>NC_088712.1:5499865-6099865 GCF_963576615.1 Watersipora subatra
TTTCCACTTACTTTGCACCTACAACGCAGCATACTAAGGGATGGTGAACATTTTGATAACAAATAACTGTAGTGAAAATTTGCTTACAGGTTAACCTTTAATAACCATTGATCTAGTAAAGTATTAATGATATTGTGATGCTAATTATCAAAAGTATTGAACATACAATGAGACCTAGTGAATATCTGTCCTGTATAGTTTAGTTTTGCTTTGTTACTTTATAAGCAGAGACAATTGAAGATTATGTTTATATAATGGAATTTGTCAGTATACTGGTAGTTTTAGTAACACCCACAATATTTTAACATCCTTGAAAAAGGTTGAGGAAAAGTATTTTTAGATTTGTTCAAATCTTACGCTACTCAACAAAAATAGATAAAGTGTGTCGTTTCAATTGCAGCTTATAAAATGCGTAAAAATTATGTGAACAATTAAAATTGTAGCCAATTGATAACTTTCATTGCTTGGTTGCTTTACATGCTCTTCAGTTCAAAGACTTCATCTGTTTTATACAATTATTTCAGTGTGATGTGGTCTCCAGCTACAGGGACACAAAGAATGACATACAACGCTTAATTGATGAGGTCATGCCATCAGTTCAAGTACCTTCAGTCAGTAAATTGAGAGCAAAACGTAAGTCTGCTGAGTAATATTATAATTTACTGCCTGTTTTATTGGAACCACCGATTAAAGCACAAATAAAATCATGTATTTCATAATTCAGCATATTTGTTAAAAAAACTTACTTTTCGCTTATCAAAATATGATACTCAAGTAGCTAACCTATTGTCATACTGTATATAGTAAACTGTATTATAACTTTGACAAAATTACTAACAAATAATTTAACCTGTAAAAAATTGCTATATTCCATTCTAAAACAATATATAATCACAATTTTTAAAAAAGCTCTGCGCAAGAAGCTGACTCATATGTTAATTACACTAGATATCTAGGAAATTATCCTACTTCTTTGATGTATGAGACAAATTTTCCCCTCAAACTGAATTATTCGCATCAAGAAATACCCTTACATTTCTCTGCAGATCATTCTATACCATGCTTACATGGGTCGTGATTTCAGAAACCATGGTTATGTCACACATTACAAAGTTGAGTTATCAGACTTTGAAGATGCACTAACTAAAATTATAATATTGGTAACGTTTTTTGTAATATATGCATCCTGACCGATCAAAGAGTGATCTTTCTGAATGTGAAGTCAGTTTAGCGAATAAAAGTCTCCAACCCTCGAAAAAATTCCTTAAAACTGTGGCTATACTAAACAGGAAGTACTAAAAAATTGTGTCCGATAAAAGTAATCGTTTCTTTTTTGCCGATTTTATAGTGAACTCGAACATTTTGGATACTTATAATTAGTACTTTGGTATTACAACTGATGTCAAATACACTGAAAGTAAAGGGAATGATGATGATATTTTCTTGACAATTCTTAGAAGATTATTATAACATTTTAAATATAAGAATATATATTAGATTTTATAAGATTATTAAAAGATTTAATTATAGGAATAATTATTTGAATTTACAAGATTGGAGTATATAGTTTCTGATGGTGTGCAATATGTTAATGTTATTATTCTTCTAAAGACTTTGTTGGTTATACTATAGCTGTGTCCAAATTTGCGATACTGCTACGTCATTTTTAATTTCTGCAAAATTAAGTAATACATTTCCTGATAGACACGCAGCTATTTTTTTATGACAGCCAGCTAAAATCTGTCTAGATTTTTAAATTCAGCATATTTTTTGGATGTAAATAAAGAAATCCAGATAAATATCCCAACTCCTTGATATGGGTTGCAATGACGTTTTAAAATGTAAACAAAATTGTGCAACCTTTTTCGTTTCTCAAAGTTTAACACCAGTTTTCTCAGAACTATGTTTTCGCACCAATGGTGAACGTGCATTCAGTTTATTGACCATAAAACCAGTTGTAATTAAGTCCGAATCAAAATATTTTTTATAAACAAACTGTGAGAACTTCCTCCTTATGTTAATTTAGCTAGCTCCAAATCTGACACATGCGGCTTAACCATGGTTTCTGAGATCATGACCCATATTTTCGGTTTATGCCTAATAATTACCTACATTATATTTACACTTAGTTATCATGGTTATATTTTTCTAACTTTGTTACTGTCTATGATTCATGAATTTTGACTGATGCTGTTACTGGTTGTTGGCAAAAGTTTCAGTTTTAAAAATTGTCAACTCCATCGTTTCCCACATTCACCACTAGACAAACTTTATCTAATCCATATCAAGAAATTGAATTAGGTTTAAGAGTACATACATGTAGGCAGCTCATACTATTATTTTGTGATTTTTCCACAAAACTTAGTTCGTGAGCTAAATAATAACAACAATAACTTTTTCATCATTCAGTAGATTAGGGCCGTGTGAACCTGTCAAAAAAAAAAAAATCGCATACTCAAGCAACTACTTTTTTTCTGTAAAATATAATGCTTATTAATCCGTGTTTCTTTCATTCTCTATAATTAACAGCAGAACTGAACAATAAATTTTGCTATACAAATTATAAAATCTATATTTGCATGTCCTACTAAATTTTGAATGACCAGCAGTTGCTAAACCCTTTTGCTATAATGAACCACATAAAACAGTTTTCCAAAGCATTAGTATATTACCATGAGGTGCATATGGCTATTTCAGCAAGCTTTGAATGAATAGTTTCTGATGGGTGAGCGGCGGTACATGCCTTTATTGCATCAGTGTTTACAGCTCATCACGGGTGTATTTTTTAGTTTTTTCAAGCTTTAGTTATTATCGCTATTTATTCTTAGCAATTACGAGGATTCTTTGGAATAGTTTTTTGCAGTTGGACACATGAAAGCTATGAATGTTTAGTAATCTTGAATCTATGGATTTTTATCTGAATTTTATTAAAGGTATTCCTACTGAGAGTGATTATTTTTTATGGAAATGTAATAATATAATAATATTAATACTTTGTCTGACTCAAACATGCTTACAGCCTTTTCAATAATGGCTGAAAGATGCTTTTAGCTCAATCTGCAATACGATTATGTTATTTTGTAAAGCATTTGTTGATACAAATCTTTTTGTCAATTAACTTATTATTGATACAGCTATGTGAATTGGGTGGTTTAACAGTTATGACGAGCTACATGGGTGTTTTTCATATATTAGGCTCTACTAAATTTGTAACTAAGCCCCGGTACCATAAATAATTTAGAAACGAAATGTTTAATGACTACAAAACAATTGTATCTCTGTGTCATTTCAACAATATAAGGTAATAAATACATATAATTCTTTATTTAAATGTGATACATAAACAACTATTACAAATCTATGATAAAAGCAATCTAAACATTTTGTATAACAAATAACTACTCGTTAACTCTTTTGAAGTTAAAAAAAGACATTTGTAAGTTGTATCAGTTTTGTGGGCAAACATCATTTGTGTCAGTTCTGATGATTTTTGATAAGGTCGTCACCTGGTGACACAAAAGGCAGACATCAATGTTTTCAAGACTGCAATATATTTATCAACATGTTTACCTTTGATGAACGATATGAAAATGTTATCTGAAGGTGAACTATGATGTTTATAATGTTGTATTTACAAGTTATGTTGTTGTGAATTCAAGGTGACTGCAACTATATAAAAGCAGAGTATCAGCACAAAGTATCATGTAACTATAACATTAAATATATCTTTTACAACCAATATGGGTACAGTGACTAAAAAACCTCACCCCCTTAGCCTGATATAGCCTCACTACAACTGCTGCTTAAACAGGAGCTGGCGAAGTTTAATCATGTTACCCTCTATTAGTGGGTGAACTTTCTCTGGCAAAGACGATAGTGGACTTCCAGCATTTCACAACTTTTCCTCTCAGTCAGCACACAACTTTATATAAATCAATGATTCTCTATTCATATTAGAAAACTATTTTATATGCATATACTTGGATTACTCATTAGGGCTTTTTTGGCCTTTTAAACAAGTAATGAAAACATCAGTGGATTTTTATTACAATATTTGCTCCAGAGATAATTTAGGCAAATGAAACTATCTTTAAAAATAATTACACAAAAAAGCTGTATAAAGTAATATTTCTTTTCATTCGGTTTTTATGTTCAGACCTTGATGTAAAACTGACCTGCAGATTAAATTTCAACTAAATGGGTCGTGGTCACAGAAACTATGGTTAAGTCGCAAATCACGAAGTTGAGTTATCCGACTTTAAAGTTACACTAACTGAATTTATAATATTGGTAACGACTTTTGTAACACATGCATCTGGACCAATCAAATTGTGATCTTATTGAATGGGAAGTCAGCCTGGATAAAACAAGTTTTTAACCCTCGGAAAAAGAACCTTAAAAGACCTAAACAAGAAGTACTGAAAAATGGTGTCTGACAAATGTAATCGTTTCTTTTTTGCCGATTTGAAAGATAATTCTGACATTTTTGACACTTATTATGAGTACTTTGGAATTACAGCTGATGTAAAAGGCATTGAAAGTAATGGGAATGACAATGATATATTCCTAAGGATTCTTATAAGATTATTACAATATTTAATTATAAGAATAATTAACAAATTTATAAGATTATTATAAAATATGTTTTTGAAAATAATTATTCGAATATTTAGATCGAAGTATATAGTGACTGATGGTGTGCAATATGTTACGGTTACTAGTTTTTTTAAGATTTTGTTGATCATACTAGGGTTGTGCTCAATACCGTGGAACTACCAAGCCATTTTTAATCACTTCAAAATTAAGTAGTACATTTTATCTTACATTAGATATGCAGCCATATCAATGAAAACCAGCTAAAATCTGTTTAGATTTTTAATTTCAGCATAATTTTTTGGATATAAAGACAAAAATCTAGACAAATATCACTACTTCTTGATATTGATTGCTATGACGTTTTGAAATGTAAACAAAATTGTGCATTGGTTTTGTTTCTCAAACTTCAACACCAGTTTTCTCGGAACTATGTTTTCGCACTGATGATAAACACGCATTCAGTTTATTGACCATAAAATCTACTGAAATTAAGCTCGAATCAAAATTTTTTTGCATGCAAACTGTGAGAATTTTCTATTTTTGCTAGTGTAGGTAACTTTCAATTTGATGATCCCGGCTTAATCATGGTTTCTGTGATCTTGACACAAATGTAGACTTCCCTGAAAATTTATCTACATGTGTAGCTCGTAAACATATATCGGAAAATTAGGATATTTTTAACAACCAATGGAAATTTTATTTCTTATTGTTATATATTATTGTTTATATTAATAATTTATTACTAACATCATTTAGCTAATAAGACTATCACTCATTTGTATTATCTTGTTATGTTATATTTTTCGCATTACACTATTTTATACTATATTATATATATTTTAACTTAGAACATAATAATCTAACAAACTATACTATATGTGATTGTTCGTTCTATTTTGTTCAGCAAACAAGTTACTATTATCACCACATATAAAAGATTATCTAGCTTGCTGGCTGAAGCTGATTGGATACCTAACTATGTTGATATGATTAGCTCATGTTTTTTATAAAGCTTGGCTTAAGATAGCCTCAGTTTCCTAACACAAACTACTAGCACCACAATTATAACAGTGGTGCATTGTTTCCTAGGAAAGTTTTCCACTATTTAACTGCCTAATCATTCATTATGATGAACAGTACTAAATTGGTGATGGTTGGTAGAGTTGCTAGACAGTTGCAGCAAATACTGTTACTCTTTGATATCACTTATGACACAAAACAAAAACTTTCACAAATTTAAAAATTATGAGTAAATTAATCACTGTTAGCTGCTGTATTGCTCAAGATGCTGTAGTAAAAAAGACGGTGGTCATCAAATGCTTTAGTAAGTAAATATAAAAGCAAGGTCATAAGAATCGATAACAGGAACCAGCTCTTATTTTAGTTCCAAGTTAGACTTGCCTATTTTATAGTTAGCAATGCTCTCTCTGATATACAATAGCCTGTAGGTAATTTGTAGAAGACAGGGCATTAATCTAAAATTACTCAATTTCTAGCGAAAGAAACAAAGCAGACTTCGGGGCTGCATACTATATTATATAATAGGAGCGATACAATTGCTAATATTTTGTTATATATAAAAGTAATGTTGATAGTTCAATAGAAGTGTTTAAAATATTTAACATCTAAATTACTTTAAACACTTGAAGAATTGATGACAAGTTCAATAAAGAAGTTTTCCTCATACATAAAAAGGTATCATTGCCATATCACACAATTGCATACCCTTATATATAAGTCTGCTAGCAAAAACTTTACGTTGTAGATGAGCGATCACATTGCATGGCTTTCTAAGCAGCAGTTTAAAGATGGCCAGGCATGGATTCTATTCAGCTTTGTGCCTAATGTTAGAGTTATTCGCGTATCAGAGCAGCTCAGAGAGGGATAAAACTTAGCATAGACAGTTTTTAGTATCAATCATCCTGAGTTACTTATGTAGCTCAATGAAAAGATAACTCCCTTAAGTTTCTTTTGGTCAGTAAAAAATCAAATGAGCCTTTTAGATTATCAATTTTTGCAAGCAGATACTAAAAAATCAATGTTCTTGCATTACGCAGAATCGAACTGATTGCGTGTAACCCTCTGAGCGGTTGGCATTCTTGTCAATATGTGTCAGTATCACTGGGCAATTAATTTGTTCAATGATATAATATAACGGAACCTGTTAAATATATCTGTATAACGTACACAAAATAATTTGATATATTTTATATTGTTACATAAAACAACATTTCTGAACAAAGCTATCGTCAGTATTAAAAATGTTAAAGTTTGAAAATATCACATAATAACTTTTTATGAAATATTTCGTGTCAGACAGCACGAGTATTAACTAGACCAACATCTTATATCAGATATTAATCTTAATAATCAAGTAATATTATCTTGCAAATATTATACAATAACATAATAAATATCTTATTTTTTCACTGCTATATTTATTCGCAGGTGGAATTTTTGAGATAATGCTAGAAGTTGTCTCCACTGACGGGTTTCTAATTGATGAGCAGCTGAAGCTTCGACCTTCTAAACCTCTTCCAAAGTCCCTCAAACTCCTTCATACAGTGTCTTTACCATCACGTCCTTTATCAACAAGAGTCTGGAACTCTCAAATATTAACTGGAATGGATAATAAAGCAGTAGCTATTATTGACAACAACTACCAAGTAAAAGGCTCATTCATCACATTCAACAAAAATTCTAATGCAATGGAGGTCTACAAGGACAGACTATATACAACAGTGTATGGCAATCCTTGGACCATCTATGTACATGATCAACATGGGAATCAAGTCATTTCCTGGAGTCACATTGATACTTGTGGCTACCGCACAGGACTAGCCATCACTCGTGGTAAAGTAGTTGCTCCAGACAGAAAGAACAAGCTTCTCATCATCTACTCACTGACAGGGAATAAACTCAAATACATTTCTTGTCCTCAGCTTAGTCAGGGTCAGGTCTCACTCTGTGTTTCAGGATCAGACAAGGTTGTTGTGTCTGACTATGGCTCATCTCAAGTCTGCTTGATAGACATCTCTCAAGGTCAGCTGCTCTGGACTTGTAAAGATGTTCCTCATCCACTAAGTGTAGCCTGCTATGGTGAGAGATACGTCCTGGTGGCAGCAGACAGCAGGAGCACTGTGAGAATTCTGGATAGCTCAACTGGTTGGTTTACTTATACATGACATACAGAGTATGTGTGAGCAGTTGTGCTGACAAATGTGCTGTACAATCTAGTAATTGATAGATATACTAGTAGATACATAGTGTTGATGTAAACCCATGTAATCCTACTCTGACTACTTCTCATAGTGAAATTAAACACTATATATATTAATAGAGAGCTCTGATAGTCTACTTGCTATAGACTTAGTATTAGCTTATGATTCAGAGTAGCTGTATAATTTTCACTATTTCTCCTTAATTAGCCAATTATTTTGGATTTGTCTGCACACTCAGTATACAATCACTGATCATCTGAATATCATGTAAGTTGTTAGTATGATATAGCCTGTGCTATCATCCAGACTCAAAGTTGTACATAAAACTGTGGGCTGTCCTGCTACTAGATACGAAATTAAAGGCACTTACAATGTGTTCCAAAGGGGTGGAGGAACATACTTTCAATGACACGAAATAAAAATATTTATATTTAGGTTTTTAATGAAAAATGTTGCATTTCAATATATTATTGTTTATGGTGCTACAGTAAAACTAGGGCAGTGTTCATCTTAATGCTACTATGAACAGTTTAAACAAAAATAAAACAATTAATATTCAGTTGTTCTGTAAAGTTTGAAATTAATTTTAGACAAGCACACTTTGTCTGGCAGCTTGTTTAAGTAAAATAAATTAGTCTTATTTTTATAATACAAATATTTGTATAAACCAATTCACTTTATGTTGACAATGAAGATTGTATACTTGCTTGCTTGCTTACCCATAGCAGCCAATCACAAATTGCAGACCACAAATATAGCTTCTATCAAGCCTTTTACATTCAGCCATTGGCTCCCCTAATAGCTGGTATTTGGCATCATGCCAACCTTCCTGTGGCTGTAAGAGATAGCATAATATGAGGAACTACTTATTCAAATTAAGTTCCTAATTTAGTCAGGTGGTACTCAGTCTAGTTTTATTATGCAAGATGGGCCTTTGAAAGGGCAACCTGTCAAGTGAGCTAAGGTTGACTTTTGAATAATTAGGCCAAGGCTGTACTCTCAGCTTAGTGAAACACAACTCAATAAAGTAGGGCATAGCTGAGGAGGGGATAATTTTGAAGTATGAAGCTTATCATGAATAAAAATTTAATAATATTTTAACAAAGACCATTTTGGAAGCTTTGTATGCAACAAGGAGTGAGGTTGCAGATTGTAGCCTTAGAACTTTGATGTAAAATTTACTCTGAACAAGCAGTCTTTCAAGACACTCTCAACAACTTAGCTATCAGGAGCATTGGTACAGTTCTATGGCTGCGCAGTGATTGATATTTTTTCTTGAGAAAGATATCTCTTCAATCAGCTTTTCTTATAAGTGACTGAAGAACACAGTGTAAACTTTCAGATAAAATATATTAAATTATATTAAAGAGTGTTGAAATCAGGAGTATGCTGTGACTGTTGATTATACTTATTATATTGTAGGTGAGGTAGTCTCAGAGCTGACAGACAGCGCTATTGATAGTGGTTATGTGTATGACATGGACATCTATGGAGACAGACTACTTGTAGCTAACTACAATAGTAATAACATAGCAGTCTTCCTGCTACAACCATAGCTACTGCTTCATCAGTCTGAGCTGCTGCCTTCTTTTTTTATAACAAACTATATTATTACTACACTTATTATAAACTATAAACTGCTCTACAAATGCTAATATAGATGTACCTATCCTGGGGAATGGTTTCGATGGAACGGTTGGCTGCTCAGTAGAAACGCAGATTTGCTGTACGCAACAAAGTTCAATGTTTCTGTCAACACGATTTGTCTCCTTTTGCCTTTACTTTGCTCATTATGATTGGTTGGTTCATAAAAAATATTTGAAATTTTATAAAACTTTTGGTTTTTCAACTTAATATTCCAGCAAATCAATTAATAATAATATTTATTTTGACAACTTTTTAATCCTCATCATAGAGCTATTCATGCTTTAAGAACGGCGATCTAAGATTATTAACAGTAGTAACTTTACAAGATAATGCTTCCTGTTGACTAAATATGTGAATATGGCTTGGATGCCTTGCAATAAGCTGACATAGTGTTGATATTAGTACACAAGTTCATTAAATTATATTATATGTCAATTTGACATTGTACTAGCTTTATCAACAATAACTCCATTTTAATTATTTACCTATATGTTTTTTTGTTTTTAGTACTTCCTGTTTCATGTCAACTAACGCAATCAAAACACAAATATTATGTTGTTGTATATATTAAGTCTAATTTCATATTACTAGTTCATTAACTGAGTATGTTATTATATTCAATAAAAAGAAGATTAGAAAAAGCCTTTGTTATTGTATTTCTACATATTTCAATCATCAGCCATTTTACAATCATCAGTATTTATTATTCTTAAGTCATCAGTATTTATTGACCCACATCTACTGCTCGTCTCCTAACAATGTTAGCCCGGAGGGTTGTTGTAGAAATAGTTTCACTTTCTTAGAGATAAACTTAAACAGAATTTGTAACATTTTCGCTAGATAGTATCAGCATTATTCTTCCATGATTGTAGTCATTTTCTATATTAGAGGAAGTCTTATGGCTAAAATGTTTCAAGATTAAAATAGACAAAACATGATGGCCTGAAAAAGCGAGTAGGATTCAACCTAATGGAGCAATTCACAGAGATAGCTCCTGACATGTTAGGCCTAGATAATCTTTTGACAGTGTGCCAAATATACTAGCAGAAAGCTGAAATTCAGTGCCTACTCAAATTATCTTCTTTAGGAGTAATATTTGTAGTTGCTAAAGTAAAACATACCCACAGTGTTTTTTACAAAATATAGCTGGCAAAAGTTTTTTAATCGTCGATCTTTGCCATTAAACCTGACTTGGAGATGCTGAATTGAAGCTTTTCACTTCGGTAGTCATGACCATTGCACTTGCGACACTAATTTTTAACCTAACTAAACAACCTCTAGTGCTTGGCAGTGCTTTAACCTTTACTAGAAGAAAGCTGAAATGGTTTGGAGCCACCGCGTGCAGGTTCTCATTGTGGCGCAAAATGGTTTTCTTTAATTGGCATGTTATACCGTTATGACTTGGAATGTTAGGTTCTCAATTACTGTGCACCCTTAGGATATGATTACTCTAATATACCATATTTTCACCTTACAAACGTAAACATGGTGAGGTTTTTACCTCATCATACAAGTTTTATTTCGCCATAAAAATTCATAAATATTTTTGCCCAAGTTCCAATTTTGCAGTCAGGGTACTTATTACATACGTCGAAATAACAAAGATGCCGAAATGTGGTTCCCTAAAGAAATTTCATAACGTTTTGATGAAACACAATTCCCAATCTCTCTCAAGTAAGAATTCCATATTGGTAATTTTGTGAAAAGTACATAGGCGGGAGCAAATATTCATCTTTAGTGTTATACTCACTATTAGTATAAACTTTTATTCAGCATACGAAGTCTGATCAACAAGTTTCAGGAATGGCTGTATTGTTGCAATATAGATAGTTCTACAAACAAACTAACTCAGTCTCCTTCAAAATACATTCCTTGAGAGTCTATACATTTAGTCCAACGCCGCTGCCAATGCTCAAAGCAGTGACAGAAGTCCGCTTTCTTCAGGGTCCGCAACTCCGAAGTTGTATTTCTTTTAATTGATTCGATGTCTTCAAATCGTTCACCCTTAAGAGAAAATTTTAACTTTGGAAATAACTAGAAGTCACAGGGAGCAAGGTCTGATGAGTACGGGGGATGAGGCACAATAGAAATGGAGTGTTTGGCACAGAATTCATTCACAGTCAAAGATGTGTGCGCTGGGGCGTTATCATAAGGTAACCTCCAACCACCTGGTTTCGCTAAAGCTGGTCTTTTGCGCCTGATACTTTCTTTCAAGCGCCTTAAGATATCTCTGTAAAGATACTGATTAACAGTAGTTCCTGGAGGTAAGAATTCTTTGTGTACTATTCCATCAATGTCGAAGAAAACAACCAGAAGCGTTTTGATCGTTGACTGTGACATCCTCGCCTTCTTTGGTCTAGGAGACTCAAGTGACTTCCACTGTGAACTCTGCATTTTGGTTTCAGGGTCGTACCCATACACCCAGCTTTCATCAGCTGTTATAACAGTTTTTAGGAAGACGGGATCATGCAGTACTGCTGTCTTAAGTTCGCTACAAATGTCAATTCTTCTCTGCTTTTGATGATCATTCAGCAAACGTGGAACAAACTTTGCAGCTACGTTATGCATGTTAAGATCATATTTTAATATTTTATGAATAGTACCAAAATAAAGCCCAGTTTGTTGGCTTACTTCTCGTATAGTAACACAGCGATCAGCGTTGACTATAGCCTTTAAAGTGTCAATAGCAGTGACAGTCCTTCGTGATGTTGGAGCTCGACAGCGTTTATCGTCTTCAACCTCTTCTCTTCCTTCTCTAAACCGTTTGTGCCATTCATAGACTTGCGTTTTTTATAGGGACTCATCCCCGAAGGCTGTATGCAAAATTTGAAAGGTATCTAATGGTGATTTACCGAGTTTGGCACAAAATTGTATACAGACGCGTTGTCCGTTTTGATCGCCCATTTTGAAAAATTCGCCGGAAGATCCAAACGAGTCCATGATTCTATTAAAATTGCTTAGCAACGACTACGAATTTTGGCCTAACACTTTCTTTACAAACTAATTAGGAGTTGTTCTTTTGTTTGCAACCATGAAAAATTAACTCTGACATAGACTACTAGTCATGATCACACAATTCCGGGAACTGATTGATCAGACCTCGTATGTATATAACTACAAGTATCTATATTTAATTTGTAAGCTATAGAATATGAGATCTATACAAGGGTTACAAAATGAAGGGTAAAATGATTTCCATGACAACAGAGTTGGAGATCATAAATAGGTAGGAAGAAGGTGCTCGTATTAGTAATATTGCTAAGGAATGTGGTCACAACCAATCAACAATTGCAACTATTATCAAAAACAAGAAATCAATTAAAGCAATCACAGGGAAGAGCTTACGACTGATGACTTGAAGGAGTTGAAAGCCATGCACATGATCAACATTCAAGCAGTCCAACAATTTAGGGGTAACAAAGAAATAGGAGAGACAGAAAAGCCTACATCGACAGAAATCAATGAAGTTTCATAAATCAATGAAATCAATGAATCATGAAATCAATTCATAAGTTGGTATGAAAACCTTACTAGGTTCATTGAAAAAAACATCCGGAAAAAGTTCTCACAGGCCGTGTTATGGACAACATTAATGAAAGGGGCATGAGCTATTTTAGAGAAATTTTGAGTAGTCGTCAGAAACAGACTTCATTGAATAGATTTTTTTCAAAAGTCAAGTGTTAAAAAGCACAGATGATAACAATGAATCTGACATAATAGCTAGAGTTGAAACCAAAACTGAAAAAAATACTCTTAGATTAAGTTTTAAAAAAATAAACTTTTTATCTTAAGTGTTTAATTTACTGATTCAGACTGATTTATAAAAAAACATACTATACCCTACAGGATGAATTTATTCGCGGAGTTATATTTCGCGAAAATTGTCTTTTTATGCATATTTGCGGATGAAATTAGTCGCGGCTGAAAACTGACACTCTAGGAAAAGTTAACTCTATTGCGGCTAGTAATAGAGTTATTCCTACGCATGTGCACATCACATGTTCCGGTTTATATTTAACTTACAACTGTGAGGTGATCATGCTGAACTATGGTAAACAATTTTTGCTGCGTCCAGAGGTTTTCACGAATGTTCATCGCCTTAGAGGCCATGAATAAGCCAACAACTTGTGGTAAGTAATGAGTTTTTTACATTTGCTAAATTAGTTGAATTTTACTTTGGTTCTTCGGTAAAACACAGTACTAATTTTTCCATCCCCACTGCTTCATTATTTGTTTTAGTGTGAGAGAGAGATTTTTCATCATACATCGAGGAAAAATTATTGCAAGGGTGGTAGATGTCATTCTTAGAAGATCACCAATCATTCAGGGAGGTCTGGAAATTGAGGTTGAAGTGACTGCAGCTACTTACGAGAAGAATATATCTGTTTTTAAAAGAGGAACAAAAACACCTTTACGAGCACAAATCTTTGGCCAACCGGCAGAACTTTGCAATAGTAAGCCACGAGGAGAGTTTTGATGATAACTTCCTTACCAGCCATGTAGTAGCGAGAGAATCGCCTTCAACACCTACCCAAGACAGTGACAGCGCAGCTATTACCAAAATAACTAGTCATAAAGCACCATTACACGCTAGTATTCACATATCAAGAGTACCAGTTTAATTTTATTGCTAGACAACCGCCATATGGACTAAACTGTTTATATTTACTCCATTCATCGTTTGTAAAATTTTATTTGTATTTTAAATATTTTAATTGTACACTCAAGTTTGTAATAAATTATAATACATCTATACATGAAATAAAATATATAATTTAATCATGTTAGCTACAGCGATATCAAGGAGTTGTTGTCGATGAAGGGGTCTAGGTTGACTGGTCGCCTCTCTGCCAATATTCCTGCCTTGATGAATATTACTACTTGTCTCTAGTTTTCGTAATCGAACTAGGTTGTTTCATTCTCAATCTGCAGTAAACACAAAAAAGAAAAAATGTTAACGAGTGTTGAGGAAGTACAAAAACAATAGCTGAAGTATTTAATGAAAGCTATCAGTTTTCAAACAAAAGAATTAACTAATGCAGTTGATTATGGAAAAACGTATCTGCACTGCAAATCAAATACATACCATAATGTCCAGATCAGAATCATGATCGTCCTTGACTTCGGTATTAAAGATTGATGGAGTTGATTCTAATGTAAAAAGACTAGGAGAGCTTTTTTGCTATGCTGAAGCCATCCCGAATAACTTGTAAAAACTTTGAATAATTTTGTATAAAGTTTGACGCAATGGCAATAAAGCTCGAAGCCTGGCGATGATTTTAATGAAGTTTTGGAACCTCGGCTACGTTTAGTACTTCTGCCTCGCGGCTATTTTCGCGATGACGCCATTCTGCATATCTTGTGACGACCTCGAATAATTTTGTAAATAAATGTGATGCATTGCCAATGGTGTTAGCTCAAAGCTCAGGCAATGATTTTAAAAATGTTTTGGAACTCAATTACGTTTAGTATTTACATTAAAAACTAGGCTAGCAACTAGTTTTCAGTTTGATGCAGTAGTTATTCTCTCTTGTGATTAAAAATAGAACTAATTATTCTCTGAATTTAATAATTCGCGGGATTGACTGTTCGCGAAATCGCGAATTTTAATGACCAACGAATATTTTCATCCTGTAGGGTAATATACTATATTATTTATAATTAACCTAAAGTAAAAAGATCTAACAAACCATACGATATGTTATTCTTTGGTCTATTTTGTTCAACAATCAAGTTACTACTGTGATTACAAATTAAATATTATATAATGGCTGACTGAAGATGATCGAACGGTCTAAAAGCCATTATTAGGTATTTTTCGCTCACCCTGTCACACAACATGGTTTAAGTGAGCTTTAGATTCTTGTCATGAACTACTTGCACCCCTATTTTAATAAACTAACCCTTACCATATGTGACCCATGCATTCAGAATGTACAATCGTGCTAAAACAACATTTTGGAGTTTTTTAAATATTTAAAATCAGCAAACTCTGATGATTTTAAGGCATTTTAAGTTTTTTAATTTGGGTTGTATATGCCCAGGTTATGCAAGATTTAGTAAATAAGGTCTCGTGATCAAATAAAACTGTTGTTTTGAGTTTAAGCACGATAAACTTGACCATTCATGAATCGTAAATCATTGTATTTGTTTACAAAACAAAAGGCCATAACAACCGAACACCTAATCCCAAACTATATTGGTGAAACATAACATTCTATACATTAAAACCCTAAAAAAGATGATTGTCACATTTTTATTCATATTCGATGAACGGTTGACTTCCCAAAATTCATGGTAAGGTCAACAATATGTGTGGCTAAAAGCTCACTGCCCTGGAGATCTTCATTAAAAGGCTATGCTTCAGACTGGGTACTTCTCATCAAGCTATTATGCTATGACTGCATATCATGACAATTTAACGACTTTGCAAAGTTTTGGCAGTGTATTAAGAATTATCTACCTATACAGAAGTTCATGGTAAGGTCAACGAAAGGTGACCACAGAGGGCATCAGGATGTAGAAATACCAACTCATCAAGTAACCTTTCAATCTAGAGCTTCTTAACTCTTTACTACTAATTTTTTATTTTACTGACAGTGACAATTAAGTTTTTAGTATATTCTTATAATTCTCATTATCGTTTAATTTCTCATTCTCAAAATTCATAATTTAAAAAAAAAAATTTAAGTTGTTTCTTGTTTTGCAACATCAAATAAAGTAATTGATACTAGAATAATCAGCATTAAAATCTACTTCAGTTTATTCAACAAAAAACTAAAAATGTTGTGCAGAGTGAGTTTAGACTTTTTTAGCATTATCTGCCAACACTGTAAATAACAAGCTGAGCGATTTCAAGCCTCACAGGTTATAATTAATAGAACTTAAATAGCATACAACATTATTGTTATCATTATTATTATGGTATTTTACTAGGTAATTTTTCTCAGATTTTTGTTTGCCAGTATTCTGGTATTCAGGAAGGTTCACTCACCTCAAATATCCAGCACTTTCCAATAATATATTGGCGAATACTAACAGTGCATAAAACTGCAGTGTCTACTTCCTTTATTTTGTTATTGTTTTCTAAGAAATATTGTATAAAATAATGTCACCAGTACAATTACTCAATAGATAGTAATCATCAAAATTGTACTGTAAAACCTCTGAAGCTCTAATTTTAACCGAGTTCGAGAATGCAAAAAAGAAATGATTAAAAGCATTTTTGCAAACTAAAACTATGTACAGGTTGCTGCATGGATGTTTTCTGTTAACCGAGTACTTTTTAAATTTGTACAATTCAAGGAATAGTAGTCTAATTTATTAACTATCCATGAACCGGAAGTGTTCTGTATGAAGCCTGTTAAAGCAGTGCCACCAGCCTTTAGGCTATACACAAAAACTGTTCTGATCCACACTCCCCGGCTCATGATATGCCATGAGTTTAAATTGATTAAAATGGTGATCTCAACATACAAAGTCAATAGGGTAAAAAAGCTATTGAGCTAATCTGTTAGTAAAGATAGGTGTAAAAGAGTTCTAAATGGAATAAGTCTTTCAATATAGTACAAAAGCATGGTTTCCGATGTGAGGAGTAGCATTTTATATTCGGTAAAATTGAACTTTGAAGAAATAAACAATAATATTAACAAGTGAACACTACACATAAACCTGGAGACAAAAAACCATAGAGACACGACATCATAAGTAAAATTAGGACATAAAATCTTCCAATAACAATTATGAATTTGTTTAGTATAGTTTGTAGTATTTTAGTATTAAACTATTTTATGTTCTTTTGTATTACATGTTATTATACCATGTTACATTATGATATGTTTTATTACCCTATGTTGTGTTAAACTATAGATGCACAAAAACATATTACTTAATATTGCATATTACATGTCAATATTGAAATTATTTTATATTATCGTCTTATATTATTAACTTTATCAAAGTATCAAAAAGTCATCCATGGACGGATGCTGTTCATAAACAAATCTCAAATTGTTTGGATATTAAAACCAGAGGTGAGAAGATTTGCTTAACGTTTTTGGAGTTCAGCAAAACTTTTGACTGTGTCAATCACAAAATATTATATCATAAACTAGAACTTGCTAATACTTCAATCCTATTTATTTTTACAAAAGGCACCAAAAGGTCGTCATGAATGACAAGGAATCATTGACACTAGAAATAAATGTTGGTGTTCCACAGGGATCACTAAATGCACCAGTATAGTTTTTAATACATAAATGATTTTCTTTGACTACTGATACTGTTTTTGTTAGTTACCACAAATATGTGCAACTTCATGAAACAAACTGCAATCTCATTATGCAAATTATTTGCAACTGGTGTACAGCAAATCATATGACAATCAATTTACAAAAATCACACTTTCTTTTTTATAATACTGATTAAATCTATCGAAACAGCTTTACTCCTAAGTTTAACAGTCAATCCATCACTTGTAGACATGAGACAAAATAGTTAGGATTGGTTTTGACAGATCGACTCTCTTAGAATAACCATGTCGACAGTAATTTTAGTAAGGTCAGGAAGTCATTGACTATGCTCCAGTTTAGCAGGCCATACATGAACTCAAAATTTGCTATTGCATGTTATTTACAGTTTATATTTTGCCATATTATTTATGGTATCCACATTTATTATAATCTAGCTCCAAGATATGTCACTAAGGATTTATTTTTGTTGCACAAAAGAGCATTTCGACTCATTGCAAATCTATATCATACTCCTGCATAGATTATTCAAGCAAATGATCTTTCCAAATCTCTGCGTCTTCTTATTCTGCCTATGCTAAATATTTATTTTATTTCAATTCAATGTTTCAAAATTTTTCATGGTTTGTGTCCTCGTTTTTTACATGACAACTACAGGTTCTCAACTCATTTCAACTTACGTTATGGGCACAAAATCGCATACAACCACTAACAATCATTTTGAAAATGTCATTGCCAGCTGCTTTAACAATCTTCGGCCAAATATTCATTCTCTTGGCAGAGAAAGTCTGACACTATTTGTCAGACTTTCATGTCAATTTTAATCGCTAACTGTTGCTATCTTCCCCTTTTTTAGTTTACTATAATTGTTGTATGGCCTAATTTGAAAAAAAAAACATTTATATTTGTGAAATGAGATTATTGCCAATAAAGTAGTATATATATATATACATCAATTATATCCCTTACCTATAATATTGTGGTGTTTCACACAGATTTTGCTACATTGTGGTACTATATATTATATTTATTACATTTTAATAAACTATTTTATCTAAAATTAACCTTAAGTATAATAATCTTACAAACCACGTTGTATGTTGCTCTTTGATCTATCTAGTTCAACAAACAAGTTACTACTGTGATTACAAATTAAATATTTTCTAGTTGCTGACTGAAGGTGTTTGAATGGGCCAAAAACGATTATTAAGTATTTTTTGCTCATGCTTTCACACAACATGGTTCAAGTGAGCTTTAGATCTCTGTCATGAACTACCTCTGACTCAATTATAATAAAGTGGACCTTTACTATTCAGTTTTAATTTGTTCCAGTGTCTGCATCTTAAAGCAAATATTTGGTGTGGAGGACAATAAAAACCCAAAATAAATATTTAATGCAAGCATACCTTTGTAAAAATCATGAAAATTGAAGATACATACTGTTAGTACTTATCAAAATTGGTTTCCAAATAATATTTTAGCCTTACTACCTATAGTTACTCACAGTGACTTTAGTCTGTCTACCAGTTAAAATTTTCCAAAAAAATGTAACGGTACAATGTAATATGTTCCGTAAATACTGTATGGAGTTCTTACATTTGATGTAGGCGTATAGCATATTTCTATAGCTTGAGTTTACCATGAATGAATTTAGCTTACCAAACATTTACATAAGTCTTAGTATGTATGTATTTTTGCTGAACTTCACCTTGTTCATTGCTAAAATTGTGTCATTTATCTACTTCCGGTTTGACCATAACTAATAATGCACATGTACTGATCAGGGTCCCGCCGTTATAAAAATAAATATATCATGATGAAAATTGGGAGCACAGCAGCAAATATGGTTACTGTATAATATCCTGTTTAGATAAGGTCAAGGTTAGTTGACCGTAATTAAAAAAATACGAAAAGAGTCACCTCATAATATTTTAGTTTTTATTGAGAACTGCCATATCATAGCTTGTGGTGCTCTCTATGACATGTACTATATCACAACTACCAATTTTGCGTTCACAGAAGGTTTCAGGAATGTTTTGAAAAGCCCCAGAAACGTTTCATCGCAACATTATCACAAAATTATTTTTATACACATTTTTTAATATTTCGGCAACGTTGTGGGAAATACATTGCTGCAATGTATTTCCCACAACGTTGCAGGAAGTGTGTTGCTAGAACGTATTTCCCACAACACTTCAGCAATGTTGTGGGAAATCCGTTGTGGGAATGTTCATCAAATGATTTCGCTTAATATTCCCATAATATTGCGAGAAAATTGGGTAACATTTTGTGAAGATACATCATGTCTTACTCTGCTGTGATATACGTGCAAACTATTTAAAAAATACATATACAGTTATATATATATATATTTATATATATATAAATATATGATGATACTGTACTGTTGATACTATAATATAAATGTTCAACATATCCATGTGTTTTTAATTTTATTGCATTGTTAAAAAATTTGGTAAAGAGGCCTTTCCAGATACAAGGAAACTGTGTCATTACCATATCATACAGTGATAGACTTATATACATAATACTGCTAGCAAAAGTACCCACTGTTGATAAGCTGTAACACCCCATGTGTTTCTATAGAAACCCTTATATATGGCTATACGGGGAAGTAATGCTGCCTTGTAGTTAACGTAACCACGTTGAATCATCAGAGTAGCTCAAATAAACAAAGTAAATGAAAGTTTTTTTAAACTTTTTGTGTGATTAAGCTAATAAATAAATATACATGTAATTGAAAAAACAATTGTTTTCAGTTATATTAAAGAAAAAAATATTTGAAACAATAAAAAAATTACGTGAGTTTTTGACAGTAAACGCTTTTCGAAGTAGGTTCTAAATACCAACAAAAAACTGTGTCCTACGAAGTTACAAACTTTCTATAAATACATTTGTGACGGTACAATCTGAGTGTTTACTTGACTAGCGTTTTCATATCCACTATTAGTGTTCACACACAATTATTATTTCTTCTTTTCACAGGTGGTAGCTGTGAGATAACGCTAGAAGTTGTCTCTACTGACGGGTTTCTAGTTGATAAGCAATGCAATATTCGACCGTCTAAACCTCTTCCAAAGTCCCTCAAACTCCTTCACACGGTCTCTTTACCATCAAATCCTTATTCAGCAAAAGTCTGGAACTCTCAAATATTAACTGGAATGTATAATAATATTGTAGCTACTATTGACAACAATTACCATGTAACAGGCTCATTCCTCACATTCAAAAACTACACTTTAGCAACAGAGGTCTACAAGGACAGACTATATACAGCAGTGTATGGTAATCCTGGGGTCATCTATGTACATGACCAGCAAGGAAATCAAGTCACTTCCTGGAATCACAATGGCTATGATTACGACTATATCACAGGACTAGCCATCACTTGTGATAAAGTAGTTGCTCCAGACAGAAAGAACAAGCTTCTCATCATCTACTCACTGACAGGGAATAAACTTGAAGACATTTCTTGTCCTCAGCTTAGCCATAATTGGGTCTCACTCTGTGTTTCAGGACCAGACAAGGCTGTTGTGTCTGACTATGGCTCATCTCAAGTTTGTTTGATAGACATTTCTCAAGGTCAGCTACTCTGGACTTGTAAAGATGTGCCTCATCCACTAGGAGTAGCCTGCTATGGAGAAAGACATATCTTAGTGGCAGCATCCGCCAGCTGCACTGTGAGAATCCTGGATAGCTCAACAGGTTATTTTACTTATAAACGATATACAGTAATACTTCAATTTACGAGTGCTCTAACGTACGAGAAACTTGAGATACGAGCCAGCTTTTAAGCAAGTTTTAGCACTAACATACGAGCAATGTTTGATATTTGGCATCATGCCAACCCTCTTATGGCTAAGAAATAGTATAATATGAGGAACTAGTTTCTGACTTATGGACATGAAGTTCATAATTTAGTCAGGTAACACTTCGTCCATTTTTATTCCGCAAGATGTGCCTTTGATAGGGCGACCTGTCAAGCGAGCTGAGGCTTGCTCTCCAATAATTAGGCTAGTGCTGTACTCCATGCTTAGTCTAAACATAACTCAACAAAGTAGGGCATAGCTGAGGAAGCGATAATTTTGAAGTATGAAGCTCATCATGAATGAAAATTTAACTTTTTCTTTCTAACAAAAAGTAATGAAAAAGCGATTAAAACTATTTGGAAGTTTTTTAGAGCGACGCGGAATGAGGTTGCATATTTTAACCTTAGAGTTTGTTGGAAAAATTACTATAAACAAGCAGTATATTATGAAAGCCCTAACTACTTAGCCGTAAGGAGCATTGGTGAAGTTCTAAGGCAGGGTGGTGATTGATATTTGTTGTTGAGGAAGAATAACTCTTCAACTAGCTTTTCTTGTGTCTGAAGAATACAGTGTGAACCTTCAGACCAATTATTTTAAATTATATTAAAGAGTATTGAAATCAGGAGTATGCTGAGACTGTTGATTTAATGTATTATAATGTAGGTGAGGTAGTCTCAGAGCTGAATGACAGTGCTATTGAGAGGGGTCAGGTGTATGACATGGACATCTCTGGAGACAGACTAATTGTAGCTAACAGGAACAGCAAGAACATAGCAGTTTTTCAGCTACAACCATAGCTGCTGCTTCATCAGTCTGAGTTGCTGCCTTCTCTTTATTATAATATACAATAAGCTACCCTAAAAAAGTTAAGAGAGATGTAACCATTTTGTGAGAATAGTTTTGATGTAGTGGTTTGTGCTCAGGAGAAAGACTGATTTGCTATGAACAACAAAGTTTAATGTCTCTGTCATCACGAGTTGTGTTTCTCCGCCTTCACTTAGCTCATTATGATCGGTTGGTTCATGAATAAAATTGGCATTTTGTTACATTTTTGGCCCATGTTCTGATTTATCGGCAAACCAACTAATATTTACATTCGTTTTGACCAACTTTTTCATACTCTAAAGACAATGATCCAGGATTATTAACAGTAAAGACATTACAAAATATTGCTTCCTGTTGAATAACTAAATATATGAATATGGTTGGCCTGACTTGAAGTAAGCTGACATACTTTTTATATTAGTACACAAGTTCATTAAATTTTATTATATGTCAAGTTGGCATTGTACTAGCTTTATTAAAAGTAACATCCTTTTAATTCTTTTCTTATGTGCCTTTTTTTCTTAGTCCTACCTGTTTTGTATCAACTAAAAAATTCAAGGCACAAATATACTAGTGTTTTATATAATAAATCCAATTTCATATTACCGATTCAATAACTGAAGATATTATTAGAGTCAATAAATTAAAGACAAGAAAACGCCTTGGTTATTGTATTTCTACATGTTTCAGTCATCAGCCATTTTTCAATCATTTGTATTTATCATTCTTAAGCATCAGTATTTATTGACTCACATCTACTGCTGGTCTCATAACAATGTGACCACCGAGGGGTTGTTACAGAAATGGTTTCACATTCTCACGGATAAACTCATCCAAAATTTTAATTGACTTTGCGGGAAAGTATTAGCATTTTTCTTCTATTTTTGGTCATTTTCTATACTAAAAATCCAACTGTCACACAGCCCACGACTAAAGTGATATTGTAAAAAAGAAAGGGTACTGATGGTTGTGATGGCACTGCAGTGCAATAGGATAACTGCAATGGTAGCTGTAATGTACTGGTTGTGGGTGTTATTATATACAACCAATAGCAATAATGAAAGGAAAAGGTTATATGTTTTTATCTCTCCCCCTGCAAATGGAGAAATGCAATATTGGCCAGTATTACAAGTAAAATGCACTGACATTAATAGAATAAACAATATTATTAATATAGTAAAAATATAAAACTACTGCACAATCTTGTTTACATTTCAAAATGTCATAGCTAACAATATCACAAAGTTGTGATATTTATATAAATTTCTATATAATCTGTACTACGTAGTCATCGTTCTGTAGTCATCCAAACTTATAATTAATTATTGTAATAATCTCATACGAACCGATAGAAAAAATATCATCATCATTTCTTTTACTTACACTGTGTTGGACATCAGTTAGAATTCCAAGATACTCAAAAGTTTCAAAAATGTCAGTTACTTTGAAATCGACAAAAATGAAACGATTTCAGCACTCCTACATTAATTACAGAAACCTTCGGCAATGCTATAGACTGGTGAATTGTGCACGAAATTTCTTTCGTGAAATTCACACGACTTAATCGTTCTATTCTCTGCTGCTCGGCATTTTAATTTCCGGTTTTAACTTTCATAAAAGTGAGGATTAGCAAGTTTTAATAACGATTTTCGGCCAAATAAATCTTTCTATTTATGTATAATCCGATCAAATGGGTTAGTTTGAGGAATTTGCGGTAACCTTTCAAAGGCTTGGTAACATTTTTAAATAGGTTTGTATGCGTTTTGTATCATTATTATACTTAAACGACTTCACAGAAAATAGTTGAATTTGTTGATAATATTTTGTTGCAAGGGTTTGGTGATGGCCGTTAAAGATTAATTTTTTGGGAGTTGTGTGCGCATGTGCACATATCATAAACCTCCCAAACCAATTGCTTTGCTCGTGTTTGGCCGTGGGATTACAGGTTGTTTGACGACTAAAATGTTTCAAGATTAAAATTGACCAACCTAATGGCCTGACAAAACGAGTAGGATTAAACTCATTGGACTACTTTACAAAGTATAGCTTTGGACATCATGCCATGTCTAGGTTAGCTTTTGGCAGTGGGCCAAGTATACTACCGGAAAGTTGAAATTCAGCTCAAACTCAAACTTTTTATCTGTGGATAACCAAAATAATCGCTAAATTAAAACATACTCATAGCAATTTTATAAAAAAATTTCCGGCAAAAGCTTATAAATCGTTGTTTTTTGCCATGAAACCTTATTTGGAGATGATTACCGTACTTTTCGGACTATTAGCCGCTACTTTTTTGAATGATTTGAGTCATGCGGCTTGTATAAGGGTGCGGCTATTCTATGGCTTTTTTTCACCGCTAGGGCGTATTAACCAGATTGTCCGTTTACTGCACCTCTAGCGGTGAAAGAAAACACGAAGCAATGCCTAACAGTACTGTTCCGTTAGACACTAGGTTAAAAAGGCCCGGTTAATATGAAACAGTGTCTTTATGCACTGTTCCGTTTTAAACAGCAAAGTTGCTGCCATGTTAAAAAACACTGTCCTGAGTTCTGCGGCCTATACAAAGGTGCGGCTTATGTATTGTTTTATTTTATTTTTTCAATAGAGCAAATGCGGCTTTTATAGGGTTGCGGTTTATAATCTGAAAAGTAAGGTAGTTGAAACCTTTTAGTTCATTTGCTCAGCCCTGACACTTGAGACTAATTTTAAACCTAGAAACAGCAGTTTCTAGTGTTGGCAGCGCTCCAAGTATACTAGAAGAAAACGGAATTGGTTTGGAGCCCTTGTGCACAGGGGTATGATTGTGGAAATCAACTTGTCTTTGAATTGGTATATTATACTGTTATGTAGGAGTGTGGGATTGTCAAATACTTAAACTAATAAAGGGGTGAGAATTAGTAATATAAGTGAACTGATCCACACTACATTATAACACAAATTTTTATTTTGAGAACTTGCTTGCAACAAGAGTTTGTTAGTTTATGAACCTATTCTTAACCTTAAGACAGTAAATATTATTGGTATTAATTGGAGAAATATGCAAATGAGCAATTATTACATAACTACTATTGATGTTAACTTCAACAAAAATGAAATTCAGTAGTTCAAAAAAGCGGTTTGGTTGTTAGCGCCTGGCAATTACATTAGATCAATCATTTTTAGACGTAAGCCACTGCCATGACAAGGTAGACTTTTGGTTTGGATGTAGTCAGCAGCAAGATCTCATGTCTAGTCACCAGGCATTAGAGAAAGAAGAGTCAAAAAGCATTCATAGCACCTCTGACCTCTCTGAGCACCGGAAGGCATAGACAGAGTCACTCACTGCTTACCAACAAGGAGGTTGAGTCTTGGTAAACTGCCCAATCAGAAGAGAAATTTGCTGCCATATAGGACCCAAGCTTGCTGCAATCATCATATTAGCTAAGTACAAACCACACCACCGTTGAATCAACTCAATTGTCAATATCGATGGGAGAAGGAGAGGTAACAGTATCATAATGCAGCACAAGTGACGCAAATTGACCTGGCGACTGCACATCGCTGTATGAACTACGCAAAGCAAAATGGCAACTCCCAGTTTGAAATGATAAATAAAAACTACCAAACAATGGTATAACAATGGTAATTTAATGTAACAATGTAATGTACAATTGTAATGTATTGTATGCATATAGACTTTTTGTGTAAAATATTTACTCTTGATAGCTAAGGATGCTTTTAGATAAAAACTATCATTAAATTATTGATGTCAAAACATAAACATTACCAAACATAAATCGGTATATATGTGACACACAACATTAGCCAAAAATATCCTTTTTCTGTTTTAGATACAAAATTACACAACCGCACACCACAGACCGATGTTGCATGACATTGGTTTGGAGAACAATCCTTGAAGATAGACACAGGCCGAAATTGTTAATTTTAGACACAGATCATAGCAATACATGTCAGCAATGATTGTCCACACAATTAAATCAGTGATCATTGCATAGCTTGTGCGAAAGATTGGTTTTCCTAGATATGTGATTGCGACAGTGCTCTAAGGAGATAATGCCATATAAATGTCTAGTGAACCCAACCGCTAAGACAGACAAAATTAAGTCAACGCTGATGATTCATTAAAAATAAATTGTTTACAAATAAAATACTTCTGATCAAGTCTAAAAATTGTTAGCAATATGTATGTAAATTTACCAAAGACGTAAAAGCGGTAATATAAGGTTGTATTAGAGTGCATTCTGTGTAATCTTTATTGTTAATAACAAAAAAATATTTAACAACCTACAAAGCTTCACTGCATGCTTTAACCCTTTGTGTCCCAATATCAACATCGTTATAGGAAAAAAGTACGCCGAGCTCACCAATCACATCGCTGCCAGTTTTGATTCCTTTTTCGATCAACTAATATAACAAATTTTGATTTTTTAGAACTACGTAGCTAAGCTACCTACCCGGTTTCCCAGGTAATAAAGAAGTATTTTGTTCAGAAATGGATTTGCATTCAACATATAGCAAAATTTGCCATATCAACTTTTAAACTTTATATCTTGAGGCAAATGTTTTGTGCAGATCAAATAAATAAAAATAAATAAAACGATTTTAAAAAGGTTCAGAGCGCATGTGAAATAATTAGCAAGTAATAGGAAACATTTACAGTTATCAAATAGTGCTTGTTTATATAAGTTTATTTTGTATTTTGTTGTTAGTAATTAAAATAGCTACATGTACAAGTTGCTGCTTTGCTACAAAATATGATTTAGATGCTGATTACTGGTAGTTCAAAAGTGAAGCTGAAAAGTTCTGTATTAAATTAAATTAAATTGTATTAGAACTGATCATTGATGAATTATGATATTTTTGTGGCTTATTCAAATTTGTCAGGGCAAGTAAAGTTGTAGTATAGACAAAATCCTGTACTATATTAAAAGAAAGAAAATTTATGTATGACCTAAACTTTATAAATTTTTTGCTGGGTAACTTTGATTTCAGTATGCAATAAAAATCAAACCGTAGCATAACCATCGATGTCAGATTCTCCGGGTGCGACTGGGGAAAACATTAACGCATGCTAAAGATAAACTTACACAAGATTTCAGTTTCTTTTATCAAAAAATGTTTTCTAACATTTGTTTTTGTTTTTAATATTTGAGGTTTTTTGACAGCTAAGATGTATCTATAATGCTTTGAATGCCTAATGGAAAAAATGTGTAAAAAATGACACCACTATCTGTCAACATGATGATAGTAGAGATCAGCCAATGCTTTCAAGTTGTAACATTATGTGTCTCTATTATGTCGGTTTCATTTATTTCAACTAAAGTCACCAGATATGCTTTTATGGTCAATCTGAGCATTTTAACTGACATTGAGTCTGGTTGAAATTATTCTTGCATATTCTTAGTTATCCAACCACTTTTGACATCACAAAGCAATCAAAATTGTGTGGAAAATACTGATACTTTCTGGTGAAACAAATGAAACTTTGCATAAAATCATTTGTAAGGATGAAAAACTATTTCTAGATCAACCCTTCTGATTTAACATTGCTAGGAAACCAGCAGTACATGTGAGTGAAGAAATACTGATGACTTCAAAATAATTATTACAAATGATTTCCAATTGGCTTTGGAAAATATGCAGAACAAAATATGGAAAGTTTTTTATGATCTTCCTTATATTGACTGAAATAACATATTATGTTGTTAAATCAGTAATTTGAAATCGGATTGGTTATATACAGCAAAAATAGTTTTCTCTCTTAAATATGTTTGATTATACGACACCTGAAGTGCTAGATAACAAAATATATAAATGGACAAATCTAGAAACGCCACTACGAAAGACCACTTAAGTCAATCAATTTGTCTACTAGTATCAAAAAATATATAAGCTCAGTTCAAGGCCGACACAACTTACTGATATATTTTATTCTACAACCAGAATGATTATTTTGCTAAGTTTCTAATGTTAACATTATTTAATCATTGTTGTTAGAGCATGATGACATTTATGATGAACATCAACGTATTGTGAAAACAATTTTTATTATTAATTGATAAAAATGAAATCTGATCATAAGCCATCTGATCATCTTACAAACTGCTAAATTTCTTGATAAATCAAACAATCACAATGAGCAAATTTAAAGTAATGGGAGACACCTTTTCACAAATAGAGACAATCAACCCATTTGCACACAGTAAGTTATAGCTTTTCTATGGAACAGTGAACAGCTACATAAAAACATTTATTCCAGCATCGGAATATCTCTCTCGGGATTTGTTGATTTGCTTATTATAGTTCATAATGAGAAAGAGAAGGCAGCAACTCGGACTGATGAACCATCAGCTTTGGTTGTAGCTGAAAAAATCATATGTTCTTACAATTGCAGTTAGCTACAACTAGTCTGTCTCTAGTGATGATCATGTCTAATACAGAATCATTTGCAGTAGGTCTGCCAGCTCTGAAACTACTTTACCTGCTATAATAAATATAATAACCATTCACAGCATACTTATGATTTCATCTCTCTTTAAAAATAATTTTGTTAATTTTTTTTATAAAATTTTACACTATATTCTTCACTGTAGATACTACCTGACTGAATTATGAGCTCAGTGTGAATAACTAGTATATGTACCTAATATCACACTAACTCTTGCAGTCATAGTAAGTTTGACATGATCCCAAATACCAGCTGTAAGAGCATGACAAAGGAGAGAGTGTAGAGAACGTCTTTGAATATATTATCTTTGTCGCCTGCAGATCAAGACTATCTGCTATAGGCAAGCAAGCTAATATGCAAGGTTCATTCAGACTTTAAAGTGAATTAGTTTGTAAAAATAAACATGTATACTTTATATGGAAGTTTATACGTAAACTCTAGCCAGAAAAAGCAAACAAAAGTATATGGTTTTAGTTTTATTTAAATTATTTACAATGGTATTTGATGCCAACTGTCCTCTTTTCTGCTATAGCATCAAGAATTAATGTAACAAAAAGTAATTTTTAGTTAAAAGCTTAAAAGCACTTGTTTTTCTCCTTGTTGAAGTATGTTCCCTCTGAACTACAATGTATGTGCATCTATTTTTCCATCGAGGAACAATAATATCATAGTGAGATGTACATAGTGATTGTCTACTGAGTGTGCAAACAAATCCAAAATAATTGGCTAAGGAAGGAGAAATAGTGAAAAGTATACATTTACTCTAAACTGTAAGCTAATACTAAGTCTGTGAGAAAGAGACTGTCAGAGCTCTATAATAATATGTAAATATAGTATTTAACTTCATTTTGAGAAGTAGTCAGGGTAGCATTACATGGGTTTACTTAAACACTGTGCATCTCTTAATATATCTAGAAAAGTGCTGTGATTGTCTCACGACTAAATATGGACATGCCCATTTGCTAAAATACTTTCTTTTCAGTTCACATGTAAATGCCAAAAAAGCCACAACTTAGGGAATTTAATTGCTTAATCAACATAATTAACATATATTATGGAAATAATTACACAGGTTTCATAAGTTGAAACACCTTCCACTAACTCTCTAGTGTCTAGTAGTGTAACAATTCACGGTAAAAACTTTTCAAGACAATTTAAATTAAGTATTGCATCTACTAACATATTATTAATATTTTAATTTGTAAACAAGGATAGCAATTTTATATCAAATACCACTTGTAGCCTCCACATAGCTTATAGACTTGAATAAGTTTTCTGCTCATATTTATAACTCTAATTTATTCAACTCCTTGGCTATTACGAGTTGCAAAGTATGCTGCAATTATGGTCAAGGGCTGCATGATGTATCTTTAGTACAGCAATACAATATTTTTGTGATGAGGAAGTAGGTAACTAATTAGCCTGCTGTCTTTGTGTTTAATTTTCCCACGACCAAATGAGCGAAGTGAAGTTTGAGAGTTTTTATGATAAATGCATGTGCACACAACTTACAAAAAATATTCATCAACAACGTCGCAAACCCTCAATTCAAAATCTCATACACAAATTTGACCATCGTTTTGTAGAGTCCTTTAAATATAATAACGATACAAAACATTTATAAACCTACTCAACTATATTACCAATCCTTTGATAAGGGTCGACAGTATCTCAAAATCTACCCATCTGAACGGATTATACACAAATAAACAGATTTATTTGGCCGAAAATCGTTATTGAAACTTGCTAAGCCTTACTTTTATCAAAGCTAAGACCGGAAATGGAAATCCCGAGTGACAGAGAATAGAATGATTAAGTTGCCCGCATTTCACAGAAAAATAACGTGCACATTTCACCAGTCTATATACATATAGGTATGGAGAGACATACTTTCAACTAAGCAAAACCAAAATATTAACAAATTTAAAAGTTATTAATTATAATCTTTTGTCTAACTCCATCATTTCTAATGAGGCTACAAAAAAGGCATCAAATGCCTTTATAATAAACAATTTAGGAAAAATAAAATAATTCTTACTTATTTGCTTTGTATAGTCATAGAAAAGTTTGAACTGATTTTTAGAAAATAAGACGTTGTATTTCAGTTAATTCAGATAAAAATTTTGTGTGTGAATTAAATGGCTTGTAAACTCTTATCTATAACGCAAATAGTTTTATAAATCAATTTACTATGGAATGAAGCTTGTATACATGCTTTGTTGATCATAGCTGTCAGTCATGAACCGAGGCAACAAAGATAATATTTATCAAGAAGCTATCTACACTCACCCCTCACCACACTCTTATAAGTGGTATTTGACATTGTGCCAACATTTTTGTGACTGTAACATATAGCAAGATATTAGGTACTACTTTATTTACACCAAGTTAATAATCCGATCAAGTGGTAAATAGTCTATTTCAATCTGAAAATTGGGCCTTCGAGAGGGCAACCTGCAAGGAACGCGTTGGCTCTAGCTCTCAAGATCTTGGGCTCAGGCTGTGCTCTCATTTTAGTGTTAACAACTCAATAATGCACAGCATTGCTAGATAAGTAATAAGGTTGAAGAATAAAATTCATCGTAAATAAAAAATAATTAAGTATTTAATTCACTCACTGTAATGAAATAGCAAATGCAAGATTTTCAAAGTTTTTTCAGCTTGAAAGGGTAAGTTTGCAATTGTAGCTTTAGAATTCTGATGGTACTTTTCCTGTAAATGGTTTCATAGATTCTATCCTAACACCTCAAACTAATTAGCTGTAAGAACTATTTGTGCAGTATTTGAATGCTCAGTGATGGATTAATTTATGTTGGGATAGATAATTTTGGTTGGGAAGAAAAACCCTCTCACAAGTTTTTTTTGTGAGTTGCTGAAGAATACAGTGCAAACTTTTAGACAATTTCAGCTTAATTTTTTAGAGAGTTTAATTCATGAATATGTTGCGGGTATTTAACCATACTCATTATATTGTAGGTGAGGTCATCTCAGAGTTGACAAACACGGCTATTGAGAGTGATCATGACATGGACATCTCTGGAGACAGACTAATTGTAGCTAACTACAGTAGTAAGAACATAGCAGTCTTCCAGCTACAACCATAGCTGCTGCTTCATCAGTCTGAGTTGCTGCCTTTTTTATTTTATTACCAACTATAGGTTGCTCTACAAATGCTAAGAGAGATTGACCCAGTTTGAAAAGAAGGTTTCAATGTTGTGGTTTCCTTTTCAGTAGAAGATCTATGATTTGCTATACATAAAATAGTTTTAAACATTCATGTAATGAAGATTTGTCTTTCTTCACCTTGCATTTGCTTATTGTAAATGGCTGATTCATCAAGAAAATTAGCATTTCTTAATACTTATTGCCTCTGATCTGATTTGTCAGCTTATCAATTAATGATATAATATGATTTGACAAACTTTCTACTGTCACCGTAAATTTTTTTATGCTTTAAGAGCAATGTTTCAAATATTCTTACGATTAGAAACTTTACTAGATAATGCATTTGACTAAAAAATATATATAAATAAGGTTTGGTTACATTAGAATAACATGATATATTTTTCATATCATTTCATAAACTAGGTTGCATGTAGGCCACATTCTTCTACCATTGTCATCAGAACAGTGCTTATGTTTCTCATTTCCTTGTTACATTTAGTTTCTAAAACTTCAAGTTTTGTATCATCTAACACACTTAGGACACAATGGTATTAATTTGTGTATATAATAAATCCACTTTTATATTACTGATTCAATAACTGAATATGTCTTTTGAGCCAATAGAGGGAAGATTTACAAAAGCTCTACATATTGTATTTCTACATATTTTATCCATCAGTAATACAACAGTCATCTGTATTTGTTATTTTGAAGTCATCCGTGTTTGTCGACTTACATGTACTGCTGGTTTCTTAACGTTGTTAGCATAGAGGGATTTGTTTAGAAACTGCTTCAAATTTATAAGGAAGCCATTTTAAATTTTTTTATAGATTTCAGCAGAAATTATCAGTATTTTTCTAACATTTCTGATTGCTTTTTGATGTTTCAGGTAGTCAGATGGCAAGGATGTTTCAAAATAAACTTGACGACAGTTCATATCAGTTAACCCTTTCACTGCCGAGCATGTAATCTAGTAATTGATAGATGTACTGGTAGATACATAGTGTTAACCCTTTAGCGACGATCGGCTAACGGCTTGGAAAGTACCAGCGGACGGGGGCAATTACTAGGGCGACTTGACCCTTCGACATGACTGCATAAAAACTGCAGTAACTTACATCACAACTGCGGTAGTGGCATAAATCAACCTGCATGAGAAAGCTGAGAAATTATTCTACAAGCTCATTGTTTTTGCATGCAATTAGCTTGCAAATGCTTTCCAGCAAACGTGTCCATTTGTTGAAGAGATGATTTTTTTATTTTCATGTGCCAACTTCTATTGCATTTTCCAAATTGATACGAATAATCGACAATGTTGTACAAATACTACTTGCAAGGATTGATATGTTCACAGCAGTTTGCAGAAAAAATTGGTCGTCTAAGGGCTTTGAAAGTTAAGTTATGAGCTCTGATACATTACGGGAGCGCACCTCGAAATTATCAGTGCGCGACCTATAAGACAAGCAAAAATTGAAGACCTGACATGGCCGCCTAAAAATCGCAATAACTTGCATACAAATTGACATGGAGCTATAAATTAATATGCATTGGACAGCTTAGAAATTTCTCAACAGGCAGCCAATAATTTCCTGGAAATAGTCTGTGATTATTTTTGACAAATTATTAATTTGTCCAAGTTTTCACTTCTTTTTCCATAAAATATCGATAACAAATACATTTTTAAAAGCAATAACTCTGTGAAAATGATTTATAATAAGCATCTGCACAGTGTCATATGTTTGCAGGAGTTTGCAAAAAAAAATTTGTTTAAGTGCATTAAAAGTAGAATTAGGAGCTGCGGTGCATTGCGGATAAAGGCCTTCAAAATGCTCATGACGCCATGTCGATAACCGTGCAACAGTCGCCCGACAAGGCAGCTCAAACCTTGCTATAACTCTCGTGCAATTTGGCATAAAGCTGCAAATGAATATGCATCTGAAAGCTGAGATATTTTTCTATACAGACTGTGATTGTTTCCTCCAGACAGCTTGTGAAAACTTAGCATTTTGAGATCTATATGTTTGCAGTTATGATTTTTTGCATTCAATTTATTAATATGTATTTCTTGAAGCTATATATGTATCAATTTTGCATATCAACTCATTGCACAAACTCATATGCGCTGCAGCAAAAATTAACTGTTTGTGTACAAGAAGAATGGAATGGTGGGCCTGTATTCACACATTTGGTGAAGCAGCAACAGACAAGAAGCAACATTTATTATGAACAAACACTGCAAATCATGGAGAAAGCAATCTGCTACATTGCAGAACATGTGAACTGAACTCTCTTGATTAGTTGGCTGCCCTGAAAAGGGCAATGGACAACAAATACAACATATCAAAGCAATGCAGAACAAATACAACATATCAATGCAATGCAGAACAAATACAATAGACTAGATGACATTTCAGCAAATGTATGTACAAAAGCTAAAAATACAAAGCAATGAAACAGTTGCCAAAACTAAATAAATTACAATTTGTAAAGAAATTTATCTAGCATGGTAAGGAATAAAACATGACTCGCACAAAGATACTCCACATGCTAGGCATCTAAATTTAGTTTCGCTTCGTTTACGGGTGCCGTCATCATTTCGCCTTGAGCAGCACTTACAAACTCTATATTTTGGTTTTCTATTTTTTCCTGGACTATTTGGCACTAGTCGATGAGGGGAAGAAGTTGAAGCGCAGGAACTAGTGTATTTGCGGCAAGACCCAGTGTATTCAAATATCTGTTCAATTAATTTATTTCGAAACTCTAGGTCAGTTATTTTACAGCCGCTATGTACTCTATAAACTATGACTGCATTATACACACAAATATCCAATAAGTGAAAAAATAATTTTTGTACCATTTCATGGTTTTACGCGCAGCGTTATAATAATGCAAGTTTTGATCTGATTTGTCAACTCCCCCCATGTATTTGTTGTAATCCAAAATAGCAGCTGGTTTGCAAATTTTACCCCCTTTATAATTTACTTTGCCTGTATCTACGACTTCCAAGTTTTTATGCATAGTTGAAATTACACAAATACATTTTTTATCTCTCCAACAGCCAACCATACTATCACCATTAGAAAAACCCGTTGTTTCACCTTTTTTATTAGCTTTTCCATTATATAATTTTAAATCTTTAGGAACACCTTTTCTGTTTGGACGCAGAGTTCCGCAAACATGAGTGTTATTTTTTATAAGTTAATTATAATAATTGTCCATATATAAGCAACGACCTGTATTCAGCAAACCATTCATTAATTTCATTACTATATTATGGGTGACTCCTCTGCCGGTACCTTCAGCTTGCTCTCGCTCATCACCTATGTACACAGACAGCTTGTGCACGTAGCCAGAGACAGCATCGCAGAGAGCAAATATCTTAATTCCAAATCTGGATCTTTTAGATGGAATATACTGTTTGAAGCTAAGCCGTCCTTTCCAAGCCAGCAAGCTTTCATCTAAAGATATAAATTTACCTGGCAGTAAAACAGAAGATAACCGCTCACATATCATGGATAACACATTGCCTAGCTTGAACAATTTATTGCCAGCAGGGTTTTCCGAGTTGTCAGTGAAATGTAAACAGTTTAAAATCGTTAAAAACCTGTCTCTTGAAATTATTTTCCCAAATATTGACGTAGATAAATGGGCACGGGTAGACCAGTAAGATTTTAGAGTAGGCTTTTTAACAATACCCATGAGCACAACTAAACCAAAAACTCGCCAAATATCTTTGTCATCGACAGGCTCCCAGGCATCGCGATGTTTTTGAAGGCCATATCTATTTGTTTCGTTAACTATTACATTCATGATGGCCGATGTGATAAAAAGTTTTAAATAATCAAGAATACTTATCTGACCAGGAATTCGACTTTTTACTCCTGCCAAGCTTTCATCAAAATGCAAATCTTTGGGTTTTAAGTCGGCTCATCTTTGAAAGCCGTAAATACTCCCTGTTTCATCGCCGGCCGTTTCACTCTCATTTTCGCTATCAGATTCACTCTGTTGATCTTCTATTTCACATGCATCGTTTTCCCCACTTTCTTCTGACCTGATATCCTCTTCCTCACTTTCGAACCAGTTGATGTCTTCATCTAAACGTACTTTTTTGGCTGAGCTGGAACAATCGCGTCCGTCCATGTTGACTAGCTTTCCAAAAAGGAAGAGCAATTTTTTGCAACGTGTTCTTTTTGCACATGCGTATTAGGGATTATTTTTCAGTCTCAAAACATTACTACAAAACCTACTGAAATTGATGAAATAATTAATTTTATTTTTAAACGTTTTTTTCTTAAAAAATAAAATATTTTAAAAAAGGTCTATCGTAGACTGATTTCTAACGGGCTTTCACGTGATTCGGCCTCTGAGACATTGCTCGGTTGACGGGCTTTCACGTGATTCGTCCCCAAAGAGTTAATGTGAACTCATATAATGCTACCCTGACTACTTCTCATAGTTAAATTAACCCTTTCACTGCCAACCATGTACAAATTTGGGTATCTGCCAAGTGCCAGCCATTTTACTGAAAATTGCCGATATTGCTTCATGATATGTAAACAGTATTTTTTCCAATTTCAATCTCTATTCAGAACAATTTAGTTACATATTTTAATTTGCTAACATTTTAGCCATCATTGCTATGCAAAAATCCAACGGATCTATACTTTGTGTGATGATAAAGCTGTGTGATGCTATGATCGCTGCGAAGCTAAAACGATCTTCCATGTTTCTTACTCTTACAAAATTATTACTTTCACTACTCTCAGAGACAGTGCTGCTTTAACTATCTGTATAATCACAAAAATCTGAATCTGAAATGGCTATAATGCCATCAACATTACTAATTACCTGTTTTCTGACTCGCGCGCGGTAATTAATGAACTCACACAAAAAATGTTCGTTATTAAATTAGAAATTCTCTAACAAAAGTTTGAAATTGATTCGTTACTTTAGGCTAATTTTATAGACAAATCTTCAGACAACACTGTCATTTTCATAAAAGTCTTAAAGACCGTGGGTTATGCTGTCAACGAATAATAAAATGAGGTAACTACGCAATGGCTGGGAAAGTCGCAATAATGCGTCTACGGTAGTCGTCCCACAAAAACGCATTTATGCGTCTACGGCAGTGAAAGGGTTAAAAAGCTTATATCAACCATAGAAGCATATATGGCGACTCTAATTGGAATGAAACTGACAGAAAAGAGAGTCAAAATGTTACAACTTGAAAGCAATGGCTGATCTATACTATCACTATTTTAACAGATAGTGGCATATTTTTGAACTTTATTTTCTATTAGGCGTTCAAACAATCCTTCAAACATCTTAGCTGTCAGATCACCTGCAACATAAAAGTAACAATAGAAAAAGTTAAAAAACATGTCAGTGTTTGTTGATACAATAAACTGAATTTTTTTGCAAGTTCGTCTTTACAGCACGTTAACATTGTATTTAGCTGTACCAGTAAATTCTGACATATGGCATCGATTCTGACATCATTTGTTGTATCAAGGTTTGCTTTTGGTTGTGTGCCATTTAAACAAGCAAAACCAAAAGTTTACGAACTTCAGGTCATAAGTTAACCCTTTTGCGGGCAGTGCGATGTTTTTGTCGTTTCGGTAACGTATTTTATTATTGCCGTTTCTGGTTAGCTAAATGCCGTTTTTTGTTTACTTTTTTAACCAATAGCAAGCTACGATATAGTAGTTTCGGTTAGCCTCAAAAATTGACTTCAAGGTTGAAAAAAAAACGATCGTTTTTAGCAGTGATGAATAAATAAACTTTCGAAAAAAAATTAGAAAATTGTTCTAAATAATTTATCAACTTTTATTTTTCTTGTTTCGGTTTTAGCTTTTATTTACCGAATTTTTTGAGAGTTTGACTTTAGTTTACTGTCATGGCGACTTCTAAAAGAACCTCCCGAGATTATTCTTATAAAGCAAGTACTAGTACCGAAATTACTAAAAGATTCAGAGATGACAGTGACTTTTTAGATTTAGTAGCAAGAGATGACAGTGAATCAGGTTTGAATTGTGATTGTAATGACTTTACATCTGGAAGTGACAGGGATGAAAAGGCTGGTAGCAGTAATGATGAGGATGTGAGTAGGAGTGATGCCAGTGCCTGGAAGAATATAACCAACATAAACAGAGATAAAACTCCTACAATTCAGCAGTTTATAGCAGTGACAGGCCCAGTATTTACTCCAGTAGATGCTCAACCAGTAGAGTATTTTGAAAAGTTTTTGGAGCCTGTCAATCCAGGAAGTACATTTTTGTGGGAGCTCTTTGTTACACGAATAAGTACATGGTGCAAAGACTGTGATGTGTGTCTTTGTAAAGGAGAATGCTTTCGAAAATATCATTCGTAAATAGACAATTATTATGAAAAGCATATATTTTATGTTATACATTTTTTTTTGTTTATAATATATATATATATATATGCCTATGGACATATACATGTATACATATGCACCTTTAAACATAGAGATATGCACATAACAACACACAGAAAAGTGTATGAACCTTTTGAAAAAAATTGATTTTTTGGAAAATTAATTCGCCCATGGGAGTCTGATTTAGTCTTGAAAATTCGCCCACGAAAGGGTTAATAATCGCTTGCTTAAATCCTAAGTTTTATGCTGAAATAAATTATATCCTTTGCAGTTTTCTGAACAGTTTGTTATACCATATTTTTGTAGCTTTCATTTATTAATTGAAACTGGAAGTTCTCGTCTTTCTTTGGATAGTTCATAGAGGGACGCACAGTCGCTAGGTTATTTTGTGTCGCTTGCACTGTATTACGGTAGTAGTACTTATCCAACTCACATTGCGATTGATGTTTGAATTGACCCAACAGTGGCACACTTTGTCCTTAGCTACAAGAATGACGCCAGCAGTCGTGGGTCTTGTATCGCAGTCAATTTCTGTTTTGATAGGGCAGGGTACCAATACTCCTCTTCCTGGTTAGTAAGCAGTAAGTGACTCTGTCTACACCTTCCAGTCTTTAGAGAGGTCCGACTTCCTCTGACCGCTTTTTGTTTTCTGGCTCTTCTCTCTCTCTCTCTCTCTCTCTCTCTCTCTCTCTCTATCTCTCTCCCTCTCTCTCTCTCTCTTTCTCTCTCTCTTTCTATCTCTCTCTGTCTCTTTCTCTCTCTCTCTCCCTCTCTCTCTCTCTCTCTCTCTCTCTTTCTCTCTTTCTATATCTCTCTCTCTCTCTTTGATGCGTGGTCATTAAACGTGAGATTTTGCAGCTGACTGCATCAAAACAAATAATCAAGTTTGTCACAGCAGTTGTGAATATCTAAAAATCAGTGGCAACTCGCCACGCACTAACTACAAAACTGGTACATATTTTGGTTTCTTGAATACATTCATTTTCCTTGAATTTTATAATAAATTTAACAATGTAATAATCAATCATGTGGAAATTTCTTCAATTAAAAACAATAATATTAGTTATCTTACAGTTGAGAAAAAAATACTAAACAAACAATATCTTGATGCATGCGAGTTCTTATATTAGTAGTATGTGTTATACTGAAGTGTGGATTACTTCATTTCTATTAATTAACTCTTTTGAGCTGAAGCCAGTCAAAGTCCGTAGAATGAGCAACATCTCAGCGGCCGGATCCCAAATTTTGCTGAATTAATTCAGTTTTTGATAGACGGTTTTTTAAAATAACTTATTCATTAAAAAAATTTGTTAAAAATTAAAATTAACGGTTTTATCAAATTCGGAAGGTCTTATACTATGTGTTTGAGGCTATAAATAATCCCTTATGCGCATGTGCAAGAAAAACTTAGTAAAATGTTTGATATTTCTTTTTTGAAAAGTTGTTCATCATGTATGCGACTGTTCTAAAAGGTTTGCTTAGACGAAGACATCGGCTGGTTTGGAAGTGAAGAAGAGGATACTAGGTCAGAAAAATGTGGAGGAGGCAATGGAATTGAAAAAGAAATTAACATAGTGAATTGGATTGTGAAATTAACAGTGAACCTGCCGGAGATGAAACAGAGAGTGTTTACGGATTTCAAAATGGAGCTGACTTAAAACCCAATTAATTTTGTTTGGCTGACAGCTTGGCAGGAGTGAAAGTTCTAATTTTTAAACAGGTAAGTTTTTTTATAATTTAGAGCTTTTTATAACATCAGCCATTGCAAATGTTATAATTAACGAAACGAATAAATATGGCTTTCCAAAACATCGCGATGCTTCGGAGCCTGTTGACAATAAATTCATCCGGCGAGTTATCGGTTTAGCTATGCATACAGGTATTCTTGAAAAGCCTACTCCGTTGTCTTACTGCTCCACAATCCTTTATAATCTATGCTGATTTTTAATAAAAATTAAAAATAGAAAGAAAAATAGAGACAGGGTTACTTTTTGCTGACTATATTGAACAGCCTGCTGGCAATAAATTGTTCAAGTTAGAAGATGTTTTGCCATGATATACGACCGGGTATATTATGTTTTGCTATCTGGTAAATTTATACATATATATGACAGTTTGCTGGCATGAAAAGGATGGCTCAGCTTTGGGCACTAGGTTCCATCTAACGCGTCTAGATTTGGAATAAAGTTATTTACTTTCTGCGGTGCTGTCTCTCGCTATGTGCACAAGTTTTATGTATACATCGGTGAAGAGCGAAAGCAAGCTGAAGGCGCAGTGGAGTCACTTGTGGAGTATCTTTGTGCGAGTCATGTTTTGGTCCTTGTCATGCTAACTAGATTTATTTAGAAATTGTATTTTATTTAGTTTCGACAAATGCTTCATTGCTTCAAATTGCTAGCTTGTACATCATTAGATTTGCTGAAATGTCGTAATCTATTGTATTTGTTGTGCATTAGTATGTTGTGTTTGTTCTTTGTTGCTCTTATCCGGGCACTCACCTATTTAGAGAGCTCAGTTCTTATATTGTTTTGCAATGTAGCAGTCCATGATTTGCTGTTTCTGCTCATAATAAAGGTTGCTTTCTGTCTTTTGTCGCTTTACCAAATGCGTGAATACGGACTCACCACTCAATTTTTCTAGTACACAACCCAATAATCTTTGCTGCAGCACACGTGAGCCTGTAAAATGAGTTCATATGCAAAATCTTTAATGGTATATATATCTATAATTTCAATAAATACATATAAATCTGACTGCAGAAAATCATAACTTCGAGTAAACAATTTTCAAGTTGCAAAGAAATGCAAGCTGCCTAGAAGAAAATATATCAGCTTTCAAATGCATATTTATCTGCAGCTTCATGTCAATTTACACATTAGTTCTAGCAAAGTTTAGGCAAGCATGTCAAGCCTCCATTTTTTGCTGGTCTTTTGGGTCACTTACTGAGAATTTCGAGTGGCCCTCACGTCATGATTCGGGCTCATAGCTCATCTTTCAAGGCTCTCAAATGACCAATTTATTTTACAAATTGTTGTGAACCTATGAATCATTACAACTAGTATTTATACAACATTGTCAATTATCTTTAACAATTTTAAAATGTAACGAAGAATTAAAAACGTGAAAATAAAAAGCTCATTGCTTCGGCAATCTGAGACTTTAGCTGGTAAGCATTTGCAAGCTATTTGCATAGAAAAAAATCAGCTTGTAGAGAAATCTATCAGCGTTTTATGCATGTTAATATATGTAATTACCACCATTGGGATGTAAGTTGCTGCAGTTTTATGCAAGCATGTCAAAAGCTCAAATCGCCCTTGTAATTGCTCGTCTGCTGGTACCTTCCCAGCCGTAAGCCAGCCGTCGCGAAAAGGTTAATCCTCAACTCTTTGTAACTTTCAGTAATGAAAAAATGCACATTCTGTCATAACAGTATAACATACCAATTTAAGGAAACATTGTTTGCCACAGTCACAGCCCCGTGCACACAGGCTCCAAAAAATTTATGTTTCTTCTAGTAAACTTGGAGCGCTGCCAAGCACTAGAAGACACGTTGCTAGGTTAAAGTTACAGTCACTAATGCCTGGGCTGAACCAATGGAGGGAAAAGCTTTAACTCTGCATCTCCAAATCAGTATTACTGACTAAGAACAACGATTCAAAAGCTTTGCCAGCTATTTGTTAGATAAAATGCCGAGGATGTGCTTTAATTTAGCATAAAATTTATAACTCCTAAAAAAAAATTGAGTATGAGCTGAACTTGAACTCTCTGCTAGTGAACTTGACACACTGCCAAAAGCCAACCTGGACACACATAATGTCAGGAGCTATGCTTTGTAAAGTAGTCCATTGATATGAATCCTATTCCCTTTGTCAGGCCATCAGGTTTGCCAATTTTAATACTGAAACATTTTAGCCGTAAGACTACATCTAATATAAAAAATCGACTCAAAACGGAAGGAAAATACCGATTCTTTCTATCAAAATCGTTTAAAACTTTGTATTGAGTTTATCCGAATAAAGTAAAACTATATCAATACCGACCCCTCAGTGCTAACATTGTTAGGAAACCAGCAGTACATCTGAATAAATGAATACGGTTGACTTCGGAATCATAAGTACAAGTGATACAAATGATGACTGATACATCAATAATGTAAAAATACAATATGGAGAGCATTAATTTTCCCTTCATTGGTTGTAATAACATATTCAACTATTGAACCGGTAATATGAAACTGGACTTATTATAAGCAACAATAATATATTTGTATCTGGAATGCAGTAAATGATAAATAGCAGGAAGTACTAAAATCAAAAAAGCCTATAATCATGTAATATGAAGTTATTGTTGATGAAGCTAGTACAATGTCAACTTGACTTATAATATAATTTAATGAACTTGTTTAATAATATAAAAAGTATGTCAGCTTATTTCAAGGCAGCCAAATTTTATTCACATATTTAGTCAACAGGCAGCGTTATCATGTAAAGTCTCTACTGTTAATAATCTTGGATCATTGTTGTTAGAGCTTGAAGAAATTCATCATGAAGGTTAAAAAATAGTCAAAACAAATATTGCTACTAATTGGTTTGCTAACAAATCAGTTCATAGGCCAAAGTCTTATAAAATTCAAATTTTCTTCATGAACCAATCATAAAGCGCTAAGTGAAGGCGGAGAAATACAACTCTTGATGATGGAAACATTAGACTTTGTTGTGTACAGCAAATCAGTTTTTCTACTGAGACGTAGACAGCTAAATATAAACTATTCTCACAATATGGGTACATCTCTCAACTTTGATAGAGTAGCTTATAATTCATAATAAGAAAGAGAAGACAACAACTCAGACTGATGAAGCAGCAGCTATTGTTGTAGCTGGAAGACTGCTATGTTCTTGCTGTAGCAGTTAGCTAAAATAAGTCTGTTTCCAGAGATGTCCATGTCAAACACCTTACCGGACTCAATAGTTCTGCCTGTCAGCTCTGAGACTACCTCACCTACAATATAATAAGTATAACCAACAGTTTCAGCATACTCCTGATTTCAATACTCTTTAATATAATTTAATATAATATATCTGAGCGTTTACACTGTATTTTTCAGTCACTTACAAGAAAAGCTTGTTGAAAAGTTATCCTTCCGCAACCAGAAAAATTTCAATCACTGTGCTGCCATAAAACTGTACCAATGCTCCTCACAGCAAATTAGTTGAGAAGTCTTGAAATACTGCTTGTTTAAATTAAATGTTCCATCCAAGTTCTAAGGCTACACTCCGCAACCTCCTTAATTGTTGCAGAACAAAACCTCAAAAACGTTTTATTCGCTATTTCATTAGTCTTTGTTGGAAAGAGACTATTTAATTTTTATTCATGATGGGCTCCATACTTCAAAGTTATTACTTCTTCAGCTATGACCAACCTTATTGAGTTATGTTTACACTATGCTGAGAGTGCAGGCCTAGCATAACTATTGGAGAGCAAGCATCAATCAGCTGCCCTTTTAAAGGCCCATGTTGCAGAATAGAAATAGACTGAGAACCACATTACTGAATTATCAACTTGGTGTCAATAACTAGTTCTTCATATTATGCTATATCTTACAGTCACAGGAAGGTTGGCATGATGCCAAGTACCAGCTATTAGGGGAGCCAATGGCGGAGTGTAAAAAGCTTGATATAAACTATATTTGTGACCTGCAATTCAAGACTGGCTGATATGGGTAAGCAAGCAAGTAAACAGTCTTCATTGACAAAATAAAGTGACTTGGTTTATACAAATAGTTGTATTATAAATAGTAGATTACATCTAATTTATTTTACTTAAACAAGCTGTCAGACAAAGTGTCCTTGTCTAAAATTGACTTCAGACTTGACAGAACGACTGAAAATAAATTATTTTAGTTTTATTTGTATTTCTTATAGTTAAATTTGGACAACATTAAAAAAACCACTGCCCTCTTTTTACCAAAGCATCATAATCAACAGTAGTAGTACAAATTTGTGCCCTGGTGATAGAACTGGTTATCATACCAATAAATTATATGATATTCAGTTGATCAGTGATAGTCTACTAAGTGTGCAGACAACCCAAATTAATTGACTGATTAACCCATTCAGGACTGTTCCCGATCACTTCGGGAAGAGTTGTGCTCTCCAGGGCCCGTTCCCGAAGTCTTCGGGTTAAACTTTGATTTGCTCTATTGCTTAGCTGTTTAGGTACATCCGTTTTATTAAGTCACAAAACGAAGTTTAAGAGTCTGGGCATCATTTTGATACCAAAGATGTGGTTGGACAAAAAAGTTTTAACTAACAAATTATGTGATAGAAATCAACTGTTTTGAAAATTTGTTGATCGCCATTTTGGAAAAGGTTTATCCGAACGATGGCAAAATGTTTAAGTGAATTAGATGTGGTAATCAGCTCAGGGGAAGAAAATAGCAACAAAAGTAATGTTCAAGAAGCAAATGAGAATTTTCCGATGGAAGAAGGTAAGTTTTATGTGGCTATTTATAGAATTTTACCGAAAAAAAACGATAAAAAGCCGAAACTTTTCTTGTGAATTTCTAACAAATTTTATTCTAACAGTGTAAGATATGGATTTTTTCATGATACACATGATTATAACATTTTCAATCCAATAAAATTCAGATCTTTTTGCAGCATGAACTCATCACTCTATTACTCCATAATAAACAATAGTTTTATGATTTCCTTGTAGAACTACAAGATAATAAAAAATTCTTATTTTATTTATATCCAATTGTTCAACCCACAATAAGTCAAGCATATAGTTCTCAACATCTACTATAAACTAGCCCCAACCACTAGGCTCTAATATTGGTTGATAGGGGACACTTACCACAGTAATCATCTTCATGACTTTCTGTGTTTATATCTACAGTATCAAAAAAATATTTGTGATTTGTATGACTAATTGTTAGCTGCAGTAGACTACTTATTTTCAATTTGTTTTCAGGTATTTACCCTGAAAAGCTACTAAAGCACAATTTTTTTCTAGGCTGTACGAGAAGTTTGTAAGCAAATAGGTTGCTTACTACCGATCATATTTGCTACATGAAGGTGAAGACAGTCAAAGGCTTGTTAGTGATGATGCCATTGATGATGAGCCTATGGCTTCAACACCAATATCTGATGAATACTGCATCAACTAACTTATAATTGGAGCACATATGCATGTGAAGTTGGCATCAAATAACTCTCACCGTGTCATAATTTTTTTATGAACACACCCATATTATACATGTATATATTGTTTCGTTTTCATGCATATTCATTTTTGCTGTATTTTTTACAATATGTTTTACTGTATTTTCTTGCAGGTGATTGATTGTCTGTTAGCTGGTAACTTGAGTATCTTTTTTATGCATAATATATTCATAATAACCTCTGCAATGCATTTCAATTTAAATTAACAAATTGTTTGATTATATAATTGATAAATCTGTCCTTGATGTAGTGTTGGTTAGAAGCTAGTAACACCTGTTCTATTGCTTGGAATTGAGAAATCTTTCTTTTTTATTTGCTGCTGATAAAGTTTGCTATCAATCTAACATAGGTCCAACAATGTCAGTACCAAAAAACTGCTTGTGAGCTGCTACGAAACATGAAAAACAATTTTGATCAAAAAAAATCACAGAGTTATTAGAAATTGTGGTTAGTAGCATTTGTAAAGGTGCACAAGGATTTATATCAGATTGTAGCCTGGAATGTCTTTGTTAAGCTGCAAAAAACAAATCAAGATTATTTTGAAAAGAACTTTAGTTATACTCAATTTTGTGTGGCTCTATTTTAATTGTAAGGCTAGTGAAAAATTAACTAGGCTGGGGAAGCAGTCAACTAATAACTAATTAGTCCTGAATGGGTTAAGGAGAAATAAAGAACATTATACAGTTACTGTGAATTGTAAGTTGATACTAAGTCTATAGCAAGTAGACTATCAGAGCTCTATATTAAATATATAGTGTTTAATTTCACTATGAGACGTAGTCAGAGTAGCATTACACGGGTTTACATCAACACTATGTATCTACTAGTATATCTATCAACTACTAGACTGTACAGAATATTGGTCAGCACAACTGCTCACACATATTCTGTATATTAATTATCAGTAAACTAACCTGTTGAGCTATCCAAGATTCTCACAGTGCTGCTGTTGAGTGCAGCCACCAGGACATATCTATCTCCATAGCAGGCTACTCCTAGTGGAGAGCGCACATCTTTACAAGTCCAGAGCAGCTGACCTTGAGAGATGTCTATCGAGCAGACTTGAGATGAGCCATAGTCAGACAAAACAACCTTGTCTGATCCTGAAACATAGAGTGAGACACAATATTGGCTAAGCTGAGTACAAGAAATGTCTTTGAGTTTATTCCCTGTCAGTGAGTAGATGATGAGAAGCTTGTTATTTCTGTCTGGAGCAACTATTTTATCACAATTGATGGCTAGTCCTGTGATGCCGTTGCCATCACAGTCATTGTGAGTCCAGGAAGTGAGTTGCTTTCCTTGGTGGTCATGTACATAGATGGTCCAAGACATGCCAAATACTGCTATATATAGTCTGTCTTTACAGACCTCCATTGCACTAGGGTAGTTGTTGAATGTGATGAATGAGCCTTTTAGTTGGTAGTTGTTGTCTATAGTAGCTACTGCTTCACTCTCCATTCCAGTTAATATTTGAGAGTTCCAAACTCTGGTTGAAAAAGGCCGTGAAGGTAAAGAGACTGTGTGAAGGAGTTTGAAGGACTTTGGAAGAGGTTTAGAAGGTTGAAGTTTGAGTTGCTTATCAGTTAGAAACCTTCAGTGGAGACAACTCCTAGCATTATTTCGCAGCTACCACCTATGAATAAGGGAAAGCACATTGTTTAATGCATGCAAGAAGTTATAGTAGAGTATGAACACTAATAATGGATATAAAGATGCTAGTCAACTGAACACTCAGACTGCACCGTTACAAATGCTTTTATTGAAAGTTTGTAATTCTGTAGTATACAAATTTATGTATTTATGCAAAGAAAAGATTTACATGAATATACATTCACATATTGACCTCCCGTGCATCTAGTAACAAAGCAGTTCATTTTTCTTGACATCTGCTATTAACAATGATAATTATTGTTAGTGATACAGCTTTCTCCGCAATATTGAAGTTTCTCTTCTACTGCTGAAATAACTTCTGCGCCCGCACAAGTTTGGAGCAAATAATGTTTATTTCAATTACCGTTAGTGATTCGATTATCTCAGTGAGACGCTTTTATTTTCTATCACTATTGATCTAGCCAGTCGTACTAAAGAAGGACTCACTTGCTACAGATGAAGCATGACAGGGTAAATACCGATTAGCCACTGATGTTAGTTTATGGGATACAAACGATACACCATATTGTCAGGAACAAAAATGAGATAGATAAATTTGTGCATGACTGCTCAAATTATTCGCGTAATGCTAGTAAATAGAGAAATTTCATCGCGTTCTTGTTTCCCATTATGGTTCTCTTGTTCGTGATGGGCTGCAGTAAATCATATTACTGAAATTGGGAAATACGGCACTTTGTGATTACGTCCTGACTGAAGCCAAAAGATTCCTCAGCTGTGTGGATGTTTATTAGCTTATAGACATGAAATAGATGGTGTGAAAGGCCGAAAATTCATTAGCTAAACATAAGGAACTTGCAGCTAATGATTTTCTGTTAGTGTAGCAGGCTAAAATACAATTTTCTGCTAAATAGTTGATCTGTAACAAGTATCTGAAGTTTTTGATTTTTTAAGAAAATATTGGTCAGTACCGTTTCAGACACTTAACACCTATATCGGCACCGATACCGATTTCAATATTATAATCGGGGCAACTCTACAGTGGATCCTCCGTTCGGGAACAAAATCCGTTCCAAAAGCTTGTCTGAAAACTGAGCTGTTGAAGGTCGGAAACAATTTTTTTCCATTAAAATGAAGTTACGCAAATTTTAATCTGTTTCAAGGCGAAAAAACAACTTTGGTAAAGTATTTTTTTCACAATTTGCACCATAAGCTGTACTTGCTATTTTACACCATAATGTGTTCTTGTACCTGGGTGTTGTCTGGGCAACAAAAAGTTTTTGCACAGAAAATGTGTTTGTATCATGTCTACACATCATGAGAAAAGCGTTTTGTGCAGTTGTAAAATTGTTGTAATAAAAGCCCATGATAAACACAACAGCATTACTATATGATACCAATGATACATTGATAAAGTTAACCCTTAAGATAAGTACCAGCGGACGGGGGCAATTACTAGGGCGATTTGACCCTTCGACATGACTGCATAAAAACTGCAGTAACTTACACCACAACTGCGGTAGTGGCATAAATCAACATGCATGAGAAAGCTGAGAAATTATTCTACAAGCTCATTGTTTTTGCATGCAATTAGCTTGCAAATGCTTTCCAGCAAACGTGTCAATTTGTTGAAGAGATGATTTTTTTATTTTCATGTGCCAACTTCCATTGCATTTTCCAAATTGATACGAATAATCGAGAATGTTGTACAAATACTACTTGCAAGGATTCATAGGTTCATAGCAGTTTGCAAAAAAAATTGGTCGTCTAAGGGCTTTGAAAGTAAAGTTATGAGCTCCGATACATTACGGGAGCGCCCCTCGAAATTCTCAGTGCGCGACCTATAAGACAAGCAAAAATTGAAGACCTGACATGGCCGCCTAAAAATCGCAATAACTTGCATACAAATTGACATGGAGCTATAAATTAATATGCATTGGACAGCTTAGAAATTTCTCAACAGGCAGCCAATAATTTCCTGGAAATAGTCTGTGATTATTTTTGACAAATTATTAATTTGTCCAAGTTTTCACTTCTTTTTCCATAAAATATCGATAACAAATACATTTTTAAAAGCAATAACTCTGTGAAAATGATTTATAATAAGCACCTGCACAGTGTCATATGTTTGCAAGAGTTTGCAAAAAAAAAATTGTTTAAGTGCATTAAAAGTAGAATTAGGAGCTTCAGTGCATTGCAGGTGAAGACCTTCAAAATGCTCATGACGCCATGTCGATAACCCTGCAACAGTCGCCCGACAAGGCAGCTCAAACCTTGCTATAACTCTCGTGCAATTTGGCATAAACTCTCACTCATCACCTATGTACACAGACAGCTTGTGCACGTAGCCAGAGACAGCATCGCAGAGAGCAAATATCTTAATTCCAAATCTGGATCTTTTAGATGGAATATACTGTTTGAAGCTAAGCCGTCCTTTCCAAGCCAGCAAGCTTTCATCTAAAGATATAAATTTAACTGGCAGTAAAACAGAAGATAACCGCTCACATATCATGGATAACACATTGCCTAGCTTGAACAATTTATTGCCAGCAGGGTTTTCCGAGTTGTCAGTGAAATGTAAACAGTTTAAAATTGTTAAAAACCTGTCTCTTGAAATTATTTTCCCAAATATTGACATAGATAAATGGGGACGGGTAGACCAGTAAGATTTTAGAGTAGGCTTTTTGACAATACCCATGAGCACAACTAAACCAAAAACTCGCCAAATATCTTTGTCATCGACAGGCTCCCAAGCATCGCGATGTTTTTGAAGGCCATATCCGTTTCACTCTCATTTTCGCTATCAGATTCACTCTGTTGATCTTCTATTTCACATGCATCGTCTTCCCCACTTTCTTCTGACCTGATTTCCTCTTCCTCACTTTCGAACCAGTTGATGTCTTCATCTAAACGTACTTTTTTGGCTGAGCTGGAGCAATCACGTCCGTCCATTTTGACTAGCTTTCCAAAAAGGAAGAGCAATTTTTTGCAACGTGTTCTTCTTGAACATGCGTATTAGGGATTACTTTTCAGTCTCAAAACATTACTAAAAAACCTACTAAAATTGATGAAATAATTAATTTTATTTTTAAACGCTGTTTTTTTAAAAAATAAAATATTTTCAAAAAGGTCTATCGTAGACTGATTTCTAACAGGCTTTCACGTGATTCGGCCTCTGAGACATTGCCCGTTTGACGGGCTTTCACGTGATTCGTCCCCAAAGAGTTAATAACACAAGTTGATAAAGTAATAACAATATAGGCTATTACTAGCTTACATTGCACCGAAAAAAAATATATTGCAACGATATGTTGCAATATACTAAGACACAAAAATATGTTACTGAATATTATATAGGCTATTACTAGCCTATTTAGTATTCAGTAACATATTTTTGTGCACCTATAATTTAGCACAACATATGGTAACAAAGCATATAATAATGTTACACGTTATAATAAAGTAAAATATAATACAATACAACACAAAATATAATACTTTAATTCTAAAGATTTTACAATGTATACTAAACTAGGTCATTATTGTTATTCAAAGATTGTTATTTCTAATTTTACTTATTAGGTTGTGTCTCCATAGTTTTTGTGTCTCCAGGTTTATGTGTGGTATTCACTTGTTGATACTATTGTTTATTTCTCCAACATTCAATTTTCCCTGATACAAAATGCTACTACTGACATTGGAAACCATGTTTTTGTGTTATATTGAAAGACTTATTCACATTGGAACTCCTTGATATCTTTCTTTACTGACTGATTAGCTCAGCAGCTTTTTACCCTTGTGACTTTGTTTGTGGAGATCCACATTTTGATCAACTTAATCTGATGACATATCATGAGCTGGTTAGTGTAGATCAGAACAGTGTCTGTGTATAGCCAAGGGCCTTGTGGTGTTGCTTTACCAGGCTTCATACATGACACTTTGGATGCGTGTGTCATTATTAAAGTAAACTATTATTCTTTGACTAACAAACTGGAAAAGACACTATGTTTACAGAAAACATATGTACAGTCAACTGTAGTTAGTTTAACTTTGCAAAAAGGATTTCAATCATTTTATTTTCTTTGCCTTTCAGACGCACTACAGTTCCGGATGTTTCACAAGTGAAATTTGATAACTATTATCTATTGAGTAGCGGTACTAGTCACATTATTTTTTTTTGGAAAACATTAACATCGAGGAAGGATATAGACGCTGCACAGTCCACTTCTTTGTTAGTATCTGCCCAAATATGAATGGAAAGTACTGGATATCTGAGATAAATAAGCCTTACCGTATACCAGTGTACTACCAGACAACAAGCTTAGAAAAATTCACTCTGCAACATAACATAATGATAATAATGAAAAGAATCATAATGTTGTGAACTATATGAGGGGTAATAAATATAACCTGTGAGGCTTGAATTTGCTCCGTTTGTTTTAATGATGGCAGCAAAGAGAGCTGAAAAAGTCTAAACTCACTCTGCATCACATTTTAGATTTGATTGATTAAGCTGAGGTAGATTTAAATGCTGATTATTTTGAAATCTATTATTTTATTTGACGGTGCAAAATAGGAGACAATTTAAATGTTTTTTTTAATATTGTGGTTTTTGCGAGTACAAGATTGAATGATAATGAGAATTATGAGAGTGTACTAAAAACTTAATTGTCTCTATAAAACAAATATTTAGTAGTAAAGAGTTAAGAGGGGTTTAAAGTAGCTAAGAAGAGTTAAACAAGTGTTTAGGTTACACGGTTATTAAATTAAAACTTTTGGTATAAATATATATATATGTATATATATATATATATATATATATATATATATATATATGTATATGTTAGCATAAATTTGTTAGTAATATGAATAGCATTGGTAATAGTGTAAAACAGCTTACACTTGTCTTTCACTTTGATGAGTGAAGGTATAGATATATTTATCAACTATATATATGTATATGTATATATATATATATATATATATACATATATATATATATATATATGTATATATATATATATATATATATATATATATATATATATATATATATATATATATATATATATATATATACATGCAATGTAATGGTGCTCTCTGAATTAGATTTGAATACTCTACCAAGAATATACCGATCACATCTACGAGAAAGATTACATTACCAAACTAATATACATGACTGAAAAACTACTGACCTGATGATTACTGCATGCAGTATGAAACTTTTAGTCATAAACTGTTGCTAAAAACTTTTTCCATCTTTGTACTTATACAGGCTCTGTGGACAACTTTGAGCACTATATCAGTGAAGTCTCAACCATTATCGATGGAGGGGTTTATAGGTTTACTGCAGTAAACCTATAGACCCCTCCATCGACAACAACTCCTTGATATCGCTGCAGCAAACATGATTAAATTATACATTTCATGTATAGATATGTTATAATTTATTACAAACTTGAGTGTACAAATAAAATATTTCAAATACAAATAAATTTTTACAAACGATGAATGGAGTAAATATAAACAGTTTAGTCCATATGGCGGTTGTCTAGCAATAAAATTACATTGTTACTCTTGACAAGTGAATACAGTGTACTAGCTTGTAATGGTGCTCTCTGACTAGTTATTTCGGTAATAGCTGCCCTATATTGCTGTCACTGTATTGGGTAGATGTTAAAGGCGACTCTCTCGCTACTACATGACCTGTAAAGAAGTTATCATCAGAACTCTCCTCGTGGCTTACTATTGTAAAGTTTCACAGGTTGACCAAAGATTTGTGCTTGTAAATGCAGTATTTTCCTTTTTAAAACAGATATATTTTTCCTCGCTAACAGCTGAGGTCACTTCTACCTCTATTTCAAGACCTCCCTGAATGATTAGTAATCTTCTAAGAATGACATCTACCACCCTTGCAATCATTGTGCTTTCGTGTATGATGAAAAATCTCTCTCTCACACTAAAACCAGTAATGAAGCGGTAGGGATTGAAAAAATTAATATTGCGTTTTACAGAAGAACCAAAGTAAAATTCAACTAATTTAGTAAATGTGAAAAACTCATTACTTACCATAAATTGTTGGTTCATCAAAGGCCTCCAAATTTAAGATGATTCGTGAAAACCTCTGAGCGCAGCAAAAAATTTATAGCTTAGCACGATCAACCCGCATGTGTAGTTGTAAGCTAAATGGAAAACGAAACACGCAATGCGCGCATGCGTAGAGTTAACTTTATTGGTAGACGTAATAGAGTTAAGTCTGCATAGAGAGTGACAGTTCTCAGCCGCGAATAAATTAATCTGCGAATATGCATGAAATGGATATTTTCGTGAAATGTAACTCAGCGAATAAATTCATCCTGTAGGGTAAGTTGTTTTGTTAGGTTAAAAAATAGTGTCCTGAGTGCAATGGCTGACTACTGAAGTGAAAAGCTTCAATTCAGCATCTCCAAATCAGGTTTAATGGCACATATCAACGATTCAAAAGCTTGTGCTAGCTATTTTTTATAAAAAACACTATGGGTATGCTTTAATTTAGCAAATACAAATATTACTCTTGAAGAAGATAATTTGAGTATGCACCAAATTTCAAGTTTCTGTTAGTAGAGTTGGCACACTGCCAAAAGTAAATTTAGGCTTAACATGTCAGGAGCTATCTTTGTGAATTAGTCCATTGATTTGAATCCTACTCGCTTTGTCAGGCCATCATGTTTTGTCAATTCTAATCTTGAAACATTTTAGCCATAAGACGTCCTCTAATATAGAAAACGAATACAATGGAAGAATAATGCTGATACTATCTAGCGAAAATGTTACAAATTATGTTTAAGTTTATCTCAAAGAAAGTGAAACTATTTCTACAACAACCCCTCCGGGCTAACATTGTTAGGAGACCAGCAGTAGATGTGGGTCAATAAATACTGATGACTTAAAAATAATAAATACAGATGATTGTAAAATGGCTGATGATTGAAATATGTAGAAATACAATAACAAAGGTTTTTTCTAATCTTCTTTTTATTGAACATAATAACATACTCAGTTAATGAACTAGTAATATGAAATTAGACTCATAATATACAACAACATAATATTTGTGTTTTGATTGCGTTAGTTGACATGAAACAGGAAGTGCTAAAAACAAAAAAACATCTAGGTAAATAATTAAAATAAAGTTATTGTTGATAAAGCTAGTACAATGTCAAATTGACAGATAATGTAACTTATTGAACTTGTGTACCAATATCAACACTATGTCAGCTTATTGCAAGGCAGCCAAACCATATTCACATATTTAGTCAACCGGAAGCATTATCTTGTAAAGTTACTACTGTTAATAATCTTAGATCGCTGTTCTTAAAGCATGAATAGCTTTATGATGAGGCTTAAAAAGGTGTCAAAATAAATATTATTATCAATTGATTTGCTGGAATATTACATGAAAAAAACCAAAAATTTTATAAAATTTCAAATATTCATTGTGAACCAACCAATCATAATGAGCAAAGTAAAGGCAAAAGGAGACAAATCGTGTTGACGGAAACATTGAACTTTGTTGCGTACAGCGAATCTGCATTTCTACTGAGCAGCCAACCGTCCCATCGAAACCATTCCCCAGGATAGGTACATCTATCTTAGCATTTGTAGAGCAGTTTATAGTTTATAATAAGTGTAGTAATAATATAGTTTATAAAAAAAGAAGGCAGCAACTCAGACTGATGAAGCAGCAGCTATGGTTGTAGCTGGAAGACTGCTATGTTCTTACTATTGTGGTTAGCTACAATTAGTCTGTCTCCAGAGATGTCCATGTCATACCCACCACCACTCTCAATAGCTCTGTCTGTCAGCTCTGAGACTACCTCACCTACAATATAATAAGTGTAACCAACAGTCTCAGCATACTCCTGATTTCAACACTCTTTAATATAATTTAATATATTTTATCTGAAAGTTTACACTGTGTTCTTCAGTCACTTCAAAGAAAAGCTGGTTGAAGAGTTATCTTTCTCAAGAAAAAATATCAATCACTGCGCTGCCATAGAACAGTACCAATGCTCCTGACAGCTAAGTTGTTGGAAGTGTCTTGAAAGACTGCTTGTTCGAAGTAAATTTTACATCAAAGTTCTAAGGCTACAATCTGCAACCTCACTCCTTGTTGCATATAAAACTTCCAAAATGTTTTATTCGCTATTTCATTGGTCTTTGTTAAAATATTATTAAATTTTTATTCATGATGAGCTTCATACTTCAAAATTATCACCTCCTCAGCTATGCCCTACCTTATTGAGTTGTGTTTCACTGAGAGTACAGCCCTAGCCTAATTATTCAAAAGTCAACCTTAGCTCACTTGACAGGTTGCCCTTTCAAAGGCCCATTTTGCATAATAAAACTAGACTGAGTACCACCTGACTATATCAGGAACTTAATGTGAATAACTAGTTCCTCATATTATGCTATCTCTTACAGCCACAGGAAGGTTGGCATGATGCCAAATACCAACTATTAGGGGAGCCAATAGCAGACTGTAAAAGGCTTGATAGAAACTATATTTGTGATCAGCAATTCGCGACTGGCTGCTATGGGTAAGCAAGCAAGCAAGTATACAATCTTCATTGACAACATAAAGTGAATTAGTTTACACAAATATTTGTATTATAAAAATAAGACTAATTTGTTTGACTTAAACAAGCTGCCAGACAAAGTGTGCTTGTCTAAAATTAATTTCAAACTTTACAGAACAACTGAATATTAAGTGTTTTATTATTGTTTAAACTGTTCCTAGTAGCATTAAAATGAACACTGCCCTAGTTTTGCTGGAGCACCATAAACAATAATAGATTGAAATGCAACATTTTTCATTAAAAACCTAAATTTATAAATATTTTTATTTTGTGTCACAGAAAGTATGTCTCTCCACACCTTTGGGACACATTGTAAGTGCCTTTAATTTCGTATCTAGTAGCAGGACAGCCCATAGTTTTATGTACAACTTTGAGTCCGGATGATAGCACAGGCTATATTATACTAACAAGTTACGTGATATTCAGATGATCAGTGATGGTATACTTAGTGTGCAGACAACTCCAAAATAATTGGCTAATTAAGGAGAAATAGTGAAAATTATACAGTTACTCTGAATCATAAGCTGATACTAAGTCTATAGCGAGTAGACTATCAGAGTTCTCTATTAATATGTATAGTGCTTAATTTTACTATGAGAAGTAGTCAGGGTAGCATTACATCGGTTTACATCAACACTATGTATCTACTAGTATATCTATCAATTACTCGATTGTACAGCATATTTGTCAGCATAACTGCTCACATATATTCTGTATATTATTTATAAGTAAACTAACCAGTTGAGCTATCCAGGATTCTCACAGTGCTGCTGTTGAGTGCGGCCACAAGGACATATCTATCTTCATAGCAGGCTACTCCTAGTGGAAAGCGCACATCTTTACAAGTCCAGAGCAGCTGACCTTGAGAGATGTCTATCAAGCAGACTTGAGATGACCAACAGTCAGACACAACAACCTTGTCTGATCCTGAAACACAGAGTGAGACACAATTTTGGCTAAGCTGAGGACATGAAATGTCTTTAAGTTTATTCCCTGTCAGTGAGTAGATGATTAGAAGCTTGTTCTTTCTGTCTGGAGCAACTACTTTATCACAAGCGATGGCTAGTCCTGTGCAGTAGGCACAAGTATCACTGTGTCTCCAGGAAATGACTTGATTCCCATGTTGATCATGTACATAAATGGTCCAAGGATTGCCATACACTGTTGTATATAGTCTGTCCTTGTAGACCTCCATTGCATTAGGATTGTTGTTGAATGTGATGAATGAGCCTTTTACTTGGTAGTTGTTGTCAATAGTAGCTACTGCTTTATTATCCATTCCAGTAAGTATTTGAGAGTTCCAGACTCTGGTTGATAAAGGATGTGCTGGTAAAGAGAGTGTGTGGATGAGTTTGAGGGACTTTGGAAGACGTTTAGATGGTCGAAGCTTCAGCTGCTCATCAATTAGAAAGTCGTCAGTGGAGACAACTTCTAGCATTATCTCGCAGCTACTACCTGCGAATAAATATAGAAATGAACATATAATATATTTTATTATGTTATTGTATAATACTTGCAAGATAATAATACTTGATTATTAAGATTAATATCTGATATTAAGATGTTGGTCTAGTTAATACTCATGCTGCCCGACACGAAATATTCTCTTAAAAAACTGTTTGTGGGATATTTTCACGCTTTAAATTTTTTAATACTGACGATAGCTTTGTTCAGAAATGCTGTTTTATGTAACAATATAAAATATATCAAATTATTTTGTGTACGTTATACAGATATATTTAACAGGTTCCGTTATATTATATCATTGAACAAATTGCCCAGTGATACTGACACATATTGACAAGAATGCCAACCGCTCAGAGGGTTACACGCAATCAGTTCGATTCTGCGTAATGCAAGAACATTGATTTTTTAGTATCTGCTTGCAAAAATTGATAATCTAAAAGGCTCATTTGATTTTTTACTGACCAAAGGAAGCTTAAGGGAGTTATCTTTTCATTGAGCTACATAAGTAACTCAGGATGATTGATACTAAAAACTGTCTATGCTAAGTTTTATCCCTCTCTGAGCTGCTCTGATACGCGAATAACTCTAACATTAGGCACAAAGCTGAATAGAATCCATGCCTGGCCATCTTTAAACTGCTGCTTAGAAAGCCATGCAATGTGATCGCTTATCTACAACGTAAAGTTTTTGCTAGCAGACTTATATATAAGGGTATGCAATTGTGTGATATGGCAATGATACCTTTTATGTATGAGGAAAACTTCTTTATTGAACTTGTCATCAATTCTTCAAGTGTTTAAAGTAATTTAGATGTTAAATATTTTAAGCACTTCTATTGAACTATCAACATTACTTTTATATATAACAAAATATTAGCAATTGTATCGCTCCTATTATATAATATAGTATGCAGCCCCGAAGTCTGCTTTGTTTCTTTCGCTAGAAATTGAGTAATTTTAGATTAATGCCCTGTCTTCTACAAATTACCTACAGACTATTGTATATCAGAGAGAACATTACTAACTATAAAATAGGCAAGTCTAACTTGGAACTAAAATAAGAGCTGGTTCCTGTTATTGATTCTCATGACCTTGCTTTTATATTTACTTACTAAAGCATTTGATGACCATCGTCTTTTTTTACTACAGCATCTTGAGCAATACAGCAGCTAACAGTGATTAATTTACTCATAATTTTTAAATTTGTGAAAGTTTTTGTTTTGTGTCATAAGTGATATCAAAGAGTAACAGTATTTGCTGCAACTGTCTAGCAACTCTACCAACCATCACCAATTTAGTACTGTTCATCATAATGAATGATTAGGCAGTTCAATAGTGGAAAACTTTCCTAGGAAACAATGCACCTAGGAAGTTGTGGTGCTAGTAGTTTGTGTTAGGAAACTGAGGCTATCTTAAGCCAAGCTTTATAAAAAACATGAGCTAATCATATCAACATAGTTAGGTATCCAATCAGCTTCAGCCAGCAAGCTAGATAATCTTTTATATGTGGTGATAATAGTAACTTGTTTGCTGAACAAAATAGAACGAACAATCACATATAGTATAGTTTGTTAGATTATTATGTTCTAAGTTAAAATATATATAGTATAGTATAAAATAGTGTAATGCGAAAAATATAACATAACAAGATAATACAAATGAGTGATAGTCTTATTAGCTAAATGATGTTGGTAATAAATTATTAATATAAACAATAACATATAACAGTAAGAAATAAAATTTCCATTGGTTGTTAAAAATATCCTAATTTTCCGGTATATTTTTACGAGCTACACATGTAGATAAATTTTCAGGGTAGTCTACATTTGTGTCATGATCACAAAAACCATGATTAAGCCGGGATCATCAAATTAAAAGTTACCTACACTAGCAAAAATGGAAAATTGTCACAGTTTGCATGCAAAAAAATTTTGATTCGAGCTTAATTTCAGTAGATTTTATGGTCAATAAACTGAATGCGTGTTTATCATCAGTGCAAAAACATAGTTCCGAGAAAACTGGTGTTGAAGTTTGAGAAACAAAACCAATGCACAATTTTGTTTACATTTCAAAACGTCATAGCAATCAATATCAAGAAGTAGTGATATTTGTCTAGATTTCTGTCTTTATATCCAAAAAATTATGCTGAAATTAAAAATCTAAACATATTTTAGCTGGTTTTTGTTGATATGGCTGCATATCTAATGTAAGATAAAATGTACTACTTAATTTTGAAGTGATTAAAAATAGCTTGGTAGTTCCACGGTATTGAGCACAACCCTAGTATGATCAACAAAATCTTAAAAAAACTAATAACCGTAACATATTGCACACCATCAGTCACTATATACTTCGATCTAGATATTCGAATAATTATTTTCAAAAATATATTTTATAATAATCTTATAAATTTGTTAATTATTCTTATAATTAAATATTGTAATAAGCTTATAAGAATCCTTAGGAATATATCATTGTCATTCCCATTACTTTCAATGCCTTTTACATCAGCTGTAATTCTAAAGTACTCATAATAAGTGTCAAAAATGTCAGAACTATCTTTCAAATCGGCAAAAAAAAAAACGATTACATTTGTCAGACACCATTTTTCAGTACTTCTTGTTTAGGTTTTTTAAGGTTTTTTTTTCCGAGGGTTAAAAACTTGTTTTATCCAGGCTGACTTCCCATTCAATAAGATCACAATTTGATTGGTCCAGATGCATGTGTTACAAAAGTTGTTACCAATATTATAAATTCAGTTAGTGTAACTTTAAAGTCGGATAACTCAACTTCGTGATTTGCGGCTTAACCATAGTTTCTGTGACCACGACCCATTTAGTTGAAATTTAATCTGCAGGTCAGTTTTACATCAAGGTCTGAACATAAAAACCGAATGAAAAGAATTATTACTTTATACAGCTTTTTTGTGTAATTATTTTTAAAGATAGTTTCATTTGCCTAAATTATCTCTGGAGCAAATATTCTAATAAAAATCCACTGATGTTTTCATTACTTGTTTAAAAGGCCAAAAAAGCCCTAATGAGTAATCCAAGTAATTGCATATAAAATAGTTTTCTAATATGAATAGAGAATCATTGATTTATATAAAGTTGTGTGCTGACTAAGAGGAAAAGTTGTGAAATGCTGGAAGTCCACTATCGTCTTTGCCAGTGAAAGTTCACCCACTAATAGAGGGTAACATGATTAAACTTCGCCAGCTCCTGTTTAAGCAGCAGTTGTAGTGAGGCTATATCAGGCTAAGGGGGTGAGGTTTTTTAGCCACTGTACCCATATTGGTTGTAAAAGATATATTTAATGTTATAGTTACATGATACTTTGTGCTGATACTCTGCTCTTTTATATAGTTGCAGTCACCTTGAATTCACAACAACATAACTTGTAAATGCAACATTATAAACATCATAGTTCACCTTCACATAATACTTTCATATTGTTCATCAAAGGTAAACATGTTGATAGATATACTGAGGAATTGAAAACAATGATATCCACCTTTTTCGTTACCAGGCTACAGCCTTATCAAAAATCACTAAAACTGACACAAATGATGTTTGCCCACAAAACTGATACAACTTACAAATGTCTTTTTTTAACTTCAAAAGAGTTAACGAGTAGTTATTTGTTATACAAAATGTTTAGATTGCTTTTATCATAGTTTTGTAATAGTTGTTTATGTATCACATTTAAATAAAGAATTATATGTATTTATTACCTTATATTGTTGAAATGACACAGAGATACAATTGTTTTGTAGTCATTAAACATTTCGTTTCTAAATTATTTACGGTACCGGGGCTTAGTTACAAATTTAGTAGAGCCTAATATATGAAAAACACCCATGTAGCTCGTCATAACTGTTAAACCACCCAATTCACATAGCTGTATCAATAATAAGTTAATTGACAAAAAGATTTGTATCAACAAATGCTTTACAAAATAACATAATCGTATTGCAGATTGAGCTAAAAGCATCTTTCAGCCATTATTGAAAAGGCTGTAAGCATGTTTGAGTCAGACAAAGTATTAATATTATTATATTATTACATTTCCATATAAAATAATCACTCTCAGTAGCAATACTTTTAATAAAATTCAGATAAAAACCCATAGATTCAAGATTACTAAACATTCTTAGCTTTCATGTGTCCAACTGCAAAAAACTATTGCAAAGAATCCTCGTAATTGCTAAGAATAAATAGCGATAATAACTAAAGCTTGAAAAAACTAAAAAATACACCCGTGATGAGCTGTAAACACTGATGCAATAAAGGCATGTACCGCTGCTCACCTATCAGAAACTATTTATTCAAAGCTTGCTGAAATAGCCATATGCACCTCATGGTAATATGCAAATGCTTTGGCAAACTGTTTTATGTGGCTCATTATAGCAAAAGGGTTTAGCAACTGCTGGTCATTCAAAATTTAGTAGAACATGCAAATATAGATTTTGTAATTTGTATAGCAAAATTTATTGTTTAGTTTTGCTGTTAATTATAAAGAATGAAAGAAACACGGATTAATAAGCATTATATTTTACAGAAAAAAAGTAGTTGCTTGAGTATGCGAATTTTTTTTTTTTGACAGGTTCACACGGCCTTAATCTACTGAATGATGAAAAATTTATTGTTGTTATTATTTAGCTCACGAACTAAGTTTTGTGGAAAAATCACAAAATAATAGTATGAGCTGCCTACATGTATGTACTCTTAAACCTAGTTCAATTTCTTGATATGGATTAGATAAAGTTTGTCTAGTGGTGAATGTGGGAAACGATGGAGTTGACAATTTTTGAAACTGAAACTTTTGCCGACAACCAGTAACAGCATCAGTCAAAATTCATGAATCATAGACAGTAACAAAGTTAGAAAAATATAACCATGATAACTAAGTGTAAATATAATGTAGGTAATGATTAGGCATTAACCGAAAATATGGGTCATGATCTCAGAAACCATGGTTAAGCCGCATGTGTCAGATTTGGAGCTAGCTAAATTAACATAAGGAGGAAGTTCTCACAGTTTGTTTATAAAAAATATTTTGATTCGGACTTAATTACAACTGATTTTATGGTCAATAAACTGAATGCACGTTCACCATTGGTGCGAAAACATAGTTCTGAGAAAACTGGGGTTAAACTTTGAGAAACGAAAATCAATGCACAATTTTGTTTACATTTTAAAACGTCATTGCAACCCATATCAAGGAGTTGTGATATTTATCTGGATTTCTTTATTTACATCCAAAAATATGCTGAATTTAAAAATCTAGACAGATTTTAGCTGGCCGTCATAAAAAAAATAGCTGCGTGTCTATCAGGAAATGTATTACTTAATTTTGCAGATATTAAAAACGACGTAGCAGTATCGCAAATTTGGACACAGCTATAGTATAACCAACAAAGTTTTTAGAAGAATAATAACATTAACATATTGCACACCATCGGAAACTATATACTCCAATCTTGTAAATACAAATAATTATTATTAATTAATTAAATCTTTTAATAATCTTATAAAATCTAATATATATTCTTATATTTAAAATGTTGTAATAATCTTCTAAGAATTGTCAAGAAAATATCATCATCATTCCCTTTACTTTCAGTGTATTTGACATCAGTTGTAATACCAAAGTACTAATTATAAGTGTCCAAAATGTTCGAGTTCACTATAAAATCGGCAAAAAAGAAACGATTACTTTTATCGGACACAATTTTTTAGTACTTCCTGTTTAGTATAGCAACAGTTTTAAGGGATTTTTCCGAGGGTTAGAGACTTTTATTGGCTAAACTGACTTCACATTCAGAAAGATCACTCTTTGATCGGTCAGGATGCATATATTACAAAAAACGTTACCAATATTATAATTTTAGTTAGTGCACCTTCAAAGTCTGATAACTCAACTTTGTAATGTGTGACATAACCATGGTTTCTGAAATCGGGACCCATGTAAGCATGGTATAGAATGATCTGCAGAGAAATGTAACGGTATTTCTTGATGCGAATAATTCACAGTTTGAGGAGAAAATTTGTCTCATACATCAAAGAAGTAGGATAATTTCCCAGATATCTAGTGTAATTAACATATGAGTCAGCTTCTTGCGCAGAGCTTTTTTAAAAATTGTGATTATATATTGTTTTAGAATGGAATATAGCAATTTTTTACAGGTTAAATTATTTGTTAGTAATTTTGTCAAAGTTATAATACAGTTTACTATATACAGTATGACAATAGGTTAGCTACTTGAGTATCATATTTTGATAAGCGAAAAGTAAGTTTTTTTGACAAATATGCTGAATTATGAAGTACATGATTTTATTTGTGCTTTAATCGGTGGTTCCAATAAAACAGGCAGTAAATTATAATATTACTCAGCAGACTTACGTTTTTCTCTCAATTTACTGACTGAAGGTACTTGAACTGATGGCATGACCTCATCAATTAAGCGTTGTATGTCATTCTTTGTGTCCCCGTAGCTGGAGACCACATCACACTGAAATAATTGTATAAAACAGATGAAGTCTTTGAACTGAAGAGCATGTAAACCAACCAAGGAATGAAAGTTATCAATTGGCTACAATTTTAATTGTTCACATAATTTTTACGCATTTTATAAGCTGCAATTGAAACGACACACTTTATCTATTTTTGTTGAGTAGCGTAAGATTTGAACAAATCTAAAAATACCTTTCCTCAACCTTTTTCAAGGATGTTAAAATATTGTGGGTGTTACTAAAACTACCAGTATACTGACAAATTCCATTATATAAACATAATCTTAAATTGTCTCTGCTTATAAAGTATTGAAGCAAAACTAGACTATACAGAACAGATATTCACTAGGTCTCATTGTATGTTCAATACTTTTGATAATTAGCATCACAATATCATTAATACTTTACTAGATCAATGGTTATTAAAGGTGAACTTGTAACAACATTTTCATTGCAGTTATTTGTTATCAAAATGTTCACCATCACTTAGTATGTTGCGTTGTAGGTGCAAAGTAAGTGGAAATGTGACTACAAACTCTTAAATGCTCAAAATAAACCGTTTAAAAAATGGCCGTAGGTTGGAATCTCTTTATTTTGATGACGTGCTCAACTTGACATGGTTATTGTTTTGACGCCACATGTTATCGCATGAAATGAAACACCACTAAAACACTCCACATAAAACTTCTCATAGCCTTAGTTTATGGCAAACACTTTGTGTTCTACCGGAATCCTCTTATCAAATAAAGATGCTCGCTACTTTACAGTTTGTTCCAGCTTGGTCTAATCATCTAATAATAATCTGATCATATAACCTATATTTTTTGCCATATGGAGACAACAACTTCTGTGGAACTCTTCAATCATCACAAGTGACCAACAAACTTGTCATGCTTATCAGAGGATGTTATGCACACCCTCGAGCTAAGGTTGAACAATTAAATTAATTGTTATCCTAGGTTTTGAGATATCAGTGCTCTAAGTGACACCATTTATATGACAATAAAATAGAGATGCAATGACAGTATACATGATTTTATTGAATGTGTGAATTTTATTTGTGAAAATATTTCAGCGAATGATAGTGCATGAAAGTGTAAATGGAAGCACATTGTGCTCAACTATGTCAAATATGACCGGTTTTGTGATCGATCTCAACCTACAGCGTTTTCGTGATGGATGCAACTAACTGTTTTTTTTTAGTTTTTAGAAGCTTGTAGCCACGTTTCGACATATTTTGCACTTAAAACACAGCAGAGTAAGACATGGTGGATCTTTTGATAACAAATAGCAGTAATGTGAGATTTGTTGCAAGTCAACGTCAAGTCATTACTAAATTAAATACATGCTGATTTTTGATTATCCCTAAGAGTACCAATAATTTTTAAGTGATTCAACAAGGAAAGACCCTAAAAGTATATTAAAATACTATATAGGCAAAACAGTATTACTTTGACCACCATCCAACTAAAGATATTGGCTATTGGTACAAGTAAAGACAATTTTTAACAGCCACTAAGCTTTCTGAAGCTGAAGGAACAAGTACCGTGGCATTGTACCAACGTACCAAGGGTACCAATGTTCGCTCTCTGTACAGTTGCGCATTGGAAGAGCAGAAGGCTATGATAATATTTTAATGATGAACGAATGAGTTGAACTAAAATACATTGAATTAAATTCAAAGTGCATCAAAGCTTTCTATCCATTTCCAGAAAATTATTCTGTTCGTTAACTTACACTTATACTTAACAAACTTTAAACTTAAGTGGAAGGTCTGCGTAACTTTGTTGGAAAATCTTGGAGGCCTATAATTGTAGGCTTTAAAGTTCAAGGCCAACAGTTTTAGGAAAAATACATGTCGACAACATGTCGAGATATGAAAGATCTCAACTTTGCTTCCTAAGCAAAGTGAACTTTACTTCATAAGCTAGACCGCCTTCAATCAGGTTCACAAAGAGAAAAATACTGTCAACTTGCGCCATTCTATAACATGACAATTCCCATTGTACTGTCAAATTCACTATAGAAAAGTTCATCCAGTATTAACTGGCAGACTTTCAGACATTAGGTTTATAGTTTTGCTCATCTTCATAGTTTGAGTTCAATATAAGATGCTTTGCATAGTATTTATTTGACTACAGTTAAAGATAATAAAATACTCGCACAAAACTGGCAGCACAGTGAATCAGAAACCTTTTATTTTAGGGGCATCATAATGCTAGTAACATAATTAACTCTTCGACTACCGCAATAAAATCTTACTGAATGAATATTCTGCCCAAATTAATTATCACATACTATTTGAAAAACTGATACACCGCTAGTATTTAGGCAATATCTTGAAAATAAAAGTGGATATCATTTTTTTTTTAATTTATCTCATTCAAAACAAAAGTCCCTACAAGATAAATATAAATTGAACACCATTCTTGTACAAGCCCTAACGTTTGACATGCGTTGAAAAAATGCTTAGTTTTTCCTTGCAATGACAAAAACGACCCGGTTTTCCCGTTTCGAAAATATTGAAAAACGGAATCAATGAACCAAAATACCTTATTTTAAGTGCACATGATTGGCAACAAGGTCGTTTCACTTGAGAAAAAAATTTGATTGGTCTAGCTGGTCTGTGGGTTTCATAATGAAAAAAAAAGTGAAACCCTGTCGATAAGCTGATATATCGTTTCACGGTTGGTACTTTTATCACCGCCAGTTTTTGGGAATGTTGAGCCAAAAATGTTTCTATTAATAGTGAGTAATCAGCAACAAAGTCGTTTTACTAGTGAAAATTTTTTATTGGTCTAGCTTATGTGTGGGATTGGTAATGAAAACAAAAGTGAAACTATATTGATAATCCGATACATTGGCTTGCGGTCTGTACTTCTATTACCGTGAAAACCAATACATCGGCTTACGGTAGCAAAAAATTTCATGAACCACCCTTGTACCTGATGAGCATGCTTGGCTCTAGACTCTGTTTTGCGCATTATATTTCTTATTTGGCTCCATTTCTTGATGATCTCATTTTCAAGAAAGTCTGTGATAATAGTTTTGGCTTTTAGTCTATCCTCTGCATATTCATCCTCTAGCTGTTTGTACTTAGACTCTAAAGCCTTGATCTTCAACAAGTGAGAGGGTCTGATGACAATGTTAAAGTTAAAAACACTGGTAATTTCATATGCAGCAATGGTCTGCTAACTTTACCAAAGTTTTTATTGGTTAACAATCACTGGTAATTACTACAATCAGTTTGTATAACTGTTCTGCAAACAAGTCAATTGACCAATATATCAGATTAAACTCGTAACTCCACAATTGATTATTTGTTTTTTCTCAAATAATCTTGCCACAGCTAGAAACTTTTTAAATTACTACATTCCAGTTACTACTTATTAAATTTAAGTATTACCTGTATTACAGTATTTTCTGTTCAGAAGTTGATCGGTGACACATCTGACCTTAAACCCAATCTTGTAGAGCAAGTTATAAAAAACTAGCCTTTTGTGGAGATTACACAGTTATAGGTTTTAATAACTGAATAAAATGGTTACAAATCCATAGACTTTATGATCTCGTAGTAGTATCTGAGTTGATAACCAATCATTTTGGTTTTTTGTTTAGCATTATTGCGTAACGTTATAGTGATTACTATGACAAATTATTCAGTTTTGTTTACAACTTTTACCATTTTAACAAAGTTTATCTTGTTACACTAACAATAACGTCTAGAGAAAAGAAATGCTTTGTTAAGCAGTTGTCAATGACATTCCAACCTGTTCATCTCTTTTATGCTGAATCTTTTGCACTGTCTCAAATGTTTCTTTGTCATACTCAGCAAGCGTTTGAGATGTGAACTTGAACATTTGTTCCAAACTCTTTTCCTTCCCGATCATTCCTTTCTTTAGCTTGTTGATCTTATCATTAAGTTGCTCTACAAGCTGATTTATAGTCATCATCTGATGAGTCTCTCCTGAAACACACAAAATGTTTTAATAGTCTAACTTGACATGTTGATAGATTTGTCAAAATATTGCAATTGACACAGTCAAAGTTGAAAACAAAAAATTCTAAGAGATATAAAGAAAAAAAACTGACATTTAACTTTTTGCAATAAATTTTGACAGCAGTCAAAGTAAAAACTTGTTTTTCTTTACACTATATGGAATATGCTGTTTTTCACTGCTACCAATTACCATCATCACAGAATCTTGCTGAGCAGACACATTCAATGCAGATCATCTTCAGACATTTATCACACCCTAAACTGACTGGCTTGTCAGTATGATCAGTACAGAATCTGCTTTGCTGACTCTTCAGTAGCTCAAACTGCTCCATGTTTATGGTTGGATGAACCTGACCAAACTCTTCATTATATTCCTGATGGATCTATAACATGATTTTTTTAAACAAACTGAACCAATATACGATGAAAAATAACATGATGACATGCTATTTATATTGTCACAAAGTAAATATGAGGGTGAGAAGTAGAATTACAAGAATGACGTAACTGAAACTTCCCAAGTTCTTTTTGGGAAACCACTGAAAATTAAGCAACTAAAGTTATTTATGATAGAAGCTACACCATTTATCGCTGCTTCCACTTAAAAAAATAGTGAATGTATTTCAAATTAATTTTGGCTAATTGATAGTCTTTAATATTTATTGATAAAATTAGGTGAACCACAAACAAGATAAAATATTTGTTTTCCAGGATTTATCACAGATGTTATGTAAATGATTAAGTTCATAAAAATTAGAAAACTACTTTAAACCCTAATATTGTGTGTCATTACTCAAAATAAAATCTGTGAGTTGATCCGAATTTGTGCCCCAATTATTCGTAACAATCTGTTTTGACGATGAACAATTTTTTTGAGATAAAATGTCAATAGTTTATTCAATGCTAAAAATATTACGTAAAACCCTGCAAAACATAACAATGTAATTTCAGCTACATCTCTATAAAAGCAAGCTTTTTATGTTGGTCTTGATGTTGATAAGTGTTGTATATAGTTTATTACAAAAGATCAGAGTTTTGAATGAGCTACAAACCATTTACCCAAAAATTTACCCAAACAAATGTATTTACCCAAACACGTTGAAGCACCAAAGTATGTGGAAGGCTCATTTGAAATTTTTATTAAAACCTAAAGTAAAGTTGGTGTCAATAACAATAAAAGTTGCATACCTCATGGTGCTTCAAACAATAAATTGTATCACAATGTGTGCAATAGAAAATTGCTTGCTGGTCATTCTTTCCTTTTTTTGCACAAACATCACAGAATCTCGGTTTGTCCCTGGAAATGACGTACGCTGGCAGCTTGTTGAGTGGCATCTCACAGACTTGACTACAAAAAAATAACCATCAAGTATTCGTGTTGATGTGCCAACGGCGAAAATTTTGTGAAATATAATATTTATACCTAAAAATAATATCTAGAATATTCATAGGTTTAACAATTCTTACTAAAACTTTTTTAATAATTCATAATGCTCATTAATTACTGTATGTACAATTATTCAAAACAAATTTTATAAAAAGTTTGATTGTTTTGCATATTACCGAAGGCTTCAGTTGAGAACAAAAATGTTCCAATGTTTGGCTCTACATGATGGGGTTCAAGGTTTTATTTCCAATATAGATGCAAAATGGTTATTGTCTTGCAACCTGATGTTCTCATGTAAATTTAAAGGCTAATCAAAGGCTCAATATAAAACTTCTTGTAGCACCAGTTTATGAAAAAACGCTTCAGGTTTTACCAAAGACTCTGTATCAAATATAGAAGCTCGCTACTTTACAGTTTTGTTTCGGGATGATCTAATCGTCCAGTCGTAATCCGATCATGTGACCCATGCTTCCTGCCAAACAGCGCAAATAATTTTGGCAGCAGTTTTCGATTATCACAGGTGATCACAGGCTCGTCAAGTTTGTCAGACAATGATATGTACTCATTCGAGTTAAGGTTAAAAAAATAAACGACCAGAGCACCTGGAGGCACCTATCTTTTCAGTAATTTGTAAGCACACCACTTTTCACTGCATAATATATTTATTATATAATAAAGAGTGTTAAAGATTGACTTGCAACAAAGTTTACACTTCAGGTATTTGGCATCAAAAGATTCGCCATGTCTTACTCTACCGTGTTGTAGGTGTAAAAAATATGGAAGCTTCATTAAAAGCTCCTAAAAGCTCAAAAATGAACATTTAATCACAGTCATCGCAAAATTGTCGTAGATAGGAATCCACTTAAAAAAACGGCTCAAAAAGGACGTAGTTGAACACGATCGCTTTTGTTTAACCCTTCACGCAATCTCATTCTTCAAAACATATTCACAAATATACTTCATGCATTCAATAAAGCCATGCCTATTGTCCTTATGCGCCTATTTCATCATCATTGTAATGCTGTCACTTTGAGTCCTGACATCTCAAAACCTACCTTAAAAAATGGTTTTAATTTGTTAACCTTAGCTAGAAGGAGTGCATATCATCATTTGCTAAAGATGACGACTCTGTAGGTCATCTGTGATAGTTGAAAAATGCTGCAGAAATTGTTCGCGCCATTAGGCAGGAAGTATTTTGGCATAGGTCACCTGATCGGACTACGACTAAATAGTTAGACCAGGCTAAAACAAAACTGTATAGTAGTGTGCATCTATATTTAATACAGGTTTTCCGGTAGAACTCGAAGTGTTTGTCATAAACTAGTGCTACGAGACGTTTTACTTCGAGCCATTTATTAGCCTTTAACTTCAAGCGATAACATCACATGTCAAAACAATTACTACATTGTTTGAGTAGTCATCAAAATAAAGAGATTCCAAACTATGGCTTATTTTGTGATGACTGATTAACTGTTCGTAATTGGGCTTTTAGCAGCTTGTAATCCCATTTCCCTATATATTCCACCATAAACACATTATAGTAAGACATGGTGAATCTTTTGATACCGAATAACTGTTATTTGAACTTTGAACTTACTATCAGAAAGGAATCTACTAAAATATTGTTCAAGCTCATCTTTTAGAGTGGAAGTGGAGCACCCGTTTATTTATTAACACTTGAGGAAAATATGTAAAACAAAAATATAGAGGAGTTGCTTTCTTACTAGTTTGTATTCAACTAATTACATGTATGTTCTGGACACATTATAGATCACATAATCTGACAACCATTGACTAACTATCATTATTACTCTCTAGATGGTTCTTTTAATGGATTTCAACAAACTAACTCATTGTAATACTCTTCTGAAACTACTAGTATGTTGGTACACAAACTCATGTGTACAACTGCTAAACTAGAAGTGATCTATTTAAGGTAATAACTTAAGGTCATTTAGGTCATGTCCTTGTATTTGCATTTTTACACTATCAGGCATTAGGTCTGTTTCTTTAACCAGACTCCCTGATCAATGAACAGATAAGTGTAAGGCAGAAAGCTCATACATCCTATTACTCCAACCACTGTTTTGATGTCATCATCAACAATAAGGTGTACACTCTATGAGTGATTCACTGTTGGCAATGGTTAACACACCAACTATAGTAATTTCGAAGCAGCATTCCTGATATGGTGAGTGCTTTGGTTATTTTTTAATAATCTGATTTTGTAGTTCATTGTGAGTGTAGTTGATTGCCGTTCCTTTCTAATGATATCGACATCGATCGTAATAACTGTTGAAATTGGATCCAATGCCACCCACAAACAGCCAATCAAGATGCTGATAGTAGTGATCATTTGTGTCAAAGTTCAACATGGTTAAAGTCCATCACAGCATCGCTAGCAACAATTACGCTGGCCGTTCATCGATAATTCCATTTATTATTCTGTTCAAAGTCGTAAAGTAAACAAATTCAATATTTTTATTTGTTTTTTTTCATGGACTAGAGACTGGTTGTAGCAACAGTTATGCAGGTTTCACAGCAAGAAACATTTTCTATCATCTCGCTAGTGTGAGTCACCCTTTACCCTCGATTAGACCCATTTTAACAATGAATTTACTATAAATCATGTGTTTACCAACAAAAAGTCATGCCAATGCTTTCAACATGTAATACCAATTCCATCTTTAAAATATAAAATGTTTTGAAGAAGAAATTGTTTTGAAGAGATTATTGTCTGTTTGACAAAGTTTTGTAGCTAATTTTTCCATTTCTCATTCATTTAAAAATGGCGGTAAAACTTATCCATATTTTAAAAGTTGACAACATACACTAGCCATTTTTGATTACGTACAAATCATTTTTAACTTGTCAGGATACTCAAGTGGTTGTAAGCCTTTGAAAAACACAGACTTGGTTTCTTCTGCTTCAATACCTGTAATTATACCCTTATTGTCAAAACTATCTCTACACCCCCAAAGGCTTGTACACTATTGCTCAAATCAAGGTTTAGCGTACGATGTAGTACCATAATTAGCTATTTTAATGCCATCACCAACGATAAGGCATACACACTATGAACGATTCACTGTAGGTGATCAACAACCATTTAGAAATTACGAAACCAAAATCTCATTAGAAATATCGTTGTCCTTTTGTTATCATTTAGTTATCTGATTATGCAATTGATCAGCTGAGCGTAGTTCTTCGCCATGCTTGCAAATATGAATTGACACCGATTTTCACAACTGTTGAAATTGGATTCGATGCGATCAACAAACAGCAAATCAATATGTTAACAGTTTTGACCATCTTTGTCAAAATTGAACATGTTAAAAGTCCATAACATCTTCGCTAGCAGCAATTACGTGGGCCGCTCATCGCAACATGGCGTCATAGCAGTCTACTATTGTGGTCAATTGCACAGCTTGTCATTGAATTGAGTGATAGCGTGTACGGACCTTTAGGCAATGTTGCTGTGTCTGACTGTATGCATGAGCTGGCGTGAAGCCTGCTGCGTCAGCCAGATGTCCTAATCGTTGAACCGCAAAAATTTGTGCAATGGCTCTTAGCACTTTTTTTACACACATTTCACTTTTCACTTGTCACTGCAAACTTTGAAATTTTGGTGCTTGTTAATTTCTGAAACATTGACAATTGGCTTCTTTACCTCAGTGAAACTTGTGATTATACCCCTATTATTTGTGCATTGTCTAAGTGGCTAAGGCCGCGTCACTGTATTTGATTGTTTACACTACCTGGCCATAGGCCTGCTTCTAATAATAGCCAGGAGTCCTAATCATTGAACTGATAAGTTTGTACTAGGACCCAGCAGTGTGTTTATTTTATAGCCTGCAGTTCTCAGTAAATATTTGAAGTCCTTGTATTTAGCCTATGTCGGCTAGCTTCTAGCGAATCAAATTTGGGCAGATTAATATTCTGAAACTTTAGTTCAAGAGAATATCCATAGTCAGAGTTATTGTTAACCACCTAATGTAGACAAACTTGGCATGCCTTACAACCTGAAACAAATGTAAAAAGCTGTCACTTAGCAACCTACCTACAGTCCTCCCATGGACAAATCAGAATGTTATTCTCATCATAGAAGCCAGTCAGACATTCAAGGCAGTGCACATGGTTGCAGGTAAGTTGACGAGGATTGGGTAGAGCTACTCCTTGTCTCAAACAGAACCCACATTCTATGACAGGTGGCACAATCTCTTCCATGTTAGCCATAGCAAGAACTACAAATACTAAAAATACCAACGGACATGGTATTTAAGTCACAGACTCTATCTATCACATCTATCTATCTGCAAACTGTAATAGGTATCTATCACCTACCTATTACAGTGTGCAGTCATCTCTTGACTGCTCCTTACCATAAGCACTAGCAACTAGACTGCTGATAACATATTTTTAGTAAGATAGTTTTGGTATCTAAAACAAATAATTCAAAAACTTGCCACATAACCATTTGTTATATGAACAATATGTTAAACTCAACAATAGCTAATGAGCCTTATGATGTCAAACTTCAACAACAATTTGTCTAGATATTAGAACAAGTTCTAAAACTGTTTAGTACCGACATAATCAATTATTGGTTCTACCAAATTTGTGTAAATAAATGTAACCAGCAACAAATAGCGATCTAATGATGTTTATTCTGATAGGTATGCCTATCTTGTGCAGGACAAAGCAAACAAACCTTTAGTATGGATTATAATGTGTGCACAACTCTAACGACTCACTATTAGTGACGGTTTTGTCACTCGAAAGCTCATAGCATCATGTTGCTAAGAAAATTTGTGAGGTAGATTGTAGAAAATGCAGCTCATTTTGTTTAACCATTAGGAACCAAGCAGCAAGTAACAATGCTAGGTATATCATATATAGTAATAATTTGCTACTTTTAAAAATTCCAAATAGTAACTTTCACACACAAAAATTGAATGACTTTAACAGATAATATAAAACAACTTGTATTTTTCTGTCTTCTATCAACATGCTGATGGATTAACTAATGAGTAATCAAACTAATAATTCATATGATGTACAAATATAATAAAGATGTGGTTCGAATTTAAAAGTCTCTCTATTTTGAAACTTTTAAAGAATTCCAAACCTTAACAAGTTTAATAAAGAGCAAAGGCAGTATTTTTAATAGAAAACATTGCAAAAAATAAAATACTAAACAAAAAAGAGCTTGCTTTCTCTCTTCCTCCACAATTTCTGAAATATGCATTTCAGATATTAAAATGGTCATCAAATAGAGTTAAAAAAGTTCAGCAGCTAATTGCTTTAAAGAAAACATTAAAAGCCACATGTTATTTCTAAATTGGTCAAGACCTACTAATCTAAGTTCGATTAAATATACCAAAAATCTTGACTTATAAGTCAAAATATTGAAGCTTCCGTTGCCCAGCGCCTGGACTAGATGCAGTGCTTCTACAGGTGTGAACAATTTCATACCTTAATCCTGAGGGACTAAGTTTCAAAGGAAAAGTTTCAAAGTATGGTCTAAATGTCATAATCACCAAGATCCTAAGTGTATGTTTGAGCTAATAGGAGTGTACGTTGCGCATGAGAATCTTTATATGACATCAATACAAGTGATTTTAATCAAGCATCATTAGAGCAATATTAGTATTGAATACAAACTAGTACTAGCCAACACAAACACTCCCAAAGTCATGCACTCATTTACTCAGGTTATTTCAATAAAGTACTAGCAGTGGAAACATTGACACAACTTATGATTGTTAATTGTTACCAAACACTAAGTTAGTTGAATGATCTTTAAGTACTTCCTCATATTTATTAATAATTATTTTCAGGCTTAAGGTATGATATATGATACGTGTAGAAGTAAGAAATATCCTCACCCACCAGCCAAAGTGTACTAGTATTAGCTTCCTCCTTGGGCACAACGGAACATACGTATGAAATGAAACTGCTCATACAATGCATTCCTAGCCTACAATGCTTAGCCTAAGAGACCTGAGATGATAAGCATAATCAATGATGTTAGCGAATGTGATGCAAATTGTGCATACCGTCCTGTATGGAATTGCGCTAGGCAGTAAAATAATAAAGCTTTGTGTGTAGTGGTCTGTGTCTACCATTAGTTCATCAAACTCTCTTTGTTTTAGTACGGTTGTTAGGCTTGAATGGCCTAGTAATACAGTCAATGTAGTTACTATCAGGTCTATACTAATATATTTACTGAAACTCACCAGTGAATAGATTACTATAGTTGTTATACTGACTACCACAATGACCATGAGCTAGCAATTGATAATTCACTCTGCCTTTCATTGAGATGGGAAGGAGTAAAAGGTCAAGCAGGATACTACAACTTCTTTATATTTTTAAATTCACCAATTATGTCTTTTATTCCTAGAATAAAGGTAGATTTTATCTGTATGATACCCTAACTATTATTATCTATGAAACTACTTTACTGGAAGAGGGTGGTAACTTTGTCATAACTTGTGTCTGTGTAGCTATTTATTGCAAAATAACAAAATTAAAAAATTTAAAATGATATTTGTATCATTCTGCCTCATATTGTTTCATATCAAAGTGGCAATCATAATAAACTTTTGACAAAGTTTATTGTATTTTTATGTAATCATGCTGTCATACATGTATGACAAAGCTATTTTTTTACAATTTGAGCAAAAATTTTAATTTATAGTTATTCTCTAGAATTATGATATAACTTTTACCATAATATATATTAAAATTAGGCCTTATAAGTAAGTAAGTATTTCATTGCTTTAATATTAAAATAACTATGAGCTGTAGTAGAAGGACATAACTCCCAGTTATTGCCTAGCCTTCTTACTGATTAGACTTGACAATTACAAACTAAGGAAGATAACAACCCTTAATCAATTTAGAATATTTGCAAATTGATGAGTACTTAACATCAATGTCTTTCATATTTTGAATCTTCTGATTTTAAAAATACAGATTTGATTTGCTCCATTCAAGTAGCGTATGAGACCATGCCCCTATTAGTTGCCTGTTGATTATCAGTTGCCTAGTTTCTAGTTGCCTGCAGTTCTTACTAAATATGTTGTGCGCTTGTATTTAGTTGTAGCAGGTGACAGTTTTTACTCAAGTTGTAGAGAGTGTTCTATAACTTGAAATTATTTACTTGCTAGTTTCATAGAGATTTTGACAGCAATAATATTGTTTTTAACAAAATAAGATATTTTATATTCAGTTTCAAGGCAACATTCATATAAACAAATTACAAACTGAAACTTCTCAGAGTTTTCAATGTAGTTCGAATTTTTTCTTGATTTAGTAGTCTTAAGGAAATTCATAACAGATGTATTTCAAAAAATCATGGCAACCAAAGTAAATATAAACGGCAGATTAGGTAAATTGATTGTGCTGATATAATCCAGGAGTGTCTTACAGCATTCCTTCTAGAGAGCAGCAAGCTTAAATCTTGACACTTCAGCGAGATTTCCTTTTAATAGCCAAAAATTAGCTGGGGCTCAGAGGTTAGTGTGATGACTTATGTGTAATGTGTGATGACAGAAATGTGTAACTAGTAGGCACAACATGATAAGAAATTAAAGAAAGGAATTCTTTGTTTGCAGAACTTGGTTCAGGTAAAAATACATGTGTAATTTGGTCATATAAGGTCATATATGATAACAAGTAGGTGAAGGTGCTAAACGGAATAATTTAATACTTCAATAGTTTTGGTCCACTCTATATAAGGTAGCTAATGGGTCTACTACTTTATTTCAAGTTTTCAACCTTTCAACCTTTTCATATCATTAATAATAGACATCAGATGCAAAAGTAGTTAACCTTTTGGATGCCTTTTCGCACTTCTACGCACAAACTTACTTGACCCAAAGGCTATTTTCACGTTTCTTCAAGCCCACAATGGCTCTGGACCTACGAAACAGAAAAACTGTCAAATGAGTCTGTTATTTTTACAAAAAATTTACAAACCTCACATATTCACAGTAAAATATGTTTAAATTGCCTATGAAGATGTTTTTTAACAGTTACAATGACTATTTAATTTCTAGCAATAATAAAAATAGATAGCTGTGAAATATTATGGATGATCGTGATCTTTCAAACCATGTTTAAATATTTATAAAAGCTTTTAAAACTTTGTGATAACTACTTTAATATAAGATTCAGCACACTACAAACTTCTCCAAAACAATAAAAATGTAAAACAAAACTTTATATTTCTTGATGTTTGCTTATCCAAGCAATATAACTAACAATGTTTTGCGAGTGTCAATAAACCAATTTTTTTTGTAAAAAATGCTAGCAATTTTGTGCAGTGTTGATTTGTCTACAGTTCATGGTCCTAATGTCTGCTTGTTGCATTTCAAAACCTGTTTAGTTGAAGCACTCAGTCATTTTTGGAAGTTTCCACCATTGATTTATTCTGTGATATTTTTGATGTTACAAATTAAATTGTTAGTTGATCTCGTTTGCTATTATTATCGTTGATTGATTTTCAGAAAACAATTTTTGGTTTTTACATTCATATGGTATTATTTAACTTTTCATGAATTTATTTCAGTTATACTAAACTGATTTTATGTTACCTTAAAACTTTTAAAGACAAAATAGAATAGCTAGTAATATGCCATAATAAACATAAGCTATAGGTTAAAGGTCACTTGTGTTAAGTACCATTGATCCTATTTTGTGTTGTTGGAAGTGTTGTGTGGTGAGTTTGTGCTAGCTATAACAACTATTAACAAAGCAAGAGCTAACACAAAAAACTACATATTTGAGTCAGGAAATGCTTGGCTGAGCTATTTAACACAACAAGTAATTTAGCAGTCAAAAAGCTAATATATTATGTTACAATGACTGATTTTCAAAAAGAATGTTAACTGATTTTTTATTTCAATTGTCACCTGACACCTAACACCTAACAAAATCGAATTGATAAAACCAAGGAGACCGGAGCAACTCAAATGTTTGCATTTTCATACACACCGATTATAAAGGTAAAGTAGACAACTTCTAATAACATACTTTATAGAAGCAGGAAAGTACAGAATGACCTGCTAAGATAGCTGTTGAAATCTATCGAATGATTGTGTAGCTGTGTTTTCTGAGTACTCTGGACATATATGTCAAAGTAGCAGAGAAGCTAATAATCTTTTTAATTATATTTTATTTCAGTAATTTTAGTTTAAAAAAAATACAATCTGAATATGTGAATAGATCTATAATATATATGCCTATATATATGTATATATTTATATATTAAGATTCTCTTTCTTTTAAAAATGATAATTATATACACTAGATGAATACCTGGCATTGATCAGGAAACCAAAGATTTTAGTACAACATAATTGCACCATTTAGTATTTTAACTTTTATATGAAGCTGTTTATTTATAAATTTGAATACTTGTAGACTTAATCATTTCCACACTTCCCAACAGGTAGACAAATGATGCATTATACTTCTTTTAAAAGGGCGGGTTCCCCAGTAGGCCGTTAAACCACCAAAATGCATGAAACATTAATATCTCAAGAATTTGATTGCTGTACAGGAAGTTTATTACATGACAATGAAAATGAAAAGCATCTAAAGCATTGCGGGAGAAGAGCAGTTTGTGTAGATCGAAAAATTTCACAGAAAAATTAAAACACCAGTAAAAATGTTCAAACGTGAAATAGTTACTAAGCAACAGTTAAATAAAGTCTGTTCTCCTGCAGTAAGTGCAAAAAGATCATGAATTGATAGAAATATGTTATACAAAGCAGGAAATAAAAAATCACGAAAATATCCAATGAATAATAACAATGACAGGTTACTGTTGCTGTAGAAAATATCTGTCAAAATTTGCTGGGCTTGGTGCAATTATATCCCTGAAGCACACAAGGTTAAACGATGTTATTTACCAAATGGCGGGAGAATTTAAAGGCAACTTTAATGCTTACTTGGGATTGTGCAACATACAACTGTTCATGCAAAAATATACGTGTTAGGAGGTGAGTTCTGATGGTTTTTAATGTTTGATCTTAGCATTGGTTGATAGTCAATGCAAAAGAAAGTCCAACTATAAATTGCATTCGTTTAAATTGAAACAGCACATTTGTGGGAATGAGTGGTATTCAAAGAACAAAAAAGTTTTCCCTTGTTGCAGCTCCGATAAGCACTGTAGCACAAATAATATTTGGAAATAAATTATTGTGATCGTTCTTGTTTCATTACAAAGTTTAGGTAAATCCAAATTTAGAAGAAGTATGACTTTGGCACCAATGTGTAGTTGAAGATTATGAGGAAGCGCACTGACACACTGTAAACAGTCTAAGAATTATGTCGGCTAATTGACATAGTCATTATCTTCAACAACACAATCTTTACTAAGGAATGAAGTCGTAGTCCTAGGAATTTTTTTCAAGAAGTAGTTGATTTATGTGGTCAACAGTGTCATGTTTAGGCGCCAGAGTTACCTTTTTTCTCAGCCATTGGTGCTGAAGGTAGTTTTCCTGAATATTGGGGTACACTTTTTGTAGTAAATTATCTTCTGTGTCTCCAATAAATCTGCAATTTTCAGGAAGAGAGATCAGCCCATTGTTAACCGGCAGCTATTTATTACCAACGTTTAAAAGCTGCGCAGAAAACTCCCCTGAAGTGTCATCTCTTTGCAGATGCAGTCTCATACTTTTTGTTAGCATACAAGAATCATTTAAGCAAGCTTTGAGTTCATCAACTGGAGTTACTCTAGGTATGACCGGTACGGTTTGACAAAAATTGCCAGCAAGCAGTACACATATACGACCCACAAGTTTGTCACCGTTATAGAAGTCTTCAAGTGTGTGCTACGTAGACGTAGCTTCCAATGTAGCTTTATGTGCTATCCTGCATTCATCCCAGACAATTAGTTACCCAGGCTGTTGTAATTGCACCAATCTTGTACCATTATGAATGTTGCAAACAGGAGTTTCTAGGCGACCTATATGCAATTTTAGTTTAAACATGGAATAAGGCATTCCTCCACCTTTCTGAGATATAGCGGTTATACCTGAATATGCAACTGCCAGTGCAATTTGTCAGTCAGATCTGATTTTAACAGGCAAAATATTGAGCAGGAATTTTTTACCAGTTTTACTGGGAGCATCCAAGAGAAAGTTTACTTCACTCTCACCTTTTACAGCTTCTAAAACAATTTCATAAACTAAAGTCTGAACAAATGTAAGGTTTGGTTCTGTGCTCCTAACAATTATATCAGTATTTGCTGTGTCATAGTTGGTTTATTCTAGCAATTGTGTCTGTTAGTAGAAGCAAGTCTTAATATTTGCATGGCAATGGGAATTTGAGTTGCTCTAGTCTCCTACCGGAAATGTTAATGACTTTGTCTTCTAACAAAACCAAAGCTTTGTTGAAAATTTGGTCTGTAAAATCTAAACAGTTATGCTGTTAAAGTTGATTGTATTTTTTGACGTATACCTTGACTCATGCTTTCTCTATAATCTAGCCATAACTGTTTAAGATCAGGTAGATTGCAGATTAATAGGAATAGCATCAAAAAGATTATGCAACCGAGAAGGTGAATCTGAAACTTCTGTTATTTTCTAGTCATCACTCTCTGTCATCTTCTAGTAACCCTTGTTTAAGACATGTCTTCTTAAATGTTGAGCAAATGATTCCGTTGACAGTTCAAAACTGATGAAATGAAGTAGGTCCATAGATCATTGTATTAAAATACACTAGGGAGAACACTCAACGTTTGCTGGATGAATGGTATATGCTCCTCACAGCGCATCTGGTGCACATACATGAGGCAATTTTTCAACAACTTTCCCTTGTTTTCTAGATTGCCACTTTTTCTGTTTTCTGCTGTCCACAAATATTAAGTAAGCATTTGATGTTGTAGTAGAGTTTGAGCAAACTCATCGTTTTTGAATTCTGTAAAAAGTTCTGGTAAAGTGTTCATTGGTTGTTCCTGTGCATGTTGTTCAATGTTGCCTGATTGAAGTATACTCTATTTTCTATTTTTTAGCTGTACGCTAAGGTGTAACTGCTAGATGTCTCCGATGGATTGGCAAACAAGTCTCTAATCAGCTTCATTGCTGGAAATATATCTACCAGTTTAGAAGGTAGTCACACCATCCTTCTCCTTTTCTATTGCTATTAAAGCTGCTTGATCACTACCTTTGTGAATGTATTTGCAAAGGTACTTTACTGATTTAACCAAATGACAATGTTCCATACTCAAATGGGTGTTGAAAGTTCTTGATAGAAGAGGTCAAAATGGCCCAATACATTTGTTTTCAATTTCTGTTTCTGTGCTACAAAGTGGTATTCTTGCAAAATGTCCTCCTATCTCTGGCATTCATCTTCTATAGTGGAAATATTCATCATAAGCAGTCAGAGTGCCATAAAGAAGTTTTTGCTGGTAGCTTGGCAGATGTTCCATCTTTTAAACTGGGAGAATGGTGATATAGATGGCATATGGTCCATGAGTCTTTTACTTTATCTAGAGTTTCTGCGGATATTATTGAGTCAACCCTGAAATGAGCCTATTTTTTCTACCAGCCAAAGAAAAAAATGGTAATAAGGCAGATCTCGTTTTTGTCATTCGATTGAATAGAGAAAACATTGAGCATCTATATTTGCTTTCTGTTAGCAGTTTGAACAACAATTTTACTTTTAGCCTAAACACTCTAGCTGGAATGTCAGGTCTGTTTTGAGCTGCTTTTTCATCTCTGAGAGCTTCTTCTATATCCATCAATTTTGGATTGCAAGGTATTGTTATAAAGAGATCTGGCCTTCCATGTTGTCTGACATACATGTAGGTGTTGGCATCCTGGACATACTCATGCGTGTAATGAAGGCTACCGGTGAAGAAAAATGACCGATTGGCCAATGCTCTGTGCATCATTTTTTGCATAGCGTCTCTTAGGTAAATTTAACTGTCAGCTCTAAGTCTACTTTGGTTCTGACAATACAAGACAATCATTCACTTTAAAATTTTTTGTACATGTCTGTCAGCAATTAATGGAGCAGCTGCCCGTATCTGTGTGAGCTGTTTGATCCTTTGTTTTATATCATTATCCTGTAAGCATAAAAATCCATGTCAGATATTGTCTTCCTTTGTACTTCATCATCTGTGTTTGGGTCTACCTGCCTAATTGTAAGATTATATCCATCTTGTCCTTGCCAGTATGTTGTTGAGTACTGTAGCCCACTGTAAGATATAGGTGTTTCAAAACTTATGCAAGTGTTGCCTGTCACTTGAGTAACACGATATCTCTCTTATCAAAGTCCTGTTCTACAATGAAAATTTGCTTGTTCACTTAATTTGGGTGCATTATATTTCCGTTCATGTTCTCCAGGTAGTCGACCATCTGCATGAATTACAATTTTTAAACTGTCATCTGTTAGACTTTCCATTGATACTTTAAATTCCTGAATGTAGTGGTTGTAGCGGTGAAAAAAGTTTTGTAAATCTTGAACAATGCTTTGCGTTACTTCTGAAAAAATTTGACATTTTTGATTCATTCCATCATCAGAATTGCCCCTGAAGTAAATTTTCGTAAACCTGTTGCTTTAGTTTTCAGCTGGCAAAAGTGATCCATACAATTGATAAATCTGTCCTTGTACTTTAATAGTGGGCATAAAACCTTGCGGTTAGATTTATATCTAAGCTCCTAAAGATATCATCTGAAAATAATTGTTATATTTGCAAATACTAGAAAGAAAGTGGTTAGCAGATGAAACAAGTTTGTCATCTGTCATCTTTGTGGTCTGTTTGGATAACTCTCGGTCTGTCTGACTATGGCTATTAAAATCTTGGAATTAAAATTTGCATTCTGTGTGACTCAAACTCATGTAAATTGCAACCAAAAGTTTTAAATCCATGTTCTCTACTACTGAGCTATACAAGGGACATTAATAAAAGACACCACAATGTACCGTTTACCGTCGCAAACACTAAATGCTTATTTAAGCTTTGCACCATTGCGTTACAATACCCCTATTATAAAATATTTGTCGCCAACATCTAAAAATCATGATGCTTTTTCATTATTTTCTCGTTCGGGCAATTTTTTTTGCTACATGTTAACACCAATAATCCTTGTCGAATTAAAAATTTGGTAATTTGTGTACAGATTATATAAGTTTTAACCTTTTCAGTCCTAATTATTTCCAATTGACCACCTGCCAGGCCCGATTGATTTTCCCACTTGTTATTTAATACAGTGAGTTGAATTATATTCAGCATAAATAAAGTTTTGTTCAAGATAATTTTAAATAGTTTTTTGCAACTTGTTAGTAACATTCTTAGCTAAAAATTGATACCAATATATGCACATAAGAGTACATTATATGATATGTTATTAATGAGATTCAAATCGATTTACTTTTTAGAAATTGGAAGTCTATGTTTGGTTGCTACTACCATTCAATTTTTATGGCTGATAACACTTCAATGACATATTAGAATGACAGGAAAATATGTTAGGAGCAAGTTGCCAAAATATTTAGAGTTTTAACCAATAGAACTGAAGTTATCAGCCTATATGCAATGTCATGGCATAATGAAGTTTTCGATCCACAGTTAAATCGATTGGTATATTATGTATATATGTCATAATTACGTTCTATATTAAAACCATTTACATTCTAATGACTGCAAACAACAATTTTTACAATTATGATAATAAGACACAACAGATGCAAATAACTTGAGTACAAAACTGATATCAACTAGTAATGCATGAAAATAAGTAAAAATAATGTGTATCAAAGTAAGTAAAAAATGTTGTTTATCAAAAGTAGTATAAAATAAATGTTCATAAACTATAACTATCTGTTGCTGGCAATCACTGACATGTGTAGACGCTCTGGGCATACCATCATTGCCGCTTGTAAAGTAATCATCACTTACATTTCCACTCTTACCTACCAGTAGCAGCATAAAAATAATAAAAATTATTATATAATAACAGCATAATTTTTTTGAATTAATTTAAATAGGCAACCTCCAGAGTTGAAAAAGCTAAACTCTGTTACATAATTTGCCTGGTAAAATTTCTTTATCCAACCACATTTCTGGTAGCAAAATGAACATCAGACTGTTGTCTTTCAAAATAGAGAATTTCAAAAACGATATACATAAAAGGATTATCAATAAAATTACTCAGCTTGTGTCCCAAAGTAGTCAGGCTTTGGCCCAAGTCAACACAACTTCTCTTAAAATAGTTGGGATCAGAAGGTGGGGAAAGGACTGAGAGATATATGCCACTTGTCATAGCCAATGCAGCGCAGTCCGCTACGGAAACAACGAATTCGCAAAAAGGTAAATGGTAAGATTTTAGTTAAAAGTTTGAAGTTTACTAAAACATATACTTGAACTTCCTTCAAGTATCTGCTGGGTGAACTATGTTTATTTATGTTAGGTTCAGCGTTTATGGTACACATCTGTCTGGAAGGTAAAAACTCTTTACGCGGTACATTGTAATGTTATTTTATCTTGCAGATCATAACCACAAAATGCACTAAAGTCATTGTAGGTACCTGTAGCTACTAGGGTTAATACATTATTTTTGTTACTATTTTTACTGGTGACGATATTTACCAGGAGGTTATTGCTTTAAATATTTATTATCGGTTTCTGTACCACTATATGTACGTATATAACCTACAATATTTTTACATGCCAACAATGGCATGGGAAAATTGGCATGCCAATTATCCCATGCCAATTCTGAAATGAAATGAAAGCGTGTAATTGTAAACCAAATAGTTTTTCACTGTAGTCATAAAAAACAGATTATATTTAGCCATTACTTGCTGATGATTTTACATTTACATTTAAACATATTAAGATTTGTCTTTTCTCCTAATTTGTTTAAACAAAAAGCTTCTTTCAAGGTAAAAAATTTAAAACTAGCAGTTGTTTAGAAAAGTTTGAAAACCTTTACAGTTGTTTGATTTTTTTAATTCATTTTAGCTGCACAAAAATACTTTTGTTTTGATATGAAGTGAAAAGTAAGTATGATAAATGTTGTATATGTTGAATATAAATAAATTTTCTGTCCAAATACTTTTTTATTACCAGAGCAACGTGGAGCATTCAACTAGTAAGATAATATATTTAGATGAATATCTTGTTGAACGCAGAGCATGCAATAGCAAAAAAGCTGTTCAGCTTTAAAGCGTTCTTTATTCCAATATTCTTGAACCCATTTTCTCCCATTTATATCATATATCCCAGCAACTTTTTTAGGAGCCCAATGATTGATCCAGTGCCAGGTGGTGTCTGGCCAGTCATTCTTCGAGCTATTCCTCCTTCCTTGCAGTCTAATGGTGCCACGAGGATAGAGAGCAGGAGTAAAGTGTGGGAGTGGCATGTCGTGGTGTTGAGGGTGATGGTGTGCTGATGATGTGATGGGAGGATGAGTAAAAGCATGGGTTGTCGGCCCAAGCTCTCACTTGTCACTATAGCGCTAGCCTGTGCTTTTGGCGGCTACTATTTGACAAAATTTGCTTCCCCTCATTGCTATTGTATAAGCCCTGTAACACAAACTCCAGACTTATCTACATGCATATACGTTTAGTAAATAAAAACATATATTTGGTTTTTTATTCATTATTTAGCTTTTGGTTTAAACAATCTTGTTGTGTGGCTAGCACTTTCTGTTGTTTGTATATCTATAGCATGGCTTGCTGTGACTTCTGCATCACTTATTTGAAAATACTCTGTACTTGACCACCACGTTTACCATTTTCTGATTTCCTTGAGCCCATCATCTTGCATTTATATCTTAGGCCTGGCTACTTCTTTTCAGGAGACCAATGGCTGATCCAGTACTGGCCGGAGTCAAGCGACATTCTTCCGACCAAGCCAATCTTTTCTCCTTTGAGTTCAGTGCAGAGCTGTGCTACTCGAGTACAAATTTGAGTACAAGTACTACTCGAGTACCGATTTCAACTACTCTCTACTCTACTCGAAGGGGCCATAATATGGGATAAATATACTCTACTTGTACTCCCGTGGGAAGAAAGTACTCGGAATCTACTTGCAAACTTAAATACTCTACTCTACTTTACTCTACATCAAATATACTCTACTCTACTTTACTCTACATCAAAATACTCTACTCTACTTTACTCTACATCAAATATACTCTACTTTTACTTGCACCAGGGAGTTGTCAACTCCCTGTTGACACATAATATTTCTCTTTACTTTACCTAGACTGTGATCCAGTTTGTATTGTGTACTACCTGCTTTGTTCAGCACCACAATTTCTCTGTTTGTATTCTGTATGTGTGTAATGTATGTTGGAACAAGGGCTTTTTCTTATTGAAATGTCAATCCAGGGTCACATAAACTACTGAAATGTTGTGCAAGTAACACGGTATGATAGTTATGTGTCTGTGAGAATTCAGAAAAATAAAATGTAAGGAGAGATTTATTTTAACAATGGCAGAGGCAGGACGAGTGACAGTAATAGAGCCAGTAACAGATAGGAATACCAAGTCTTCCCCTACAATAATACAATTTGGATATACTGACTATAAGGCTAGTTGTTACATTTGCTTTTTCCTTCATTATGTGTGGTTTAGTCTACCACAGCTATGAGTCTACCACAGCCTTTTCTCTACCACAGCTATGAGTTTCTGTTCTTGTTCTACAAAAACAGACTAAAGGAGGCGTTTGAGAAGGCTTTTGGAAACAAAGCCTCAGTGCCTGCCAGTAATGCCACAAGGTGTAACTCAACGTTCCAGCAGGTTTTAGCAGTCATTAATCTTGGTAGAGAAAAACTGAACGAAGTGTTGGCGGTGGAACACAATAACTCGGTAATGTCCGTGAGTGAATGGGGGCAGCTGAAAGAGCTGGTCACCATCCTCGGACCATTCGCACAAGCCACAGACCCAACGCAGGGGGACAAGGTGGTGACGATTTCCATGGTGGCTCCGAGTGTAGTCGGTCTCCACAAGCATGCTGTTGTCATGAACAATGCTGGGCAATACCTGAATAAGCTATCTGCAGCACTGTGTGATTCCCTCGCCAGAAGTTTCGCAGGTAGGTCATGAAAACCAATTGACAATGTCCATTAGTATGTAGCTACCGATAAATATTATATGTGCTCATAGCTCCATAACAAGGCTGTTGCGATGTATCTAATTTTACCTGATCTCCGTTAAACCAAGACTAACTTCATGGCTTTTACGCGGGCATATTTGACTATATGCATATGGAACTGCATATGGAAGACATCGCTGTCACCAACAAGCCTTTCGGTCATGAGCTATACATAATAGCTGCAGTGCTGGATCCTAGACATCTAACTCAATGGCTTCCGGAGGATGACGAAGAGCTAGAGCTGAAGATTCGTAGGCAGGTAATCGATGCAGCTGGGAGAGGTAAGGCTACGGGGTGTTGTGTTTATTATTATTATTATTATTATCATTATACTGTGTTTGATTTTCAAGATTATTTGTGCAATAGCTCTGCTCGTGCTGAATCTGATGAGGAGATAATTATCATCATGCTTTGACTTGCTATACAAACAAGGTGTGTTTTTTGGTGAATAGAATACAAGGAACCACTGGAAGCTGCTGCTGATGTTAACAATGAAGTTAATGTACCTGCTGCGGCCGATGTGGAGGACGCCGCCGAAGAACCTGTATTCAGACTGCCTTGGCTATTTGACTATCATCAGGAGGAGAATATCCCTGTCACTACCAGCAATCCAAATACAGTTCTTACCATCAGCGGCCAGTTTACTATGTATCTGGAGCTCGCCAGATCAACACCCATGGCAGCAAGTGATCCGTTGGTGTTCTGGGACCGAAAGCGGGAAATACTCTTCAAGCTGTACTCTCTTGCCCAAAAAGTGTTGAGTGTGCCGGCAAGTTCTGCTGCCCTCGAGAGGATATTCTCTCACGGTGGCATCTTGATGAGGCCACATCGCGCCTCAATGAGCGATGCCGTTCTGGAGAACCTCATTTTCTGCAAATGCAACAGGCTGCAGGGCCTAGTATAAATAAAGAAAACTAGAACCCGGGGATAGTTGGACATTATACTTTTATATTATCTTATTATTTTACCATATTATTATCATACCCTAATCATTATCATATTATATATATAGGCCTACCTGCACTGGTTAATTTGGTTGTTTTACTTGTTTGTTCGTTTTACTTTAATTTAATAAAAAGTACTTGATATTTGATTAATGTACTCTATACTTGTACTTGAAATTCAGAAGGAAAACGCTACTTGAGCTTGAAATTTGAGAGATAACTCTACTTGTACTCGTAACCAAGTTGTGATACTCTACTTGTACTCGGAATCGAGTTATGATACTCTACTTGTACTCGGAAGCCAGAAACATGTGTATACTTGTACTTGTACTCGATTTTGTTTTGAGTACTCGCTTACTCTATTTGAACTGAAAAAAGTACTTGAGCACAGCTTTGGAGTTCAGTGGTGTCAAGAGGATAGAAGGCATGAGTAATGTGTAAGAGTTGTACGTCGTGGTTTTAAGGGTGTTGGTGTGCGATGAGGAGGCGGTGTAAGGCCTAATGATGAATGAGGGCTAGCCAATGCTCTCACTCCCTAAAGTGCCAGCCTATGATTTTACCAACTATTATTTAACAAGTTTTCACTTCCACTCCTTGCTATTTTATTTGCCCTGTGCTACAAATTCTAGACTCAATTATGTATGTCTAGTAAATGAAAATGCACATTTAATTTTTATTGGTTCTTATGCTTGTGTTTCAAACAATTAAGTTATGTGTGGCTAGCACTTTCCGTTGTTGGTGAATATATAGAATGGCTTGCTGTGACTTTTGCTTCACTTTTTGATATACTTTGTACTTGACCACTGCATGACTCACTCAATTTTTTGTTCTATAATTGATGTGGAGTGCACATGTTCATTCACAAATTTGCGAAGTTTACATTGTTTTATTTAAGCAGACAGTGTTCTGTGGAAGAATCAATTCTAATTTAAAAGTACTTTACCTAATAAGACAGCTTGATCTGTTCCTGAGCAATATACGTGAATAAATTTAGTAATATTCGAATATTCTAATTCTGCTCTATCTTATCATTTATAGTGTCAGCCAGTGCCATAAATTATCTGTAAAATGCAAGCCTATATTCTCACCAATCTCCACAATGTTATTCTAAGCTTTTACTAATTATGAAAAAGTGCATGAGCTATCCCTTATAAAAGTTGCATTTTTTTTATTTAAGCAGACAGCATTCTGCCGAAAAATCAATTCTAATTTAAAATTGATTTACCTAATCAAGCAGCTTGATCTATTCCTGTGCACTATATATAAATAAATTTAGTAATATTATAATGACAGATCGACGTTGTTCTTCTTATTAACTTGGCCAGACTCTGCTCTATCTTTTCATTTATAGTGCCAGCCAGTGCCATAGATTATCTGTAAAATGCAAGTCTGTATTCTCACCAATCTCCAGAATGTTATCCTTAGCTTTTCCCCACCATGAGAAAGTGCCTGAGGCTCTCCTTCATCATTGGATGCTCAATTCACCGTCATGATTTTAGTTTGAACTTTCAATCATCGCCATATCGCTTGCCTTGCCGTGACTGTCACTGAGTAGCGGTCGTCACACACACGCGCACGCACACACACGCGCACGCACACACGCACGCACACACACACGCACACATGTACAATTGCACAAATGCACTAGCGCATACAGCACATGCGTGATCACACATTCATGCACACATACACACATGCATGCATGCACACGCACACACACACCCACACACATTCCCATGCATATGTGCTTATGCGCACACAAACATTAGCCCTTGTTTGCACATGCACACCCGCACGCATGTGCACACGCACACACACTTTTGCTCACATGTGCACATGTATTAGGGTGTGCATGTGTGCGCGCACACACACACACACTTGAACACTCGAACACATACGCGCACACACACGCTCACGCACACACACTAATGCACATGGGCGTGTGTGTGATTTTGTGTGCACACACACCTTTGCACACATGCATATACAGTTGCACACATGCATGCACGCACACACACACACACACGCACGCACGCACGCACGCACACACACACGCACACACAGCTACACAGCTACACATATTAGAAAGCTAGGCACATATTTAGAAAGGTTAGCATACCATATGCGGTTTAATGGTACGGTTTTTTTGTTTATCAACCTTAAACATAATTCATACCTGCTCTAGCTTTTAATTTGTTTTCATGCAAAAGTAACAAAATATACTTCATTGTAAATTATTTGTGATTACAGCTGCTGCATATGATTTAAATACAAAATTTCTTCACTCATCAGTTCTAGTCTAATAGCGTAGGCTTCCTCCTTGTGTGTGACGGAACATACCTATTAAATTAAACTAGTCACACAATAAATTCTTAGCCTACAATGCTTAGCCTAAGAGACATGAGACGATTAGGAAAATCAATGATGTTAGTGGACAGAAAGCAAACTGCACATGATATTTGTTCCCGTCTGGCATTGCACTCGACTTATAAAAATAAAACTTAATATGTGAAAGGGCCTGTGTCAAACATTCCTCTATCAAAATTATCTTGTTTCATTATGATTGTTTGGCTCAAATAGCCTAGTAATACCGTCAATGTACTAACTGTCAGGCATATGTTATTATGTTTCCTTAATCTCACTAGGAAGTAGATTACTAGCCACTACAGTGGCTACAGTAACTGCAATCACCATGAGTTAGTGATTGATAATTCACTACTATTAATTGATAACTACTACGATTGCTGATTAATAGTGGTAAACTGGGAGTCAGGTACTTTGTGATAAATCATCAGGTTTAATAATTATGTCTACAACAATTATTCAATTCCACAAGTGGTCGAATGGCACGTAGGTCGCGACTTGGACGCAATAGCCGGTATCATCCATTGTAACCATAGCAACCAGTTACGATTTTGCTTACGCTATTTTTTCAGAGAGCTCATCCATTTCTATAGAGTTTGGCAAAGTTTAACTTTGACACATTCTGGCAAGCAGATCACCTCAAACATCATCAATTATTAGAAATTATACAAAATACAGATAATTTATTACCAAATCTACAGAAAGCGTGTGAAAATTCAACTTCAAGCAGATAAAGCAAACAACTTAGAACTAGTCTTATAGTAAAACTAGGTGTTAAAAGGGTTTTTGTGGCAATAATGCACTGACATTGTTGTATTATTTTGGTGGTCAATTGCCAAGGCCAGAAGCGAGCGGACTGCCGATGCAATTCATGCCAGGAGTAGGCCGAGCTCTGAATTGGTAGACAAGGCGGGCCTTGGTATTGCTTCTGGTCGGCTGCAATTAGCCCTAAAACTGAAGGGCGGAGTCAAACCATGCAATCAGACCATGTAAGACACCCCAGATGCAATCAAAATAGAGCTCATAGAAGTCTCAATCGGAGCAGTTAATTCATCTTTCATGCAAATTTGACTGTACACTTGCATTTTTGCCAAGTAGTATCTGCTTAGGTTTTTTGTACTTTTGTGGCTTGTTACCAGGAGAGCAAGCAGTGGAGCTCAGTCAATTTTTCTACACTACAGAACAAAAGTATTTTAATCATCGCGGCAACTAAACCTTGAATCTGATAGTCACGAAAATCGCCTCATGAATTAAGGAGAGCTTGTATGCAGCTAGGTCGGCTTGTAAATGATCGTCAGTCTTACATTGTGTCAGAATTAAATTGACTTTGAATGTTATGCAATTTTACAGGAGGGCCTGCAAAGCTAAGAGCAATAAATTTATTTAGTTAAGCTTAAAAGAGGATTGATTATGCGCTGAAAACTGTTATACAATTGTCTTTCACTATTTTGTTTAGTAAATGACACCATGACACATACTCTTTCCTACAAACAGATAAAGTGTTACCATACAAATAATATTTTCTACTTTTCATTCATGCATTAAAAATAAGCAACCGCTGAGGTATTTCAAACTGCAATGTGGTGAAGCACTGCTTTTTTAGTTTAGGATGCAGTTAAACTTACCAATATCAGTTATATGCACAATGCTGTGAGGCCGGGAGAACAGAAGAATCATGACACCTCAACATAACAATCATACACAGGCTGAGATTATTGACTAATTTCTCCATGATGAATAACTCCTATTTCAAACAGCTCACTGTGAAAAAATAAAGTATGCACTGCCTGGGAAAGGTTTTTTAATCTAAGACTTTGCAGAAGAATTATGATAAAAATGTTTAACAACACACTTTTCAAAGTTTGTTACATAACATTTCATACAGTCGTTTAGTTTGAAAAAATATTGCAGTCGCACACTGTTCAACTATTTGGATATAAAAAGACAATGTCAAATGTCGACAACAAAATTTTTAACAAAACAAACATCCTAAAGTTTAAGTTCAGTTCTGCATATTTGTAAACCTCAGTTCAGTTTAATATGAAATTGCAAAAAAATTGTTGTAAAGTTTATCAGCACGTATAGACATTTTTTACCTTATGCGTTTTTTTTACTCTTTGATGTGATCTGGCTACCAATATGTTTATAGAGAAAAATCGAAAAAACTCCATTCGGTCCAAAAGCTCAGACCAAGCCAAAGTGATGTTATAACATCTATAGTAGCAAAGAGACCTACAGAATAGAGACTCGTAATGCTGTAACTTGAATGTAATATCTGATATCAACTATCGCAAACAGTTTTGTCATTTTGCAAAAATTTTCCTTCTGATAGTTTTACTTCAATCAAGTTTCAATGATTTTTATCTTGAAACACTCGGGCAGCCAGATCACCTCAAACATCAAAAGCCTTTGCAGAAAAAATATAAAATGCTGCTAGTAATAGTGGAAGCAACTAGAAATTTGTGTAAGTCCATCTTTAAAGTTTATCAAAGGTTGGTCAAATATTATTACATAAGATTTAATTGAGTTATTACGTTTACATATATTGTAAAAGCTAACACCATTTAACTTTTGAAATTTTAAAAATTGGCACACAATTGTACTGTTAATAACAAAATTTGAACCAAAAGGAACCATTTAGAAATAGCTTTAGTTCTACATTTTTAAGCTAGTACTATCAACTGTTGGCACAACTTAATGGGTAATAGGTGAGACAGCTGGCATTAATACTTAATTGTCTTGTGGCTCTTTAGCAATGTCCTCATGTCTGCATTTAGCTGAAATATAGAGATTATAAGGATAGGATTTCAGTTGCTAATTTGGCCCACCGTAAGGATAGCTCGTTAGGCTTGAGCTAAATATATGTGATACCTGTCATTATACATGAAGTCACAAGCAATATCGCCATACCGTGACAGACATGCATGTCAATAACAACAAAATTGAAATACACACAAGAGTTTTAAACCGGTAATGCCTTGAGATATGAAAATCATTTGAGATATGAACTGGTTATAAATACCGATTAAATTGTCATGTATGGGACAAGGCGTTTTCAAGATCAACGTTGCTCAATTTTTCTCGTCGAACTGGATGTAAAAAGTTATAATAAGGTTGCCACATAGTTGCAGTAAATGAGAGGTCAAAAGCGCCAAACCAAAACCATAGGTATGGATTAGTAGGCAGTGAACTGCTACAATTAAAGGCAAGTTTCCATTGTAATATTTTGTTTCAGGTAGTTTTTCATGGCATGAAAAACGGTTAATTTGTATTTAGGTAATTTATATATGAAATATTACAGTAAGATAAAACTCAGTCACAAAACCATTAGATGTAGTATGTAAAGGTATGATTGTACTAGCCAACTATGAGCTAAATACAGTTCCGATAGATTAATAAATGTCTAACAGCATTACAATCTACAAGCAGTTCAAATTTCAAGTGGCAGCATTATGACTTGGCATAGTTTGCCTCATGGCTAGTGCACACAATATCGCCATACATTTGTATGTCAGCATTATCCTCTCTGCAATTATTCATCGATTATATACACCTTTAAGCTGTGACATCATCAAAGCAATGCAAATAGAACGACAAGGATGATACTTCTCAAACTTTCTTGATGGTTCCCAAACATCCACAACGGCCTAAAGAAAGCGTCAATTACTTTGGCAACAATGATTGGCCATCGAGGAGCGATTGATCCATATTTTCTTTCATGACCGTTGCTGAAGAACTAGTAATTTGTCACCTGACAATAAAATACATTGAGACTCCTAGACTAAATTATATTTGCTGATGTGAATGTGAATGAGTTTGTGATAGTATGATCGTTGTTATTATCAAAGACCACAAGAGTATTGCGTGATTAACACTGACATACAGTGAAATATTGTGAAGTCTTTAGTGTTACTGGGTTGTTTGGTAGAACCATTCATTTCTTTCAAAAGATAAAATGTCTCGATTTCAACTTTTATTTTGTATGAGCTGTTAATACATCCATAAAAAAGAAGAAATGCTACTGACCCATCAAAATGCCTCCCTATTTCAGAACTCCTTCTTTTATCTAATTTTTTTTTAAATCACTTAAACATCCACATCAACTCTTTATGGTCCAAAAGCAATGTTTCACATCCTTGTTTGTGCGGATTTAGGAAAGGTCACTTGTGCGCTAAAGCTGTTTACAAAATGATCTCAGACTTGTTTTGAACTTGAAATTAATATTGAAAATAATAAAATATTTGGTAATATACAACAATACTGCTGATAAGATAATGCATATATTCTTTTTACAATTTTTCCCGGGTAAGAGTCACTCCTGCAAATGATATATCCTGGTATAAACTATTTGTGAACATTTTGATCATAAAATTCGGCGCAACAGTGGGCTATAAAAATATCTTTAGCTGACATAGCAACCTCTAGACAGCTTTGAGTGAGAGTAACATGGTCATAAAATTTAAACTTATTTAAACCTCATTTTTACGCTTTTAATTATTTTTCTGTTTAAAAAAAAAAATGATCCATATAAAGTTACTGTTTTATATTCATAATCTAACACGTTAGAGATAAAGAGCCATAGGCTAAATAACTACGGCTTAAATGACTAGGAGACACAGGACCCCTTTGGATATATAGTGGCTGGAGACAAAGCTGAAGGCCTCTTGTGATCTTGAGTTCACAGTGTTTGATTAGTTGCTCCCCTGAGCAATATAACATTTAAAAAAGCACACAAGTTTTTGGTTACTCAACGCCATGTTTCTCAACAGTGAGAGCACCGGAAACAAACCAACATGGCTGCTGATACAGCAAGAGAAAAAGGTCTAGCAAATTAAAAAAAGGAACACAATGAGACGAAAGACAGACTAAAAGATAATGTGTCATTAACATTGCGGCAATGTTTTTCGGTTATATTTTAAAGTTTACCATCTTTGTCAATTCAGGTGATTATCTTGTAGTAAAAACACTTAAACAGTCCAGTGTCATTCACTTATTTTCTTATTATAATACCTCTGGACATATATGCTCTGAACTATCTTGTTGTATGCTATGGTTTTGAACAGTTATTTTATTCATATTATGTTTATTCATTCGAAGCCGTACCCACCTTCACTTTTTGGTCTTAGAAATTGAATTATCACACTACTATAGTGTGGTAAAACCAGTTTCTAAGATCAAAAAAGTGGAGATGAGTAATAGCAGTTAAGGTTATATTAAATGAGATCAATTTTATATTTACTGATGATGGATGATGGATCTTGCAACGTATTTGTTATTAGCACAGCGTTTAGAATAATGAATATTTATCTGTTAACATTTACCGTTTACAATTCGTTTTGTAAGCGTATTAATAAAGCTGCATTAGTAATAATGGAGGTAATTTTCATTAAAAAGTAAGTCATAAAGTACAAGTGTGCAAATGTAGTGTGATTGTATCAATCGGAAGAATTGGACAGTTCCCTGTTTTAACGATACTACATTTATAGACTGTTTAGACTTACAATTTGTGTAACCGGCCTCATAAGTGAGGCACTTGCTGACTAGTACTTCTTTTCTCGTCTAGTGAGCAAACAGTTAAAAGAGCTCACAAAACAATATGACAAATCTGAAGATGATCTGAAAGCACTGCAAAGCGTCGGGCAGGTATGTGCTTAGTTTCCCAGCAGCCAACAAAGCACCAAAGTTATAATTTAAAGTTGGGTACGTTTGTTATGAAACTTTTCCTTGCATCACAGAACTAAAATACATAAATTTTACTTTTTTAGATTGTTGGTGAGGTCCTCCGACAGCTCACAGAGGACCAATGTAAGTAACCTTTTGATGATCATCTTTACCATTTTGAAGAACACAAGTTTAATAAACGCTATTGCGCTTCGTCAAACGGGAAACTTTAGAAAACTGCGAAGTCACTAACTGTATTTTGAGAGTTCATGTTCCTTACTGTGCACTTTCGTAGCATTCGCCATATAGCTATTTACAGGTGACATGATTTAAAGTTTAACTGATAGTGTACAGAAGAAATTCATTAATTGTAAAATATATAGCATTAAGAACTAGGTGTGACAGTTACATAGGGAATGCATGTCGGGAATGTTAGATGTGGGCATGTAATTTCATGTATATCACTCTTGAGTTTTTGAAGAATAACTTCTAGTTGCTCCCCTTGCTTATGTTAAAGAATTAAGCAATGACAAATGCCAACTATTTCCATCATACATGTATATAATTAGCCAACAATCAACGCAACTGAAAAGCACTAGGCAAAAGTTTTTTGTATTCAAAGCTTCACAGAATTTTCATTAAGATTGCCTAGTCGTGTTTTAAAAGTTGTCTTACAATAAAACGAGTGTTTTATTTTAAGACAAGTCTAGATAAAAACTGTTTTTAACATGATTGCTGTCGGTTCAATATAAAAATTGCTGGTAAGCAGTGATTTAATAGCAACGTATAAGCTTGTTATTACAATTTGGCTTGAACAAATAGCCTGCAGACAGTACTATATATAGAAGTTTCAACAGCTAGAAGTTTTCTCTTCATTAGCTTGAGTTATTCAGAGTCGTGAATGTTCAGTGTATATAAACAGATAATTTGGTGTTTACGGTTTATAAAAACTGCAACTTGTTCTTCATCGGGTTTAAACCAAAGCTAAATTTTTATTTACTTTTGCTCTATTTAGTTAGCTTTATCTCACTGAGCTAGCATTTTGCATTCTGGAATATACAAACAGTTTTGAATTTGCTAGTTCATTTGAGTCTGTTTTAATCATTTCTGCTGTTTTCGTATTCTGGCATAATACTGTTTATTTATAATGAGGAAATTTGCGACATGCTTGTCGAACTTTCAGATCCTTTTAAAAAATTTTGAACTACTAAATTTAACGAATGAGACTTTATAAAGCCAGGAGTTGTCTGTACTTTTTTGAAATGAAAGATGGTATAACTCTAAATTGTAGTTTCACAAGTTGAATAGCAGTTGCTCATAACACATCATCTGTCAGCTTGAAAGACCTTTTTGCTGTACAGGCCACAAGTTCCTTTCCGTTGTAGATACCTACATTTGGTGTAACCAAACGGTGATGAGCGTATTAGTGAGGGCACTACCATAGGGCTGTCAATGCTAAAGTCTATTGATGTTTGTCATTTTTTTGTTTTCCCTTGAAGACTATGATGGGTATTTCACAGTGTAAGATTGTGTATCTTATTGTTGCATTATTAAGTACCAGGCAAGTAGTTGTTCAATACTAGTTGTCTTACACTGATATGTTATAATATTTTATTACTATCATCTATATCATAACATACCAGTCCAGCTGATCCTATAAATAGGTTATGACAGTCTTTTTAAACAGCCACCCAAGTTTGGCATATTCTTTGATTGTTATTTATTCTGTGCACAGCGTGATGCCGTGTGTTTATGTGAAAACAGATCATGCAAAAGCAGAGCATTTTACATAACCTGTTTTTGATAAGGTAGCTCTGTTAGCCTACCTGTGTGCTGTTGAATATTACTGGCAATGATAGGCTTAACCCTTTCACAGGTAAGTTTTAACCTAGCTCTCTTGTTTTTGCTCCTGAGACCTACTGAGTAGCAGCTACCAAGCTTGTTAACTCATAACTGAATGGCCTAATTTCAGTCATAGTGAAGGCGACAAATGGTCCAAGGTACGTCGTGGGCTGCAGAAGGACATTGGATAAGTCAACTTTAAAGCAGGGCACACGTGTTGCACTTGATATGACAACACTCACTATCATGCGGTATGACTCATTCCATGCATCTACATACCTTGTTATCTTTCAGTTGAGCTTCCACCCACCAATAATTTCATTCATTTAACATCATAGAATATGATGAATTCTTTATGTAATTACATGGAGCATTAATACCAATGTGTTATATAAAGCTACGTCATGGGGCTAAATGTTGAAACATTAATTTTACATAAAAACTAAATTAATAACTTAATAAACAGTAAAATCGTGTTTTATTGTCACTTTATCTTGGAAAGATATCAATGAAGTTTAGGCTTGGCTGTGGTTGGCTTGGAGAGAGAGGAGGTAATAAAAGTATAACATCTATTTTGATTATACTTTTCCTCAACACTTTGAAAGTAGGACTATTAACCCTTTCGTTGGCGAGTTTTTTGGGATATTTGAAACTCCCTGGGCAAATTAATTTTTCACAAATCAATTTAAAAAAAATCATTAATAGACTTATGATATTGTATACGTGTATTGTTTTTTATGATACGAGTAAATACAAATAAACATGTTTCAATTCAATTCTTCATATAACTGTTTCTCTAGCTACAGAATTTTTGGAAGCATTTGCCCTTGCAGAAGCCAACGCTGTAGTCTTGGCATCATGTGCTTATTCTTGTTCATCTTGCCTTTGCCTATAGCCGTTGGAGGACGCCATGACAGTCAAATAAAATTGTTGAACTCTGGGAAAATATTCAGAAAGCAGAAACAGAAGCACAAACAAGCTACAAACAAAATTCCTAATTTTATTTGAAGACGTTTTTATTTCGGATTTTTTGTTCGTTTAGTATTGCGAAAACGATCGTTTTTTCTTCTCAAAATGGCTTATTTTTTGTTGGTAACAGAGACCAATCTATTGTAGTTTACTATTGGTAAAAAATTAAACAAAAAAAGGCAATAAGCCTGCCAGAAATCAATCAATAAAAAATGCTGGTGTGGCGACATAATAGTCGCTCTGCCCATTATTGGCAGTCAAAACGACAATAATTTCACTATACCTGCCAAAGGGTTAAGATCAGTAATAATCTTATCCGTCTGATATGTTTTACTCAAAGCTGTTCCTTGTTCATATCTGTCTGATACTTTCATTTAATTGAAAAACCGTTTGGCAAAAGTGTTCATGCAGATGGCATTAATGTCGCTCAGCTCAACGGATAGTGTAAAACATAGTTGACCTTAGCATCACTTCACCCATGTAAGGGTTAAATTTATCTTTCCAAAATTTTGATCACCTAACACTAAGTAGATAAAGTTTAATTAATTATTCACTTTAGTACTTTAATACTTTTTAATTTTGTTTTGCATTTGTACTCATAATTGTAATTCTAACTATCGCCTCAACGTGTCATAATGGTTTGTATTGTTGTGACCATCACAACAATACAATGGTTTCATGCATTGTTGTGATGACAACTCCAGGTACTTGCCGAGGGAGGTAGACCCTCTTGTGTACAGTATGTCTATGGAGGACCCAGGTGATATCAATTACAACCAGGTTGGTGGTCTTGGGGAACAGGTCAGAGAGTTGAGAGAAGTCATTGAGCTCCCACTTATCAACCTTGAGCTCTTCCAGGTATTTCTTTACTATCTATATAGATTTAATACAAAAATATGAATTTTAAATTATAGTGGACCTTTATTAACTTCATAGAAATTTTACAGACATGAAATTATTTTACCAACTTTAAATTGGAACTGTGTTCATTTAACGAAAGACGATGTTTCAATTTCAGCGTTTGCATCTGCAGAGCCCTCTGCTCAGTCAATTAAAAATTACTTTTATCCATAGTTATTTTTCCCAGTTGCTTGTCAATCCATAGATAACATAATTAGTTCAATTTCTCTGTTCTTAGTTGGGGTCGTTCATACCCAATCCTTGTCTTGGAAACCTTCACAAATACTAATTATATTCATCTATTGAGTACGACTCAACTTATCTCTATGTCTTTACTGTCCTTGATAACCGGACTGGCTTATCATTTCTCGGCTTCCATTGTAGAGGGTTGGCATCACCCCACCAAAAGGTGTCCTCCTCTACGGCCCACCTGGAACAGGCAAGACTCTTCTTGCAAGAGCTGTTGCTAGTCAACTGGATGCGAACTTCCTAAAGGTAAGCCAATCATTTTTACAGACTTTAATAATTGACTCAAACTTCCATCCTCGTCCAGCCTTTTCAGGTTGTTGTCATTATTTGCTAACAGAGTGGTGCTTGCATTTGGGTATGATTCTGTCAAGCTGTAAAGGAACAGACCTTGTCTTAATTTTAATTTCAATGCGGTAAAAAGTCTGAATTCACTCAGATGTCCGCGGTATATTTTTTTCTTGTTTTTTTTCTCGAGTTTTGTGTCGGAGATATTACTCGGATTAATTTAGTGACAGGCCATGTACACTTCATTAGTTTTATATGTTTTAGTGCAGTATTTTATTTTGTATGAATCATTGACAAAGCATTAGTGATCTTTTTAAAAACAACCATTTTTTTAAACCACACCTATGATCAGCTTATCACCACTCACCCATGTACTGCGAAACTGCTCGTAGAAAACACAGGCATGTCTCATCATTCCTTTGTTACTTATAGTTTATAAAGATTATTAGCTTCAAACTAAATATCAATTCACAGACAAGTCACTTTGCTTGACCATCCTTTGAAATTCATTCATTTGGCAGGTTGTTTCCAGTGCCATTGTGGACAAGTACATCGGGGAGAGTGCACGGCTCATTAGGGAGATGTTCGCTTTTGCTAGAGACCACCAGCCATGTATTATATTTATGGACGAGATCGATGCCATTGGTGGCAGACGGTTTAGCGAAGGAACCTCAGCAGACAGAGAAATTCAGCGTACTCTCATGGAGGTAATACTTCCTTTCTTTAGCTTGTGATGCCTAAAATTATTTGAGTTTGTTGGTGAATAAATCATCAGCCTGTGTTGCATATCCTACCGGCTAACCTTAGGTGCTTATGTGAGTTTCCTGTCTACCAAGGAACTGTGATTGCTGCTGTGTCATTAAAGATAAACTTTCACAAAATTTTAGTAGATTCTATCAAAAAGTATTGGTATTTTTCTGTCATTGAACATTGTTTTTGATATTTCAGGTCGCCTGACTGCCAATATGTTTGTAGATTAAAATTGGCAAAACTTGGTCGCGGTAAAATATTTCTCTTATATTATCAATACGGTGTTTGTTTGTAGTGTTTTTCTATCACTTGGGTATTATTAGATAATAATTTAGCAGTTTGTGTATAGGAAATGACAAGGAGCTCATCACTAATTAATTTATTCTTTATTTATATAATTGCAAATATAGTTCATAATAGCATTCCGTAGTTCAATTTGTAGAGCCAGTGATGGCACTGTTAAAATGAGTTCATTAGGTTTTAAGCATTGGAAAGAGAGATTTCCTGTACAACCATGTAAAAATGTCATCTATTAGATATTATAACACAGGCTTCCAACGCTTCAAACAAAAGTAGTTTTTAGGCAATTGTTTCATGCCTAGTTTATTTACGATGAGGTGTAAAATATGGCCAATACTTGACCTCTACTACTGACCTCTACTCTCGAAAGTTTCTTCATACGAAATTCTTAAAGGTTGACTAGCAACAAAATTCACATTACAGTTATTTAATATCAAAAGATTCACCATATCTTACTCTGTTGTGTTTTAGGTGCAAAATATGTGAAAAATGTGTATACAAGCTGGTAAAAGCTCAAAAACGAACAGTTAATCGCAGCCACACGAGACCGCCGTAGTTTGGATTCTCTTTCCAAAACGGCTCAAATGTGACGTAGTTGTGAGAGATGGTTTCTGTTTACACTTTCATACAACCTTATTCGTCAAAATATTTTCACAAATATACTTCACGCATTCAATAAAACCATGTCTATTGTTCTTACGGGTCTGTTTTATTGTCATTGTAATGCTGTCACTTTTAGCAGTGATATCTTATAACTTACCATAAAAATTCATTTAATTTTTTAACCTTATCTCGAAGGAGTACATATCATTGTCTGATAATCATGACGAGCCTGTTGGGTCACCTGTGATAATCGAAAAGTGCTGCAAAAACTATTTTCAAAGTACTGGGTCCCATGATCAGATTACGACTTGACGATTCAGATTCAACCAAGCCGAAAGAAAACTGTAAAGTAGCGAGCATCTATATTTGGTACGGGGTCTTCGGTAAAACCCAAAGTGTTTGTCATAAACTAATGCTACGATAAGTTTTATATTGAGCCTTTTATTGGCCTTTCAATTCACGTGAGAACATACGTGACAAGACAATAACCAAATTTCATGGCTACGTCATCAGAATAGAGAGATTCCAATGTCTAGTGGCTTTTCGTGTTTGAGCTTTTAAGAGCTTGTAATCACATTTCCACATATTTGGCACCTACAACACAACAGAGTAAGACATGGTGAATATTTTAATACCAAATAACTGTAATGTGAATTTTATTGCAAGTCAACCTTTAAGGAAAATTTTAAGATACCAAAGGCTTGTTGTGTTTCACCTCATTAGTTTGTCTTGTATTTTGACCCTTGTACTGCCTGTGGATACAATGCACGACACATCACTCGGTTTCATTTGCTAGCGATAGTCAGTAGACGACAAGCGTTTAGTTTTCGTTCGTTTTACAATCTTGAGTTATTATACCTCACAAAAAGGGTAGGACAATTTTAGTTACCAGAAATTTAATTTTGCGTTTTTCTATGATGACAGAGATTTTGTTAAATCGTGGCGATGTAAATAAATGTTTTACTTGCGTTCTAAAAACATTCTGAGCAAAACAAAATTGAGACACAATTACAACACTTACTTCCTATTATTATAGTCATCCCACTTATTGTGGTCTTAGCTTAGTCTTGGCTAAATGGCCAACTCCAAGGGCAAACAAGCCTACCATTGTTAGTTTTTTTTTGTTATTCTCCTGTTCTTCTTCCCATGTATTTGTTTTCCACAAACTAGTAATATAGTAATAGTAAAATAGTAATAATATTCTAATATGTATTTGTTATAGATCTTAATCCTTACATGGATTTACAATTCATACAAAACACATCCAAGTTTGGTGGGATGGCGCGAAACAAATTAAGACATTTTTGCAGTAAAATGGGTTACTTTTCACAAAATTATCTGCGTATTGACCGACAGCTTCCAGAATGAATTGCTTTTGTAAGTAGTGGTTCCTCTGTACAGTAGACACTCCTATCACGTAAATATTATAAGTAAAATACCTAAAATTCCAGGAACGTTTACGTTATAAGAACAGTAAAATGCATGTAAATTGCATAATCCATTTCCAGATCTTTCCAAACTCACCCCTTTGGTTATGGAATAAAAGAAAAAAACCTTACTGAACTTAATTTGTAGGCTGTACCGAAACTGCAGAAAACTTTGTTTGCATCAACATCATTTCTCTTTTTTCTGATCAATCTCACTGGTTTTATAGTCCATGATTGCGGTAAACTTACCACAAGTTGATAGGAACTGCACATTTTCGGCATTCATTTACAACGATTTGCTTATTTTTCTAAACCCAAAGTTTATAATGCAAAGTAAAGCCAATAACAAGTATTTTGTATGTCTACAATAAGGTAAAACAACAGAATACTTTTATTACAAAAAGCAGTTCTTCCTGTCGTCGATTACTATCTAGGGGTCAAGGCTTGGATAAAGATAATTTTCGACGATACTCCAACTCGTGACAATGAAACTGGTAGACAAACGCTGAAACACCTACACTTACCAATCGCCTTTGTATTTATGAACAATTGCGAAGCTATCCTATTCCCCTTTTGTCGACACATTCAATGTTCTTCCTGGCAAATGGCGCAAACAGATTATGCAGCCTTTTTCGACTATCACATGAGACTAACAGGCTCCTTATGTTTATCAGAGTATGATACACACTCATTCGAGCTAAGGTTAAAAAACTAAACAATTTTTTACAGTAGGTTATGAGATATCAGTGCTCACGGTGACAACATTTAAATGTCAAAACAGACGCTCAAGGACAATAGACATGGTTTTATTGAATGCATGAAGTGTATTTGTGAAAATATTTCAACGAATGAAGTTGCATGAAAATGTAAACAGAAGCTATCGTGTTCATCAACATTTCATTTGAGCCGTTTTGGAAAAGGTTTCTAATTTACGGCGTTTTTGTGATGGCTGCGATTAACTCTTCGTTTTTGAGCTTTTAAGAGCTTGTAGTCATATTTCTACATATGTTGCACCTACAGCACAGAAGAGTAAGACATCTTTTGATACCAAATAACTGTAATGTGAATTTTGTTGCAAGTCAACCTTTGAAGAAATTTGATTTCCCCGTGTCACAGTGAAGCTGCAATGGTTAAAGCTGCAAGATAGGAGAGATAACATCATTTTTAGTTTTCCTCTAGCTGGAAGCAGTAATCAGATTATCACACTAACATATGACAGGAATCATTCAAGACGTAAGCTCACGACATAGTCACAAAGCCATATACCAAGATGAACCCTCGATGATATTTGTAATAGAAGCAAGAGGGCAAACACTGCTAAGAGATTTTCGAACTTTCAAATGCCTTGAAACTTCGATCTCATGTTGAAAAAATAAAGATTTTGAAAAGCTTGTAATGCATTAAATATTGGACAGCTTCCATTTAGAGAGAGTTGTGAAATTGAGGCTTTTGACCTGTAGGCTGTTTAATATTGAACTATATTTCCCTTTTTTGTCCACATTTGTACCATCATCAATGCCAGAGTTGCCCTCTCTTAGATCACAGACAAGTCCGAAATTTATTTTGTGTTCAATTCTTCCGGTTCTTGCGTTTTCAATTCTTTCAATAAACTGCTACACCAGCTGTGCATTACTAAAAATTGTTTTCAGGTTTTGGTTTAATATGTATTTCGAAGGTCATACATAGACCATTGTTCTCTGTACAAGACATGCTCACAACACGTCCAAGACATTTAGAACCTTTCATAATAATTAGCAGTTGTTTGCTCTTAATCAGTATTTGTAAACATGATAAGACAACTCTGATTTTACTGTTATGCATTTCTTTGAGCCTGTGTTTATGTATATCATTTCAACCTAGTTTATTAGTCACAGTATTTAGCAGACCTTGCTCATGCTGACAGCCATTGCGCTTATAGGTTTTTGTGATTAAACCTAGTTGATAGTCTAGGGTAGTGTGTTAATTCGTTATCACACAACAACTTGACACCTTATCTGTGTAGTCTCGCTACTACTAGGGATTTGTCTGTTTTTAGATTGGGAAGCTGTTGTCAAACTCTCAGATGACTTCAATGGGGCTGATTTGAGGAATGTTTGTACAGAGGCTGGTAGGTTAAGCCGCTATTTTTGCTTGCTATGTTTGGTTACCTATATATTACGTTTTGTGTTGTTAGTTTACTTTTGTATATAGTCTGTCCAAATTCTCTTCGTTTTCTGTTTACCTATGCGCATGTCATGGTTAATATTCTATTCTAGGCATATTCGCCATCCGAGGAGAAAGAGATTATGTGATAGATGAAGACTTTATGAAAGCTGTGAGAAAGGTTGCTGAAAACAAGAAGCTAGAGTCCAAACTAGACTATAAGCCAGTATAGGAAGTTGTTTCCTCGTGTAGTCTATTACGGTTTTTCCGAACATGAATATATTATGTACATTGTACTGCTCTTATCATTGCCTAATAATATATTATTGTACTGATCAATTTGTTTCGCATGCTAACTACATCTAGCTTGCAATCATGGGTCAAAGTTTGGCCACCCGCATCGTTTCATCGTTCTGTTGTGGGTCTCAACGACTTCAAAAAAGAACTGGTGAAATTTTTTCTAATTCATTTTTTGTATGTTCACTTAATTATAACTCTAAATTTGAAGATAGCGTTAGACTTGCAACATTAAAATCAGTTGTTTACCATTTGCATTGCCCAAAATATACTTGACTTTTAATAATCTACAACACTCGGATGCGTGGCCTACATCTCATGTCCAGTGTCGAATGTTTCTCCAGTGCACATGCAACATGGCTTATTGAGCACCACTATGTAAAGTATGTCATAGATAAATCACAAAGAAATATATAGTTACTGAAGATGGTGAAATGCTTAAGGCTACTTGCCAACTGACAGCCCAATGCACACTGGGCCTTTTTGTTTTGGAATTATTTGGTTAAAAGTTGGCTTGCAACAAAATTCACATTACAGTTATTTGGTATCAAAAGACTCACCATGTCTTACTCTGTTGTGTTGTAGGTGCCAAATGTGTGGAAATGTGATTACAACCTCTTAAAAGCTCAAAAACGAAAAGCCGCCGTAGAGTGGAATATATTTATTTATCTGACAATGTCATTACAGTTTGGTTATCGTCTTGTCACGTGATGTTCTCACGTGAATTGAAAGGCCAATAAAAAGCTCAATATAAAACTTATCGCAGCACTAGTTTATGACAAACACTTCGGGTTTTACCGAAGACCCCCGTATCAAATATAGATGCTCGCTACTTTACAGTTTTCTTTCGGCATTATTCAATCGTCAAGTCGTAATCTCATCACGAGACCCAATACTTCGTAAATAATTTTTGCAGCACTTTTCGATTATCACAGGTAACCAACAGGCTTGTCATGATTATCAGACTGATATGTACTCCTTCGAGCTAAGGTTAAAAAGTTTAACGATATTTTACGGTGAGTCATAAGATATCAGTACTAAAAGTGACAGCATTACGATGACGATAAAACAGACGCGTAAAAACAATAGACGTGGTTTTATTGAATGTGTGAAGTATATTTGTGAAAATATTTTGACGAATGAGGTTGCATAAAAGTGTAAACAGAAACCATCCTGTAACAACTACGTCCCATTTGAGCAGTTTTGGAAAGCGAATCCAAACTACGGCGGTCTCGTGTGGCTGCGATTAACTGTTCGTTTTTTAGCTTTTAACAGCTTTTAATCACATTCCCATATATTTGGCACCTACAACACAACAGAGTAAGACATGGTGAATCTTATGATACCAAATAACTGTAATGTGAATTTTGTCGCAAGTCAACCTTAAAGTTTTGATTTTAGTCTCATTAACAAAAAGGAAACAGGTCGTCTTGTTAAGTTTGTATTTTTCTAATAATTAATTAGGCCTTAAATGGACACCAAGTATTTTATGATAAATTAGGAATTGACAAAGTGTTTGATTTTATACATGGTCCATGGTACAGTTTTTTGTAAAAATCTTGTTATATGTGCATATACACTCGCGCTACAGACAGTACTGTTTCGGCTATTTGAGCCTCATCAGTGCAGTTCAGTGCATATACATTTATAACTGTATATGCGTATGTGTACTGTATATATTTACACACTGCATATATACATATTATATTAATGTTTATATTTTTAAACATGTATACGCGTTTACATCTATATATATACTTGTGTATATGTGTATACATGTTAAAATGGCTGCATGTGCTCTCATTTTATTGGGGAGCGGTCCCAATTGCCGCTGTGGGTAAAAAATGTTGCTGAATCCTGTCATGGTTAAAGCATAATGTAATGGTTAAGTACTTAATCGGGTTCGATAAAGTATAATAGTGATATTGAAACTGCATGGTAGGTCATGGATAGGCAACTCCTCATCTGTATGATGACGGCTGAGGCATTGTAGCACTATTGTTTGGATTAGAGTTTGAGACTCATCACTGTTGATTTGATGCATATAAAGAGTAAACAGAATGCATAGTGGGGAATTCCAAGTACTGCCTTCTCTCAGCACACTAAACACATAGTGCCCTTGCCCTCCCTTGCGCTGTGACTTGTCCTCTCTCAGATCAATCACAGACAATTCCAAATTTTGTTGACTTTCATATGACAAGTGAATACTGAGCTTTCCAATGGATGTCGTAAAGTTTCATAATAACAAACAGCCCTTCTTCACCAGCATCGTGTGTTGTGTAGTAAAACCTGGCGTCAAGGTGGCCCGTTCATCCACACTGACATTTTTTACCGCAGAAGATATTAGCTCCTTCTCGTTTATCTGGGTGTGTATGTGCGTGTGTGCGCGCGTGTGTGTGTGTGTGCATGCATGTGTGCAACTGTATATGCATGTGTGCAAAGGTGTGTGTGTACACAAAATTACACACACGCCCATGTGCATTAGTGTGTGTGCGTGAGCGTGTGTGTGCGCGTATGTGTTCGAGTGTTCAAGTGTGTGTGTGTGTGCGCGCACACATGCACACCCTAATACATGTGCACATGTGAGCAAAAGTGTGTGTGCGTGTGCACATGCGTGCGGGTGTGCATGTGCAAACAAGGGCTAATGTGTGTGTGTGCATAAGCACATATGCATGGGAATGTGTGTGGGTGTGTGTGTGCGTGTGCATGCATGCATGTGTGTATGTGTGCATGATTGTGTGATCACGCGTGTGCTGTATGCGCTAGTGCATTTGTGCAATTGTACATGTGTGCGTGCGTGTGTGTGCGTGCGTGTGTGCGTGTGTGTACGTGTGTGCGTATGTGTGTGTTTGATATAACTATTTAGGAGAATTAGAACAAACAACATAAAAAAGATATAGCTTCAATATTGAGAAAATGAGAAAAATGATTGAAAGCCTGATTCATTAGTTTTTCTGTGATTAAATCTCTCATGACACCACTCATGGTCATTTGTGACATAGGTCCGTGATTGTCTGATCATACATATGTCAATGTACTAGCCGTAAAACCACAGCCTGTGCCATTAGTAGGAAAAGACATCTGGGAAAAGTTACATTAATTGAAGATACTGCTACAGTAGATGAGGGAATATTCTAAAATAAAGCCATTTGATTTTGTCAGCAAAGCCAGCCAGTCGTTACCAAAGTGTATTCCGCCCTTTGTTGGTCAAACGTGTTCTCTTTAATAATTTCACGTTTTATGCCTGCCGCTGCAATATTTTCATTTTATGGATTTGAATTTTTTTTGTGTATTTTCAAACCGGTAAAAAGACTCGTGCAAAAATCCCTGATAATCCCAATTTTTTAAATCTCTAGTTATCATTTATTAATCTGTTATACCAACACACTGGATGCTAACAATAGTTGTGTAATTTGCTGGTAAAGCGTGTTATCAGCTGCTAAAAGGTTTGGTCAGCAACTTGACTCAACAATGCTGATGGTCCATTGCGTGTAATGCATATCTCTACTACTATGTGTTAGATTAACAATTTTATAGTAAAACCCAATAATAGCATAGCAGCAAATCTATTTATATAGTTTATTATAGAAACTGAACAAAGTGATAAGTTGAAAGATCATCAAATGTTCTAAAATTAGAAACACCAAAGTGTGACAGGTAGGCAACTGAAAATGTATATGTTAATTTTGTTCTGTTGCCTGTTACAAAGTATTCATCTCAATATTACAAAATATCTCATACAGCTCTTATTTCTAGATTTTTTGACTTAGGGTCATTGTACACTAATTAAATAAAAAGTTCATGGAGTAGGTAAACTCTTTTAGAAGTGTGCTCTCTATGGTAATGAGATATTGCTGGGTTAAAATACATTATACGCTCATCTATGTTTGGTTTAAAGCGCTTTGTGTCATCTTTCTGGTTTCCACACTTGTCTGGGCTATCCATAACACCCATCATTGTCTTTGCAACTGCTACAACGCTTGAAGTTTCAGCATATCCAAAAGTTGTCAAGAAGAACTTTTTGCAGACAACTCTTATAAATTTTTCGTCGTCCATCAAGCAATCAATGTTGTTATCCTAAAATAGCCATATCAAATTTTACTCTTGTTATAGCTAAAAAGTAAAAGAGACATAAATTAAAACCGAGGTACGCCCAAAGATAAATCCCTTATTACTTTTTACCTATTTCAAATAATGTGACTATAACACTAACTTTTGCAGCAAACATAAAATATACCTTTGGATTTGAATAGAACGGCTAAAAACTGTCTCAAGGAAAACATTTCAAGGTTTCCTAAAGTATTATATGATCACATCATAAATTTTTTATTACTCACTGTGTTATCATCTCAACATTGAACTAGACAGTGTATGAATTATTTCCTTTCCAGAGAACTAACACTATAGTATTGCAAATAATTTTTGATGCGCTGTATTTGATTTATAAATTTAATGCAGTTATTAGAGAAGCTACAAGGTTCAAACATTGGATATTCTGTGCGCTCATGAGGAAGATTTTTGTCTAGTGTGCTTGTTTTTTTATGATTCGCATCTGCGTTGAAGTCTCCTAAGAAGTCTGCATATCTATGTCAACTCGCTTTGCCATATTTACTTTTGAATGTAACTTGGTAAGTGTACTACTGATAGTTTTATATATTTGAGTGCAGCTCATAGGTCCATGGACTTTTTTGTGAGACGTTAAATGCTAGACTTATGCTGTACCCACAATGGACCATTCGTATTGGGGAGACATAATGTTGACAAACCTATTCGCAGCTGATAACCTCTTTTACCAACAAATTACACTGCTATTGTTAACATTCAGTGTGATGGTATAACAGGTTAACAAAGAATTACTAGAGATTAAGAAAAATGGCTTCTCAGAAGTTTTCATACCAGTTAGGTTACAGGTTGAAAAATACACCTACAAATTTCAAAGCCATAAAATGAAAATCTTGCATTGGCAAGTATAAAATGTGAAATTATGAGAGATAACACATTACACCAAGAATGGGCATTATAAGTATTTTGATCTCTTTTTCTGAAAGTCTTCTATTTAAACTATCTCTAAGACTCGATTACATCAAAAGACAAAATTAATACATTGTAGAGATTTGAAACTCACATGCTTAACAACCTAAGCAATTCAGAACTCCAATGGTAATTTTGAGAAAAATGTCGTACCATAATCTTTGTAGTATTTAGAGTTACAGCATTCAAGCATGCATTGGTTTAACTGCATCAATGAATACACAGAACCAAAATAGACATAAGATAATGCTTAGGGTTCAGTTTGTACCTTGTGCCAAAACTAACCAGACAATGAAACCTGTGACCCAATTTACTTTATCCAGGGTTCAAAAAGAGTCAGAAGGGATTAGAGGTCATAAAAGAGCACAGTGCAGACAATGATTTGTTTCACACAAAAATATATAGTGGTGATTTTGATGTATTTGTACAATTATCGTAAATAATTTGTTTGTAAAATACATATATCTTATTTTGTCTATTAGTTAACAATCATTACACATTTTTTCTCGTCGTATTTTAGTTTGAGATGTAATAATTTTTGCCAAAATTGGTTATAAAGCAGTTAAATGCTAAATTAAAGTTACATGATATTCACAACAAAACTTAAAACAATATTTCACTATAAAAAAAGTTTGTTAACGAGGAATTACACAGTTTAGGTGTTTAAAACCTGTTAGGACATGTACAAACTTAATTTTGTGAAATAAATTATAAAGTCACGCTTTAAGTCTGATATGACCAACATGGAAGCCATTGCACCACTTGTCATATAATGTGGTTTCTGTTTGAGACAAATAGTAGCTCTACCCAAGCCTCTTCAACTTACCTGCAACCATGCACATTGCCTTAAATGTCTGACTGGCTCCTATAATGAGAATAACATTCTGATTTGTTCATGGAAAGATTGTAGGTATTTTGTCAGCTAAAAATGTTTCAACTTTTTAAAGGTAATTTTTTTAATTTAGGATAAATTGAGTTTATGTTGTGAGGGTCCACTCAATGCATAATTATTCTTCTTAAAGTCATTTAAAATTACATCTTTGGCATACATTTGACTTGTTATCTCAAACTACCAAGTTCCTGAAGTGTTTTCTAGACATTGGCTGATCACTTGCTTGAATATGTTAAAATTGAATATACATGTATCTATATTCAGGGTTTGTTGTCTGTCATCTGTCCTTTTTTATGTGTTGCTATAGCTGTTAAAATTTTGGAATTCAAATACAACATTTTGCTAGACTTGAACTCACAATTATCGCGAACAAAGTTTGATAAACCAGAGAGACCATAGAACTAATTACAAGTTCTGGCTCTTAACACATAACGTATACATTATTTTTCATTTTTATACCAAAATGATATATTATTTTAAATTCTAATAACATTTTTAGCTTTATGAAACCCGATAATTTTTATCCTAACTTTTTAGAGCTAATGGTTTTCCGCGAAACGATATTACCCTTTAATTTTCTCAAAGTTAACATTTGGCGATTAAATTTTATTAACACTGTGAAATATGATGCCTTTTTGCATTTTAGCAATTTCTAGTTTCGGCTTCTCATTTGGTTGAATTACTAAATGACGGTGAAGGTCAAGACTTTTCACGCAGACATTTTGATTCTGTCAACTAGGACTGGCCTCTACTTTCTCACATCTTTCGGTCAGACAGTGAAATATCTCACTTATTCATTTGTATCAATATAGACAGGTACTAATATTGTCGTATTCAGAATTCAGATAGATAACTTTCCTGTAGAACAGTAACTTTGCTCTACAGAAACTTCAATGCATTAATGGTTTTTATTAATTCATCACATTCAGAAATTTTATTTGGTTTTGTCGTTTTGTATTATATGTATCATTCACGAGTAATCTTTTATTGCAATCATAGCAAAACAGAATTAATTTAGCTAAAAATTGGTAACTTGTTTTAGATATACATTTGAACTTATGCATAGTGGTTAATTGTTTTTGATTTATTTGACCTGTACAAAACATTATGTAATAATATGAAGTTTAAAAGTTGTCTGACAAAGTTTTTAAATTTTCTCAGTTTTTTTTATTTTCTTACTCAGCTTATTTTAATTGCTAAAAATCATTTTTATCATGAATTGTGGTTTGAAAGCTAGAATGGGAAATGTTGTTATATGTTAAATACAAACAAGTTTTTTATCCAAAGACATTTTTATTGCCCGGCAAAACTTGGATGTACAGCTAGTACTAAATAATACTCCAAACTGGCTGAAATGTTTCTATACTGACTGAAATGTTTAAGCTGCAAAACAAACATGATGCTGGGGTTTGGCAAATACTGTTATGCAGTAATATGATGCTAAATCAGTGGACATTTGTGTTTAAATTATCACAATACTATATGTTTACACATAAGCAAACCGAGTCGTAGTGTTCTCATTGTACAATGCAGCCGCTGCATTAATAAAATACCAGATTTACAAAGACTTAGGTGCATGTATCATGAAGGAGAATCACATTTAAGTAATTCATGGCATTCCATCATCAATATTACAGACCTGACAGACTGGGACACAATGTTAACCAGCTTTAGAAACCCTAATGCAATCATATTTGTTCATTGATTATGACTCCTGGTTAAATAATAATTTATTGTGCTAGCAATTTTCCTGTCAAAAATATTTTAAAAGTAGAAACATAATCACAAACTTTACTGGTTTAAAGGGAACCAATGATTTTTTGTATGGCTCACAAACATTGAGGAGGTCACCGTGTGTAAAATCAATAAAATGTCATGGTGAAATTAATAAGCAAGAGTCATGAATGATTGTTGACATGTTTAAACTGCACGCACACAGATCAATATGACAAAACTTATAATAACACAATAACAAAACCTAAAAAATCTCTCTGAGCATTAACTAAATATGTAGTCCTTCATTGCTACTCCTCATGTCATGAAGCAACACATTATGAGCAATTGGTTTTGTATTTACATGTACAATAAGCAATAACCTACTGTACATGCACATTGTACATCAATATGTTTGTTTCTGGTTCCAAAGAGTATGCACGAGTCTTAACAATGTATTTAATAGAGCTGATTCAGTTGTAAGATCAAAAAAATATAATTTCAAAGCTAGCAGTCAAACATGTCACGAATCAATGAAATGAAATCGAATTTTATGAACTTTAATCAGTATAAACAGCCTACTATTTTGTCCAGAGATTATATATCAGAGGTCGTAATGGAGTTTTCTGCAAGCTTGTACCTAATTACCGACCCGATACTGAATTTCACAACAAGGTTGCCATTCATGGTGTAACAATTGGGCTATGATGCGCCCATCTCGACTTATTACAACACCCAAAACGCTGACAGGAAACAGCAAACTATAGAGCAATTGCAATTCTAAAAGGCTTTCAAAAACTATATCAGTTTAATGGCAGAGAGTTCAGGTTAGATGGAAATGCTTCACACCTACCAGTGTAATTAACGAATATGTTTGCACACGACCAACATGCTTATATTATGGACAAAGTTTCACGCTCTACCGGAGCGGAGCAGACTATGTCCAATATTTTATGTAGCACAAGCTTTAAACATTAAAAACTGTAATTTCAAGTATATGTCAGTTTTTATTTATACACAAATGACTGCTGACTATTATAATTTATTTGCATTTCAATTGACAACTCAAAAAAGTGATTTGGCTGATGATTTACTGAGATTCCTGTCTGTCTATGACAGACCACTTTTTAATTCCCAAACCATTAAATATAATGTTCATCATCTCTGCTACTTAGAAGTATGATGATATTTGGAGATGAGGAAGTTTACTACTTAAATGTAATATGTGACAGACAATACTGATAGTTGTATGTTGGGTTCTAATCACGGGCATTTCATTAGAGACGGACAATGACAGTAATGCACGACAGAGCTTTAGTTTGTTTTATTTTATTGACAGGCACAATCTACTAACTAGTAGTTATCTAGCTAATGATCTTTCAGATCATATGATTCATAACAAACTTTAAAGATAAATATTTGAAGTTAAACTAGAAAGAAAAGCACTGAGCAGTTGTTTTGCTTTGCATACCGTTCTCAAGTGTGCAAGACATGCTTAAATATCATTTCAAAATTCAAATGAAAGAAACCTTGGAATATCTGCAATAGAACTTGATCAAGCAAAAGTTTAAATGTATTTTGACTATTTTAAGTTAAGTTGTTAGAAAAATCTTAACTGAGATGCAAATGGTTGAAGAACTGTTAGCAGATGCAGAATCTAACCCTTTCACTGTCGTATGCGCATTTATGCGAATTCCATGGTCAACTGCTGTATGAGCATTTATGTGAATTTTCCAGTAATTGCGTCCTAGCTTAATTTTATTATTCATTGACAACATAACCAATGATCTTTATGATTATTATGGTATTGAAAGTGTTTTCCGAAGACTTCTCTATAAAATTAACCTAAAGTAATCAAAAAAATTCTAATTATTGTTTAAAGTTTTCCAACTTGAAAACGAAAATTTTTTGTGTAAGTTTTTGTTAGTACCTTCTGAGTTAGAGAAAAATATTTACTAATATTGAATACATTATAGGCAATTCAGAATTAGAGTTTTGTGATTATACTGATAATTTAAATAGCAGCGCTGATTCTGATGGTGACGAAATAATAGTATTGTGAGAATAAGGAACATTAGAGGATCATTTAGGCTTTGTAGCGATCATAGCTTCGCGTTGTTTTATGAATACACAAAGTATGAATACAGTGAAATTTTTGAATAGCAGTGTTTTTTAACATTTTGGAAAAATAAAATATTTAACAAAAATATTCTAGATAGAGTTTTTAATTGACAAATATTGTATATATTTCATTAAGCAATATCAGCAACTTTCCGTAAAATATATGGTTGTAGGCCGATGGCTAAATTTGTACATGGATGGCAGCAAAAAGGTTAAGTCGTCATGTTTTATGAAAATGTTCTTAAAAGCTTTTTTGAGTGACAAACTCTAAAGCATGATACCAGGTTTGTCAGCTGGGAATCTTTCATAGATGTGGCAGCTACCAGTATTGAGGCTAGAGTGACTTTAAACAGATAAACCAACTATTTCTCGTTCATATTATTTTGCAGTTAAGTTGAATCCATTATAGTATATACTTTTTAATATGGTAGCTCAAAGCCTTGTTGTTACAAGTCATATTGTTTGTTTAAAGAGCTACTTAATTTTTGGCAAACTTTGGAAGGTTTCCCTTCTGAATTTTTGTAGCTCACCCATAGAAAGTCAGCCAGTAAGTTATCGTAGAGCAGTAAGAATAAACACAGAGGTTTTATTTTTACACTCCCTATCATACATTTTTACCACAAGAAATGGGTGCTTTTGTTACTTTATAAAATGTCATCTCATTTGGTATCTAACAAATAAAATGTATATTTTTTGGTTAACATTGTGTATTACTTATAGACTCTACCAAGTTATGTTTGGCAATATTTAGGTTTTGACATCATTCATTCCATCATAGTTTTTGTAAAAAAACGAGTAATCTTAACTAAAGAGAGTCAGTTCTTTAACTGTGATTGTTATATGCACAGTGTTTCTGACTCAAATACAATATCTCGCTTAATGCTTAGAGTGGAACCCTTGTTTTAGGCGGAACCCATGAGTGTGAGGTTAGCATACTATTTCCATTACGCTGTTTGCAACAATTTCAGCATGATATTGGGTTAAATCATGGGTTGCCAAACGTATTAGATGTATTTTAAATGATGTATATTAAATATGTAAATATGTATGTTTAAATATTTTATTAGATGTATTTGAACATCTTTATTAGTCAAATCCTAAATACTTATTTCAACGTCAACACAGACAGGACAGGTCGGGGTACCAAGTAGTAACAAGTGTATTATAAAAACAGAAAGAAAGCCGTACAATATGAGCAAAGACACAGGTTGCAGGACTAAATTAACAATAGCTACAATACTAAGATATTAAATATTTAAACATTTGTAGGCCTACTCCATTCACCATTGTTAAACTATATTTGGATAGTTTTAATTATTAATTAAAACTGGAAGTTGTCATCTTGCATTGGATAGTTCATAGAGCAATGCGCAGCCGCCAGGTTATTTTACGTTGGTCGCGCTGTGTTACGATACTGGTACATAATCATCCCAAATCGCGATTGACGTTTGAATTGACTCAACTGTGGATGGTTTGTCCTTAGCTATAAGAATGTGCCAACAAGCCTGGGTCCTGTATAATAGCCAATTTCTTTTTTGATAGGGCAGTCTACCGATATTCTCCCTTCTTGATAGTACACAGTATGTAGGCCTATGTGGTAAAATTACATACTTTAAGTCTAAAGTTTATTAATCATATTTATTAAGTTATTGTTCATTTTTTGTTTTATAAGCATAGCATTTATTCAGGAAAATACAGTAGTTAGGAAACTATAATACCTTATAAGAAATGTGCTGATAAAAAGTAGGTGGAGCCTAGTGTATATAAGTTGTTGTATTCCATTTTATGAATCAGTATTGCTTACAAACTCATTACAAAAAAGAACAGAATAAAAGTTGGAAAAAGATTCTCAAGCTTGTTAATTATCATACCATTGTACATAAAATAAAGATACAAGGAATATACAAAGTGTACATAATACGCTGGCAGTTTTTATTGATACAAACCCGTGTATAGTGCTGAAATATTTAGTACATTTTAGCGGCAACGGTGAGATATTGTCAGCCATGATCACAGAGTACAGTACAGATTATAGATTACAAAGTACAGTACAGATTAGTGATTACAGTACAGATTAAATAATTATCATAGAGTACAAATACAGAGTTAATTCATTGGCACTGTTAATTATGTACAGACGGCGTACAAAAAGAAATAACCAGGACAGAGAATGAGAAAACTTGCATGGAACAATTTTATCTGCTGGTTTGCCAACAAGACAATATGGTACAGTTAATATAGATAATTTTGTACATGTGCTACACAGAACACAGCACACAGATCGTAAAGAAATAAAAGCATCTACATTTGATGGTGAGGGAAATGTAGAGCTTTTCATTCAATAATTCACATATGTGGATAACTTGAATCAATGGTCAGACCAAGAATCACTAATTCATCTACAGCTCAATCTAACTAGCAAAGCCAGATATGAAGGTTTAAACAGGACTGTGGCACATATTTGTAATAATCTAAAATCCAGGTTTGGGTTGACTACAAAGCAAGCTAGAGATAAGCTAGAGAATATCAGGAAATCTGCAAACATGAACACTCATGAACTAGGTTCTGAATTAGCTATTCTGAATTATAGTTCTGAATTATGGTTTTACCAGAAAGCCTGATGTATCCAGACGTGGTTGCTTTCAGTGCGATGGACAGCACATTAAGAAAGACTGTCCTAAGTTCAAGAATCAAGAACCACAGAACCAGGAAAATGTCTGCGGTTCAGCTCAGTAACTGGCTCATCTCAGCATGAACCATTAATAAAACACAAAGAGCCTATGTGCAAGAACGCTTGTCCTAAGGCTGAACCAAAGAATACTGCAGTACGAGCTGTAGAACGGCAAACTCATGGTTGCCTATACATACCAGGATGGAAGCAGACTTCTAATTTAAGGCACTTTAACATTGCCTTGTCATGTCAGAACGATGCAAATTCGTGTCACATTGAAAGTAGCTAACATCACATATGATGAAATACTTGGTATTCAATTCTTCAAAGAACACAGATGCTTGATAAACCTGGATGAGGAAGGTTTAAATATACAAGATCAAGGGCTTCTATGCACCAGTAGAAATGGGTCACTGTACTCTAACAAAGTGTAGGTTACAGAGACCACAACAGTCACCTATGGGTGTGAATCACAGTTATTCCATAAGTTAACATCAAGTCCAACTCATCCAGTAGAAATAGTAGAGCAAAGCTTTGCACTGGATTCAAAGGTGGTTATAGCGGCAACATTTACACAACCTATTAGTAGAGGGATAGTCATGGTGAGATGTTTCACTTCAAACTCACTTTCAGTAGAACTACGAGCTGGCACTAATGTCGAACTATACAGACCATTAGATCATGATCAAGTCTTCACAGATATAAATAAGGACAACTCTGTACAAAAATCACAGCCCACAAACTTAAACTCACAAGTACTTAAACACATAATTCCCTTATATGAGCGGGCAGTTCAATACTGGGTATTTTCTGCTCAAGTACAGACACTGGCTAGATTTCTAGTGAATTACGCAGATGTGTGCAGTAGAGATGACACAGATATAGGTCTATCCAATCTAGTATCACGCAGTATACTAGTAGAACCAGGTACAAACCTAATCAGGCGGCCATTTGGGCTATCGGTGCTGATAAAGACCTGGAAGTCAAAAAAAAGGTTGCTGATATTGTAAAGAAAGAATGGTTGAGTTTACCGATATTTCTTGGAGCTCCCCTGTAGTGCTAGTCACTAAGAAAGACCACTGTTAGAGGCTCTGTGTGGATTACAGAATATTAAGTGATGTGACACGCAATTATGCGTACCCACTGCCCGGGATTGATGATAGTCTCGATAACTTGGCAGGTATTGTATTGTTTAGCACACTAGATCTCTTGAGTGGTTATTGGCAGGTACCATTGGATCAACATGCTCAAGAGCAGGCAGCATTTGTTACCAGAGAGGGACTCTGTAAGTCAAAGGTGCTTCCGTTTGGCTTAACGTTGGCACTAGCAAGCTTTGAAAGTACAAAGTACAAGTACTCAAAGGGTTACATTCAAAAAGTCGACTTTTATACCTGGACGATATAATTGTGTTCTCTACAGTCTTCAACATTCACTTAAAAAGACTTGAGGCAGTAATACACAGATTCCGCACAGCTAACTTGAAACTGAAACCATCGAGGTGTGAACCGCTACAAAAAAAGTCAAGTTTTTGGGATATATAGTCAGTTCACAGGAAGCGTCTACATATCGAGATAATTTTAGAACTGTCAAGGAGTGGAGACACCAAAATGCCAGACATAAGTCAGAACACTTTTGGGTTTTGTTGGTTATTACAGGAAGTTCTGTCCGGGTTTTGCAACTACAGCAAAATCTCTCAACAGGGTAACAGCTAATTGAACTCTATTTGAAAGGGGTGAAGAAGAAGAGATGACATTTTGTAAGGTAAAAAAGTTTATCATAGAAGCACCTGTATTAGCTTACCCTGACTGCACCAAAGAATTCATACTGGATACAGATGCCAGCCTAGAAGGTGCTGGGGCTGTGTTAATACATGTACAGAATAGAGAGAAAAGACTTATAGCATATTACAGTAAAACCTTCAAACCAGCAGAGAGGAATTATTACCAGAAGCTGTTTGTTACACAATAATCTTAGCAACAAAACAATATCGACCATACATATATGGGAGGAAATTCCATCCCCTCACAGATCACGTATCATAAATCTGGCTTTACAAAAGAAGATACCCTTTTCATCAAGTGGTCAGATGGCTGGAGTTACTATCAGAGTTTCAATTCACACTTAGCCACCATACTTGAACAAAGCATGGAAGTGCTGATGGGCTAAGCAGAGTTTGCTGTGAATGTAGACAATGTAGTAACATAGAACGCAGAGATTGCGGACCAAGCCGGAAATATATCAATATAACAGATTACCTACAAGTAGCAGGTGATAAAATCATGGAGGGAAGCGAGGCAGGACCAGATAGCTATGTACTGGAAGGGAGAGAAGACACAACGATGTGTGGCATATCTAAATAACCTGAGCTAAAAAAGGACATAATCCCTCTCCAGAAGCGTACTGGAAGTGCAACAGAGATTATGAGACAACTCATAAAAGATGGAAAGGAACTGTCACAAGAACTAATTGATCATGGAAGCGCAGAGATCAAGAAACTATGTGATCTATTCAAAGTCCAGAAGATAGATGATCTGTTCAAAATTAGGGTAAGTGTGAACAATCGGTACAGCTGGGTGATTGTGTGACCCACAGAGCTCAGTGCATCTTTAATAAGACAACACCACAGTCAGCATCATGCAAGGGTCAACAACACAACAAGAAGATCAGGCTCAATTGATATTGGCCAGGCATGGTATCACAGATAAGGCGCACAGCCAAGATGTGTGAAGTTTTTCAAGCAGCCAAACATAGTAATACAAACAAAAGATCAAGTCAACATAGATTGTTCTGTGGCCGCCCATGGCAAGTGCTATATGTAGGTTTAGTAAGCCCATTCACAAAGACACCAAAAACCACACCATGATTTTTGTATTAGCTGATCATTTCATGTGGTGGCATGACACTGTATCCAAACGTGAGGGTACAACTAAAAGCATAGCCAAGGCTTTAGAGACCCAAGTCTTTGGTTATTTTGGGATTCCAGAGTGGATTCATTTGGACAAGAGATCTGCATTTGAGTTTCAATTAATGCAAAAGTTATGTAAAATCTGGGGCGCAGATAAAAGTAGAACAACACCTTACCATCCACATGGAAATGGTGTTGTCGAAAGAGGTAATAAAGAATTGGGAAATACACCGTGGTCCTTCCGATTAGGCCGTGACGAGACAGATTGGGACTTGTAATTATCCCAGTTAACCAGATCTATGAGAGGCACACACACAGTTTCACTGGTAAACCTTCTAACTTCATGATGTTTGGACGTCTAAATTACAATGCCAGATAGCCTCATTTCAGGACCACGCCTAGAGAAGCAATCCAAAGAAAACTGTGCAGCTGAGCTGGAGCACAGAGTAGCATTAGCATATAAATTTACAAGAAATGAGCAAGCAGAAATCAGAGCAAATCACCACAGACACTCTTTTTTCTTTCACAATGGTGACTATGTGTGGCTGAAAGCCAAGATATACAGAAAAGGATACACACTAAAACTTCAAGCAAAATGTCAAGAGGCCATAGAAAGTCAAAGAATCATTCAAAAATCATACTTACTTAATTGATTTACATGGTAGAACCTCGATGGAGCACGCATCCAGGTTGAAGCTATACACTCCAGCTGATAGCAAGTGGGAGAGAGTTCGAGTTATACAAGACCCTAACTCCTTATCCGCACGATTTAATAAGCTACAATTTAATAATTCGCGAACTTGACTGCTCGCGAAATCGCGAAATTTTATATCCATCGAATATTTTCATCCTGTAGGGTATATATAAGCTGTTGTATCCCATTTTATGTATCAGTATTGCTTACATACTCACTACAGAAACGAACAGAATAAAAGTTGGAAAAAATTCCCAAGCTTGTTGATTACCATAACATTGTACCGAAAATAAAAATACAAGGAATATACAAAGTATACAGAATATGCTGGCAGTCTTGGTTGATACAAACCCATATAAAGTACAGAAACATTTGGTACAAGTGACTCTGTCTTTGCCCTCCGATGCTCAGAGAGGTGAGACTTCCTATGAATGATTTTTTTCCTTTGTCTCTCTTTGGTGCCTGCTGACTGGATGTGAGAGCTTGCTGCTGACTGTATCCAAACAAAAGTCCATGATTATCATGACAGTTGCGTACATCCAAGGAGTGACCAACTCGTCATAGCTAACTACACACTGGTATTCTGATTTCCTGTATAACTTCATTTTTCTGGGGTTAGATAATAAATTTAATCACGTAAAACTCGCTCTTTTGAATATTTATTCAATTAAAATCAATAATATCAATTGTCTTGAAAGATGAGAATAAGTGAATAAATGAATAAACTCTTGATACAAGCAAGTTCTTATATTAGCAGTCTGTGTTATAGTGAACTGTGGCTCTGTTCATTTTTATTAACAATTCTCACCCCTTTATTATTTCAAGTAATTGACAACCCCACATTCCTTCATAACACTGTAGCAATTCAATTAAAGGAAAATTTGTTTGCCACACTCACGGCCCTGTGCACACGGGCTCCAAACTAGAGATGCCGCAATTATAATTTCACCAGCCGATTCAGAGACCGATTCGATATACCGATTCTTATTGAAAAATAAGCCGATTCAGATACTATTTTAGATATTGTTTTCTGCATAGAATATTGTTAATTTTACGATGTAAATATAATGCAAAGAAAATATAAACATTGATGTATTTATTTGTTTGTATTTATGGAAAAAAGATATACATGTATATATATTTACATTCTGCCATACCGTGCATCTAGTAACAAAACACTCCATGTTTCTTGAAATCTGTTATTAATAATGGTAATTACTGTTAGTGGTACAACTTTTTCTGTGATAATGAAGTCTCTCTTCTACCGCTGAACAAACTGCTGCGCCTATACAAATTTAGTTCAAATAAATGTTTCTTTCAATTACCGCTAGTAATTCAATTACCTCAGTGAGACGCTTTTATCTTCTATCACTATCGATGTAGCCAGGCGTACTGAAGATGGACTCACTTGCCACAGATGACGGAGGACAGGCTAAATATCGATAAGCCACTGAGATTATTTTATGTGATACAAACGATACATCATATTGTCAGGATCTGTTAAAACGTGAATTCAGTGCACTGTGTTGTTGCTGCTTGCATATATTCTGAACAACTGACTGACTAGCATAACATAAGGCATAATGTAACGTCATGAAGGCAACTCAGACAGTAAGGCCTAACTCATAGGTCAATAAGTACAGGCAAAGGATAAACAGGACAAGGACATAAAAGGACAAATGAAATCACATGTCATTACAAGTTATTATAACAACGGGATCAAGAGAGAGATGAATAACTTTATGCATCGACTACTCAAATTACTTTCCTAATGTTAGTAAATAGAAACATTACACCGCATTCTTGTTGCTCATCATTGTTCTCTTGTTGGTGATTGGCTGCAATAAATCATATCGCTGTAATTGGGAAATACCGCACTTTGTGATTACGTCCTGACTAAAGCCAAAAGATTCCTCAGCTGTGTGGATGTTTATTAGGCTATAGACATGAAATAGGTTGTGTAACAGGCCCGGAATTCATTAAGGTAAAAGTGAAGAACCTGCAGCTGATAACTTTTTTATTGGTGTCGCAGGCTAAAATACGGTTTTCTGCTAGGTAATTGATCTGTAAAAAGTATCTGAACTATCCGATTTTTAAAGACAAGATCGGCTGATACCGATTTGGATACTTAACACCCATATTGGCACCGATACCGATTCCGATATTAAAATCGGGGCAACTCTACTCTAATCCACTTCTGGTTTCTTCTAGTAAACTTGGAGAGCTGCAAACCATGAAAAGTCGTTGCTAGGTTAAAAATTAGTCTCAAAAGTCAGGGCTGAGCCAAGGAAGGGAAAATCTTCTACTCAGCATCTCCAAACCAGGTTTACTGACAAAAAAAATGATTTAAAAGTTTTTGCAAGCTAAGTTTTAGAAAAATGCAGTGGATATGTTTTAACTTAGCAAAAGATTTATTACTCCTAGAAGAAAAATTGAGTATGAACTGAACTTCAACTTTCTTCTAGTAAACTGGGCACGCTGCCAAAATCAAGCCTGAACATGACACGATGTCAGGAGCTATGCTTTGTAAAGTAGTCCATTGGTTTGAATCCTTCTCGCTTTGTCAGGACCTCAGGTTTTGTAAATTTTAATCTTGAAATGTTTTAGCCGTCAAACTACCTCTGATATAAAAAATGAGTATAAGTGGAACAAAAATGCTGATACTTTCTAGCAAAATCATTTAAATTATTTTATTAAGTTTATCCGTGAGAAAGTTAAACTATTTTTATACCAACCCTTGGTGCTTACATTGTTAGGAAACCAGCTGAACATCAGAATAAATAAACACGCTTGACTTCAAAATCATAAATACTAAAGATTGCCAAATGGCTGATACATGAAATATGTAAAAATACAATATGGAGACCTTTAATTTTTTCCATTGGCTGTAATAAGATATTCAACTATTGAGCCGGCAATATGAAACTTGATTTATTATAAGCAACAATAAAATATTTGTGTCTTGAATGCACTAGATGATAGCCTATATAGCAGGAAGAACTAAAACCAAAAAGCAAGCATATAATATTGTGGAGGACTGGACAAACGCTAACCATGCTCTTAGCTTTAGACACTGATATTCTTTGTTATGACCTTAGGTGTGCTTCCTTTATATCTTATTATGTAATAACCTTGTGTGTGCTTCTTTTATACCCTATTACATAATACTGTGTTTCTGGGCCTGCCTCACAGGCCTGCCATCATACCATTATATGTTATTATCTAGGCCTGTGAGGCAGGCCTGCCACAACGCATTTGGTGTTACATAATCATTATGTAAGTGGGCGGAGTGAAACCGTATATAAGAAGGCGCAGGCCACCTCATTGGGATTTTTACTTGTGAGCTCGATGCTGTTTAACGCTGTATTGCATATGTGCTGATTATATATATATATATATATATATATATTAAATAGACTACATTTATTCATACGAACTGATCACGTTTATGCCTGCCTGGTTGGCTTAGTCAGGATCATTTTGCCAGAACTGATCTGGCTTCAAGTACGAGCTGCTTGGGAGATACCTAAGAAAGGCTAGGGGTTGGCTACGCTACAACCGGACCTGATCAGAAATGCGATAGCATTAGAGATCAGGTCCTACAGTAAGCTAGTTGGGACCTAGACTAGCCAAGATAGGGTCTCAGAGAGCAGGCCGTTAGTATTCCAAGTGAGCCTGAACTGAGGGCAGCCAGCCGCGACCTGATCAGACCACTAGGTGTGTCAGGCAGGCCGACGAGGGGAAGGCCCAGTGTTCAGACTGCACCGGCTTGTTAGGAAAGTAAAGCTGGCTCAGCTACCGGGGCCAAACCTTTACAATATGAAGTTATTGTTGATAAAGCTAGTATAATGTCAACATGACATATAATATAATTTATGGAACTCGTGTAATAATATCAAAACTATTTCAGCTTATTTCAAGGCAGTCAAACCATATTCACATATTTAGTTCTTCAATAGGAAGCAATACCTTGTGAAGTCTCTACCGTTTATAAACTTGAAGCATTGTTCCTAAAGCACGAATAGCTTCAGGATGCGGTAGATACAAAAAGCTGAACGCACTGAATGACTGAACAGACCGAGTATATTTTGGGAGTTGACCTCCCTCAACTATCATCTATAAATCAATTATTATCTATAAAAATATTGATTGCATGTTTCATAAAATTATAATAGATATTACTATATATAGAAATAAATATATTCATTTCCAATTGAGTAAAGAAACAATTTTGGCTAGTTATTTAGCTACTAGTTCGCCAATGGTTAACGATACTACTGAACAAATTAAAACCTTTTGCGTCTACAATGCATTTCGCTTTTATCTGTCAAAGGTAAGGCAAGTACTGATTGGACTAGTGACAACAAAAATACTTCGATTGAATGTGTAATATTTTTATTCACAGCGAGCTTCACGGGCACGAAAATAAACCACAGCCTCTAAAATGTTTCTACGGAATTCATTGAGCTCTTTATTTAGAGAAGTTGGAGTTATGCACCCTTATCCTTGAATAATCATAGGAGAGGGCAACTCCCAAAATATTCGGTCTGCTCAGTCATTCAGTGCGTTCGGCTTTTCATATCTACCGTTCATGATGAGGGTTAAAAATTGCCAGAGCGAATTTTGTTATTAATTAGTTAGCCTGGAAGTCAAATCATGAGCCGAAAAATCTTATCAAATGCAAATTTTCTTTATGAACCAACCAATTGGAATGAGCAAAGTTAAAGTGAAGAAAAACAACTTTTGATGATGGAAACATTAAACTTTGTTGTGTACAGCAAATCAGTGTTTCTCCTGAGAAGCAAACAGCTACATCGAAACCATTCTCACAATATGGGTACATCTCTCTTAACTTTTGTAGAATAGCTAATAGTTTATAATAAGAAAGATAAGTCAGCAGCTCAGACTGATGAAGTAGCAGCTATGGTTGTAACTGAAAAACTGCTATGTTCTTACTGCGGTAGTTAGCTACAGTTAGCCTGTTACCAGAGATGTCCATGTCATTCACCCAACCACTCTCAATAGCGCTGTCTGTCAGCTCTGAGACTACCTCACCTACAATATAATAAGTATAATCAACAGTCACAGCATACTCCTGATTTCAATACTCTTTAATATAATTTAATATAATTAGTCTGAAGGTTTACACTGTATTCTTCAGTCACTTACAAGAAAAGCTAGTTGAAAAGTTATCCTTCCTCAACAAAAATTATAATTCACTGCGCTGCCATAGAACTGCACCAATACTCCTCACAGCTAATTAGTTAGAGGTGCATTGAAAGACTTCTTGCTTAAAGTAGATTTTGCAACAACTTTTAACGCTAAAATCTACAACCTCACTCCTTGTTGCAGAATAAAACCTCCAAAAGTTTTAACCGCTGTTTAATTACTTTTTGTTAGAATAAATAGTTAAATTTTATTCATAAGCTTCACACTTGAAAATTATCACTTCCTTAGCTATGCCCTAACTTATTGAGTTATGTTTACACTAAGCTGAGAGTACAGCCCTAGCCTAATTACTGGAGAGCACGCCTCAGCTCGCTTGACGGGTCGCCCTTTCAAGCGCCCATCTTGCAGAATAAAAATAGATGAAGTGCTACCTGATTAAATTATGAACATAGTGTCAATAACTAGTTCCTCATATTAACATATTTCTTACAGTCGCAGGAAGATTGGCATGATGCCAAATACCAGCAATTAGGGAAGCCAATGGCAGAGTGTAAAAAGCTTGATAGAAACTATATTTGTGACCCGCAGTTCAAGACTGGCTGATATGGGTAGGCAAGCGACTATATAAACTTTATTGACTAAATAAAGTGAAATGGTTAATACTAATATTTGTATAATGAATATAAGATTATACTTATTTTATTTTATTTAAACAAGCTGCAATACAAAGTATGCTTGTCTAAAATTGAGTTCAAACTTTACAGAGTGACTGAACAGAAAATGTTTTAGTTTTGTTTTAATTGATTGTAGTCACATTAAGATGGCCAATGCCATCTTTTTATCATAGCATCATAAGCAATAGTAGAGTAAAAGGCAATTTTTCATTATAAACTTAAATTTATAAATATTTTTGTTTTGTCTCATTGAAAGTACGTCCCTCCACTCCTTTGGAACACATTGTAAGTGCCTCTAATTTCTCATCTAGTAGCAGGACTGTCCATAGTTTTATGTACAACTTTGAGACCTGATGATATCACCGGATATCATACCATTAAATTATATGATATTCAGTTGATCAGCGACAGTATACTGAGTGTGCCGACAAATCCAAAATAAATGGCTAACTAATGAGTAATGGTGAAAATTAAACAGCTACTCTGAATCCTGAGCTGATACTAAGTCTATAGCAAGTGGATTATCAGAGCTCTCTATTAATACATGTAGTGTTTAATTTCACTATGAAAAGTTGTCAGAGTAGGATTACGTGTGTTTACATCCACATTACGTATCTACTAGTACATCTATCAATTACTAGATCGTACATCACATTTGTCAGCACAACTGCTCTCACATATTCTGTATATCATTTATAAGTAAACCAACCAGTTGAGCTATCCAGGATTCTCACAGTGCTTCTGTTGAGTGCTGCCACCAGGATATACCTCTCTCTATAGCATGCTACTCCTAGTGGCGGATGCACATATTTACAAGTCCAAAGCAGCTGACCTTGAGAGATGTCTATCCAGCAGACTTTAGATGAAAGGTAGTCGGACACAACAACTTTGTTTGATCCTGCAACACAGAGTGAGACCCAATTTTGGCTTAGCGGCGGACAAGAAATGTCTTTGAGTTTATTCCCTGTCAGTGAGTAAATGATGAGAAGCTTGTTCTTTCTGTCTGGAGCAACTACTTTATCACATGTGATGGCTAATCCGGTGGTACAGCTGCCATCATAGTCATCGTGAGCCCAGGAAGTGACTTCCTTTCTCTGCTGATCATGTACATAGATGGTCCAAGGATCACCATACACTGTTGTATATAATCTGTCCTTGTAGACCTCCATTGCTCCAGGGTAGTTGTTGAATGTGATGATTGAGCCTTTTACTTGGTAGTTGTTGTCAATAGTAGCTACTGCTTTATTAGACATTCCAGTTAATATTTGAGAGTTCCAGACTTTAGTTGAATAAGGATATGATGGTAAAGGGACTGTCTGAAGGAGTTTGAGGGACTGTGGAAAAGATTTAGAAGGTCGAAGCTTGAGTTCCTTATCAATTAGAAACCCTTCAGTGGAGACAATTCCTAGCATTATCTCACAGTTACCACCTGTGAATAAAGGAAAAGTATGTCGTATAAAGCATGCAAGATATAATAATTGAGTGTTAACACTAATAGTGGACATGAAAATGCTAGTCAAGTGGACACTCAGATTGCACCATCACAACTGTATTCATAGAAAGTCTGTAATTCTGTAGGATACCATTTTTTTGTTTATTCAAAACCTGCTTCCAAAATCCTTTATGCAAAAAATTCGCGTAATTTTTTTTATTTTTTTAAATAATTTTTTGCTTTAATATAATTGAAATAAATTGTTTTTCCAATTATATTTATTTATTAGCTTGATCAAAAACAATAGTTTAAAATACAGTCATTCTAAACTTACATTCATTATTTTAGCTACTTTGATGCTCCAATACATTAACATTAATTACAAGGCAGCATGGCACACTTGTATAGCCATCTTTAAGGTTCGGCATAGAAAAATATGGGATGTGACAGCTTATCAGCAGTGGGTACTTTTTACTAGCAAAGTTATGTATATGAGTCTATCACTGTATGATACGGTAATGATACAGTTTCCATGTGTCAAGAAAGCCTTCTTAGCAAGTTTTTCATCAATGCAATAAAAGTTAAAACTCATGGATATGTTGAACATTTATATTAGACTATCGACAGTACTTATATGTATTATAAAGACCTTTTAGTTGTATAAAGATTATGATAAGTATCGTGTGTAGCACTGAATTCAGGTTTGCTTCCTTTAGCTAAGTCTAAGTCAAACCAGATCCATATGCTGTCTTATACCCCATTTATACAGACTATCCCAACTAACAACATAACTTTATTGTAAAACAACGTTCCCTGCAAACATTTTTTTATAATGTTCTACAATTGCTATTTGCTGATCATTGTTGTGTTATGTTCCAACACCTGAACACATGTTTTTTTAAGATGTCACCTTTTGATAATGACAAATTATTTAAAATGAAGCAAATTAGGTTTTATATACTTTTTATTACAGAGATAAAAACAAGTAAAATAATGTAGAAAAACTATGTCAATTTTGAATGATTCATGTAAAGAAATAAAAGTCTTCACCAATTTCAATTTTCGCACTTAATAAGAAATGTAGCAACAATGACTAGGTTCCATTAGAACTAATGATGCATCAGGGTGTGTTTGTTATGATGCATGAGTGTGATAAATACCTCAGAACTGATTAGATGGCCATAATTTGATTTTGTCCTATATATATTTCGTCTTACTATACCATATTATTTACTAATATTAAAATATTATTTAACAACATGACACATTGGTATGATAATCAAATGTAGTTGGCTGCACAAACAGAATAGGCAGTCATGTGTGCATTTACATTTAAACTTGGGTATCAAGTCACTTACCCCTTGTCACATACCCTTCTAGACTATATATCCCCTAGGTCAATTACTCCCTTCCCATGATATCTTTGAAGAGTTTCCACTAAGCACTAATTATAAGTGCAATACCCTTGATCATAAATTAGATATTTTGAAATTGAACTTGTAAGGAATTTAGAAAATTAATTATTGTTTTGATTCCATAGAGTACAGATGTCAACCAAGAATGGGTTGCATAATAGAGCTGCTCAGGGTACATATCAAAGGTGCTCAATGCCTTGATCCTGGGTTGGATAGATTCTTTGAAGCAGAACTTGTAAAGAGCTAAGACAGTTAAAGCATGCATATATAAGTTAAAAATGTGTTGTACCATTAGTATCATAAAATTTATCATGGAGTTCATTACTAGTATTAAAAGAGGTTCGCAGTTAGTGTATGAAGGATTCGTATATGTGACAGCGCGTATCATTTTCAATACAAACGCGGCATTTCATATAACGCACAATAGGCTCTCAAAGTGAAACTTGTCTATGCGGCTTAGACTTTTGTAATTTGAGGTCATGACTTTTCTAGGGCGAATCATATGTCAGGAATCATTTTCTGAGGTGTTTGATTAGCTAGGATGCTTTATTAGACTGTTTTGCAGACTTTAAAGTGGTTGCTAAGGACGACAAAAATGGCGATCTTTTATTTCCGGTTATTCAGTCCACGCATCGCGTTTTAAAATGTCTCACTGCGATATCGGTAGTGGTGGTTTTTGGAAAGAATTTGAGGAGGTCGATGTGGATTATTTAGATTTATTGTGTAGAAAAGCAAGTAATAGTGATTTTCGAAGCAGTAAGATCGATTTAGATCTTGAGAATGATGGATTAGATGGAAAGTTTCAGCTAAGTTTTACTGATAGCAGTCATAGTTTAGGGATCCTGTCGTCTCGACAATATTTCACAAAAGGTTCAAAGCTTGGTACCAACACTCCTCTGACTGGATCTTCTGTTGCTCACTGCGGATTTGATTATGCACAGCAGGTAGGTAAAAACATTTTTAAAACATTTCTTGTTGCTTGTTATAAAACGCAAATCTTATTTTATATTTTTGTCAAAAACGCACACGCAGCCCAAAATATAACAATAATTACTCGACTATTACAAGGTATAAGGCTATGAATGTAGTGTTTTAAGTTGAAACATTGCTGAGATTTAACAATTTGCTATTATTAATTGCAAATGCTAATTAAGAATTATAAAAACAATCAAATTTATGAATCAAAATGTATATTTAAAAATTAAAATATAAATAGTAAATGTACAATGTACTTGCATGTCTATAGCAAACAACAAATGTTTGTTTTGTTTAATTCTTAGGTCCACTACCCTGCCAACCCACAGCAACTTGAGCCACTCTATTTCAAACCCCTTGGATGTGTGCGCTATTTGGAGTGGCCTGTGACACCTTCCCTGCACAAGTGAACTATCTGATTGATGAGACTGCCTGTGCGACAAAAGGAGCCAACAGCGTCGTATCCTATTTTCATCACTATCTAGAGACCTATGGTCTTAGTGAAAAGAAAGCTTTGTTCCACGCTGACAACTGTTGGTATGCAAGCAACAACCAATGTTATGAAGTTTCATGTTTGTATTGAAAATGTATTGATAAAATTATGTATACATATCAAACCCTTTTTAGTGGCGAGAATAAAAACAACGCAGTAATACAGTACATGGCTTACGTGCAAACGGGCTGCACAAGGAGATTGAACTGAATTTTCTCGTCGCAGGTCACACGGAGTTCAGATGTGATTACTGCTTTGGCTTGCTAAAAAGGAAATACAGAACTAACAGAGTTCCTCTTTTTCTGATATAGCTGAGGTATGTTTTTCATTTTGTCAGTTAGTGAAATAAGAATTTGCAATTTTTGCATGCGCTATTTATACACAAACTATCTAAAGGTTCTTGGTTACTTAATCTGAGTTGACAGTACAACATAGGGAAATTTGATAATGTTGTACAATAAATGTAATACTAATAGACAGTGTGTGCAGTACTCGTTTTTTTGCTGCAGACAGTGTCCAAGTAAAAAGCATGCCAATAGCGGGGAGAGTGAAGATATACAGCTTATGTCTGCAGAGTCAGCCAGGTTAGGGTGGCCTGAAATCATTCCACCTCCTTGTCTGAGTGTTGAACGTCAGCGATATCTTTTCAAAGAAATCAGAGTTATGTGATGAGAGCAAAAAAAGTCTTGTGTGCCCAGCGCCCATTCAACAGCCATCACAACTCAATACGTCTGCTGCAACGACTGCAGAATCCAAAGACTACTAAAAAGTCTACTAAGGCTAGCTGCATCGCCCTGATACAGAAATGTAAACGTCAATCATAGACAGTAGCAGCAGTGCTATTAATTTATTTTTTTATTTATATTATGTTATTATATTCATGTTATTCTAATAATGTTTTAATCAATTTTAACTTGCTATAACTTAAACCTAATTTATCTACTAAACAGGTAACATTAATCTCAAATTGTCTCCCCGGGCTCAGAAGCCTTGAATCGTCTTACCCTAAAGACGCTAACTTATTCATCTCAGAAAAAGTTCTGTGAATGCATTGAGTTTATATTCTAACACTGATACATTTGCATTAATTTTATGCTCAAAATAATCAATTCAATGTGCAAAACAATTTGGTAGTAACTCCTTTACTGTGTAATAATGTGTTCCTTTCCAACGACACAACATGTGACCATGACCTCACTGTTTTTATGTATTCGAGTTGAAGTGACATCATCGGGATCCATTTCATATTGTTCGCCATGTTCTCTTCCATATAGATCTCAACATTTATGAAAATATACTGTCTGTAGCATGCGGTTGCTATGACATTCCAAAACGTCAACAAATAATACTGTTTAAAATTCAATCCATCAACTTTAAAGACGAATTTCTCAGTTTGTGGTGCCGACCATATTGACCAACACCTTCTTCGATAAAAACCTGTATCTCAGGTTGAGTTGCTTCGATTTCAATTCCGAAAACAGTTTTGAAAAGCAGAGAAATTTCTCTATTACATTGGGCTAAAAAACAATTTTGTGTTCGGACCTCGTTTGTATTGAAAATGACACGACCTGTCACATATGTAAAGCAGAAAAATTTAGCAAATACATGTAGATTTGTGTCACATGAGTGTGAAATGAGACGGAATGATAAAAATTGCAAAGCTAAAATAAAAGTGAAAGGTAAATAAATTATTGGGAAGACCAACGAACATGCACGTCGTTCCTACTTTTCGTTCAGAGGCTCTGAAACTGCGTCAGTCAGTTAAAAGACGTGCACTACACGTCTTCTACAGAAGCTTCTACACATATCCTAGCCATTCGCACTATACGCAGAGGAATAAACAGATATCGCCAGCTTGCGGGCAACCCACACCTAGTTCCCCAGACCTCTGAGGAGATTGTCATTCCTGAAGAATACAAAGTAACATCATGTGGAAAAGATTTAAATGTAAATGTTATATGAATTAAGATTTAAAACTAAATTTCCATACATGTACATGTTTTGCAAATACATATAAATTACTGTCTGTTTGTATTAAAATACAATTTCGTGATTAGTTTGTAAATAAATGCATTTATTTACAAACTAAGGTAGGTAAAGTGTTTTTTTAATTATTCATTATCAACTACTAATTAAACCATGATAAGTTAGCAGGTGGCTCATGTGATTTAAACCAAAAATTAACTGATCTAAGTTAAACTGTATTATGTGTTATGTGGGGGTAATTGACCTGGGGGTATTTGTTGACCTGGGGGTATATAGCCTAGCCTAGGGGGTAAGTGGCCAGGGGGGCAAGTGATCTAAAATCTTAAACTTTTAATGATCATTATCGCTTAACTAAGATTTGAGGGTAAGGTATGATAGGTGTGTAATACCAATGTTATGAATACAATATAGGAATGTTTGAAATATTCCAGCATTTATATTCCATCAATGTTCTAAGCGTAACCATCCTGGGATGTTAGCTATTATCTGCAATATTCTGGTAATGTTTTCCAAGATCATTTGCTGAACTTTCCAGCAACGTATTTCCAACAACGTTGCAGAGACGGTATGAGAAATATGTTTGAGCAATGTATTTCCCACAGCGTTGCTGGAGCATTGGAAATGTGTCGGCAAACAATCTTGTGACAACTTTGTGATGAAACAATTATGGGACATTTTGGAACATTCCTGGAACATTCTGCCAACGTACATTTGTTAGTAGGAAAATGGTACATGTCATTGAGAGCATCAAAGCTATGAAAAGGCCGTTATCAAATGAAACTAAAATAATATGAGGCGAATTTTGTTGTTTTTTTTTAAATTATGGTCAACTAACCTTGAATTTATTTAAACTGAACATTGTGCAGTAACTATATTCACTGACTTGCTATCAACTGTCATCCTGATATTGTAGTTTTCATAACCCTTTTGAGGGCAAAGCGACATTTTTGTCGCTTCATGAATCTCCTTCAAATGGGCAGAGCGACAAATTTGTTGCCATAGAAACATATTTCTTTTATTGTGGCTTTTGGTTAGCTAAATGCCGTTTTTCTTTAATTTTTTGATCAATAGCAAGCTACATTATATTGAATTTGGTTAGCCTCTAAAAAAATTCTCTATTTGCACAAAACGATCGTTTTTAGCCGTAATAAAGGAATAAAAATTGCGGAAAAAATTAGAAAAAATGGTCTAAATAATATTTAATTGTTTTTTTTTATTTTTGGTTCTGTTTTAGCCTTTATTTAATGAAAGCTTCGAGAGTTTTAATTTAGTTTATCATCATGACGACTTCTCAGAGAACTCTCCGTAATTATTCCAAAACAGCAAGTACTAGTACCGGAGTTACTAAGAGAATCACAGCTGACTGTTACTTTTTATAATTAGTAGCCAGAGGTGACAATGTATCAGGTTCAAATTGTGAATGTAATTATTTTACATCTGGAAGTGACATTGATGAAACAGCTGGTAACAGTAATGATGATGAGGTGGGTTGGGCGATGCCAGTGCCTGGAAGAATATTACCAATATGAGAAGAGATAAATCTCCTACCATTCATCAGTTTGTAGTATTGACAGGTCAAGTATTTACACCAGTAGATTTTGTGTGATTGGTACAAAAAGACATGAATAAGGACATTGTGCAAAGACTGTGACGTAGGCCTTTGTAAATGAGAATGATTTTCGATATATTATACAGAAATTGTGCCTATTAAAGTGTATACTTGTATCATAAAAAGATATACAATATATATATATATATATATATATATATATATATATATACATATATATATATGTATATATATATATTTTTTATCTTGGTAGACCTACATGTACATACATGTATACACATATGTTTTCGTTATACATTTTTATTCATATATAATATATAGATATACGTATATACATCTGGACATATAAATGTATACATATGCATGTTTATACATAGATATATGCACACAATAACATAAAAAAGAGTGTATAAACCTTTGAAAAGAAATTGATTTTCCAGAAAATTAATTCGCCCAGGGGGTCTGATACAATCCTGAAAATTTGCCCGGGAAAAGGATAACAATGGGGCACTGATCAGTGCATGCGTGAAGAACTTTGCTAAAAAAAGCATACACCCTAGTGTGCCATCGAGTTACTCTGACCCTGTTATACAAATGATTTGCCTCACAATTTAGAACACAATGAAGTTTTGGCTGTACAATGCTCCATATTACTCAAACTGGCATTGTTAGTGATTAGCTATTGTGAAACGGAAGCGAATAAATGGCACAGTTTTTGCAATGAATAAGTTGAAGTTCAGCAAAAAATTTAAAAATACATACTAAAACTAATATTTAGGTACGTGTTTGGTAAGCTAAATTCATTTATGGTAAACTCAACCTATATGTATATGCTACCCTACAGGATGAATTTATTTGCGGAGTTAGGTTTCGCGTAAATTGCCTTTTTATTCTACTCGCTGATTAATTTATTTGCGACTGAACATTGTCACTCACTATAAAAGGTTAATCCTACAAATGCGCACACTGCGTGTTTCGGTTTCTATTTAGCTAACAACTACGAGGCGATCATGCTAAGCTATAAATTTTTTGCTGCGTTCACAGGCTTTCACGAATATTAATCAATTTGGAGGCCTTTGATGAACCAACAACTTGTGTTAAGTAATGAGTTTTTCAAAACCATTTACTAAATTAGTTGAATTTTACTTTGGTTCTTCGGTAAAACACAATAATTATTTTTTCCATCTCTACCGCTTCACTATTTGTTTTAGTGTGAGATAGAGGTTTTTCATCATACATGGAGACACAATGACTGCAAGGGTGGTAAATGCCATTCTTAGAAAATCACCAATCATTCAGGAAAATCTTGAAATTGAGGAAGAAGTGACCGGAGCTGCTAACAAGGAGAATATATCTGTTTTGAAAAATAAAAACGGCTTTAAGAGCTCAATTTTTGCAGAACTTTGCCATAGTAAGCCAAGAGGAGAGTTATGATGATAACTTCGTTACCAGCCATGTAGTAGCGAGAAAATCGCCTTTAGCATCTACCCAAGACAGTAACAGCGATATAGAGCGGCTATTACCAAAATAGCTAGTCAGAGAGTCCCCTTACACGCTAGTATTCACTTATCAAGAGTATCAGTTTAATTTTATTGCTAGACAACCGCCTAAGGACTAAACTGTTTATATTCACTCCCTTCATCGTTTCCAAAATTTTATTTGTGTTTGAAATATTTTATTTGTACACTCAAGTTTGTAATGAATTATAATATATCTATACATGATATAAAATATATAATATAATCATGTTTGCTGCAGAGATATCAAGGAGTTGTTGATGAAAGGGTCTAGATTGACTGGTTGCATCTCTGTTAATATTCCTGCCTGGATGAATATTACTACTTGTCTCTAGCTTTCGTAATCGGAACAGGTTATGATTCATCCCCAATCTGCAGTAAGCACACAAAAATATTAATAATTGTTAAGGAAGTACAAAAGCAATAGCTGAAGTTTTTAATGAAAGCGACCAGTTTTTTAAACAACAAGAATTAACTAACACAGTTAATTATGGAAAAACGTATCTGCACTGCAAATCAAATACATACCAATATGTCCTGATCAGAATCATTATCGTCCTCAACTACTGTATGAGAGACTGATGGAGAGATTTTTGCCAAGAAGAAGCCATGCCGAATAACTTGTGAAAACCTTGAATAATTTTGTAAAGAAGTTTGATGCAATGGCAATAAAACTCAAAGCTCCGGCAATGATTTTAAATAAGTTCTGAAACCCGGCTACGTTTAGTACTTCTGCCTAGCAGCTACTTTTGTGATGACGCATTCTGCATATTTTGTGACAACCTTCAATAACTTTGTCAAGAACTGTGATGCATTGGCAATTGGAATTAACTCTAAACCCCGGCAATCATTTTAAAGTGGTTTTGGAACTCAACTACGTTTAGTATTTATGCCTAGTGGCTAGTTTTTAATTTGAGGCAGTATTTATTCTCCCTTGTGATTAAAAATAGAACTAATTATTTGCAGAATTTAATAATTCACGGAATTGACCGTTCGCGAAGTTGCGAATTATTATAACCATCAAATATTTTCATCCTGTAGGGTAGATGCCTACCTTAAAGGTAAAAACTTCATACAGTGTGTACTGGACCGCTACATTGTAACATTACATTTTTTGGCAAATCTTCACTAGTAAGCACACTAAAGTTACTGCAGGTAACTATATTTTCTACCGCTAAAATATTATTTTGAAAGCAATTTCAATATGTGCAGAAAGTATGTTGAATTTTCATGATTTTTACAATAGGGGTGTTTGCATTAAAAAAAATTTTGGGGTTTTTATTGCCCTTCATATAAAACTTTTGCCTTGATATGCCACACAAAAACAAATTAAACCTATATGGCAGGGTTCACTTTATTATAATAGGGGCAGTTCATGACAGGAATTTAAGGCTCACTTAAACCATGTTGTGTGAAAGCATGAGCGGGAAATACATAATAATAGTTTTGTGACCATTCAATCATCTCCAGTCAGCCACTGGATAATCTTTCGTTTGTAATCACTGTAGTAACTTGTTTGTTGAACAAAATATACCGAAGAACAACATACAGTGTGGTTTGTTAGATCATTATACTCTAGGTTAATTTTAGATACTATAGTATATTATAATGTAATAATTATAATATATAGTAACAAAATGTAAGAAAATCCATGTAAAGCACAACAGTATAAGTAAGTGATACAATTGATACCGTGATAAAGTTAATAATACAAATTGATAATATAAAATAATAGATATACTGGCTAGTAATATATAAGATTAGGTAGTACATTTTTGTGCATCTATAGTTTCACAGTAAAATTTTGATGATTATTATCTATTGAGTATTGGTACTGGTGACATTCTTTTGTATAATATTTCTGAGCAAACAATAATGAAATGAAGGAGATAGACACTGCACAGTTCTATGCTCTGTTAGTATCTGCCAAAATATGAATGGAAAGTACTGGATATCTGAGGTAAGTAAACCTTACAGTTTACCAGTATTCCCAAACAAAAAATCTGAGAAAAGCTACCCAGTAACTAAATTTTATAATAATAATAATAACAATGATGTCGTAAACTATATAAGGTATATTAATTATAACCTATGAGGCTTGAAATATGCTGACCTTGTTATTCACGGTGTCAGCAGAAAGTGCTGAAAAAGTCTGAACTCACTCTGTAACACATTTTTAGGTTTTTGTTGAAAAACCTGAGATAGATTTTAATGTCGATTATCTTGGTATCAACTATTTTATTTGACATTGCAAACAAGAGAACTTAAATGTTTTTGTAATATTATGAGTTTTAAGAATGAATAATTGAATGATAATGATAATTATGAAAATTTACTAAAAAGTTAATCATCCCAGTAGTATAAATATTTAGTAAGTAAAGAGTTAAGAAGGGTTTGGAGTAGCTAAGAAGGGTTAAGAAGGGCTTAGGTTACAAGGTTAATAGTATAAAACTGTTAGTATATATATGTTAGTATAAATTTGTTAGTAATATGAATAGCATTTGTTATAATGTAAAACACCTTACCCTTTTCTTTCACTTCGCTGAGTGAAGGTATGTCTATTGATGGTAGAACTTCATCAACCAGTTGTTGTATAGTGTTTTTAGTATCACTGTAGCTTGAGACAATGTCACACTGTTAAAAAATATGAAACATCTCAATGATTCTAAATCCATAATAAATAATAAAATATTCCACAGTTTAAGATCTATCAGACTTGTTCAGTCACTAACAGCTGTAACAGATCAAGAAATTTTGTAGAATTTTTTTTTGGGCAAACTTGACATGCAGTTTGGTAATTTCCACAAATTTTTAGCAGTAAACTGAGAGTTGCAAGGATTTAGTTATTGAAACAATAATTTCATTTTTACTTGATAGCCTTATAGATTTGATAGTCTGAGGTTTACTGCTAAAAATATATTAAAATTCATGTAGTGCCAATTAAATTTTTGGCACAAAATGCTGCACTGCTTTTACGACAACCGTCAATAAACAAAGTCGCGTTCTTGTGATTGTTATTTGATGGATGATTGCATGTTATATAAAAAATAAAAGTTTCAGTTGACAATTTAGAGAGCAAAGTTTTGAGTGGGCCTTTATTTTACGATAAACAAGCCATACACAAAACCTAAACTTCTCTCAGTATGTTCTTAGAAAGCCTCCCTAGTTTGGTAACCTGTCAACGTCATATAAACATCCTCTTATTATAATAAATATTATTTTGCTAAAACTAGAAAGCTAAAACAGATTGCTATACTTGCACATTAAATCTCTGATATTTTCTTATTACATGTATGTTTGAAACCCTCATACTGAGGAAAAAAAATTAGTGGGTATTAGAGTGGTTCACAAAACAATGCTTTTTGCAAGACTCAAACTCATGGGATTCAGAATACTATATCCTAAATACCTGCATTAATGAACTGCCTTCTGGATTACTGCCAAGGAAATCTTTCATTATCAATTAAATATGATGTGTAGGAAGTTGATTCTAAAGAACCAATGAGGCTTTAAAACAAACTATTATAAAAGAGATGGCGAAAAATACAGAGCACACAGTGCATAGAGTTTACATGGACTAACAGACAATCAATGACAAAATAAGATCTGTTAGTATGAAATATATTTGGCATTATGCCATATGGTCACAGTGAACTGTAGTAGGAAAATGCAGGAAACAGATAATGTATAATATACATTATCGACAGAAATGTATAATTATAATCATTTTATACAAAAGAATAATATAATTATAATTAACCTATAGAGGACAATACCTTGAATTGCAATTATTAGTGACGAGCTGTGATGACACATTCTAATGTCTGTGATTGTAAATATTGCCCTCTTAGAGGATGTTTACAATGCTGCTGGTTTTCTATATGAGAATTAATCACTTATAGCAGACATTTTTCAGTGAAAAAGCATATTTTTTCTTTACCCAGTATGTGATAAGAATCTTTGTAGGAAGTGTATGTTATGTTGTATTGGTGAGCATGGATGTAAACACTTTCAACTATGTATAGACATGGTGTGTCCAATCTAGAAATAAAACAGTGTCCAATTTTATAAAACTGTTTGGGTTTATCCATATCAATTATCAGTAACATAATTGCCCCGAGCGGATAACTCAATGTGACCCATTCAATAAGCTAACTTTACTGGAAATTCATCGAATGACTTATTAGGTTGCTAATTGTGAATGCGAAAGATAAGTTGGTTAACTAATCACAAGTGAGTTGCAGCTCTTACCAAACAATAAATGTATGAAACCATGCCAATATTTGTTGGTAAACGACAGTGTCATATTCTGAAGTTTCCTTTGTTGAGAGATTTCATCATTAATTCCATGCACTTTTTTGAGCCCTCGATACATAAGTGTAGGCTTTTCACAATGAACTGTGCTAGTTCACTCCTTATATTTCTGTAGTTTTCATTGCTATTCAATAGGCAGTGTTAAATTTTGACCAGTACATTCAGCTGTTACTTTTTCAGGTTTGTTTACTTTTTTCCAAGCGCCAACAGTGTGTAAACAAATACTAGTCTACAGTTCAGAGAAATGTCATGGATGTTATGTGTTTCTATATATTCTGTATTCTTACTTAATGTAATTGTATGTATCATCAGTCTTTGCCTGGTAATTCCTTCACTATAGAACTTTGTAGCCTAAGGTAAAACACTGTATGTTTATAAAAGCATTGTTATGACTAGGGTAAACATTTAGTATTGAATGAGAACTACCTTTCTTGAATGTACAGTTCTCAATACGTTGCAAGGGCTGGGTAAATATACTAGCAACCACATTAGGTTATACCCAAAAGATTCATGATCCAGTCTGATGAGCTTTTTAACCATTTCTGATCAGCAAGTTTTCAGTTTATTAGCCTATGTTAGATTTACATTCATGAAATAAAAAAAATCCTTTGCGTGTGTTGATGAAAAATAAAACATGTTTTTGGCACACGCTGAGCTGAGGTTTGCTTTTTCTTTTACATTACTTTGGCTACAATTACTAGCTATATCAGACTTATTACATATTCAGTACTGAAGCAACTCAAATTGTTTATCCATGAACTTCCATTGATTATCTATTCATCAGTAGTGCAATTTAAGTTAAAGTGGGGTTTTGTATACAACAATAATAACATTAGTGTCACAATCTATTTTAATTTTGACACATCTTCAGACTCAAGGATTGCTCAGGTTGCTGGCCACGAGAGTAGGTGTAGTACCCTCAAAAACCCGTGTTCAGTTTACACCACAATTTTGTACTGTTAAAGGGTTAATGGTCGTACAATTTTAAGCTGATAAATTTGGCATTGAAGCCCAGTGCTAGGTGTTTTTACTTCGAAACAATTGAAACAATTTATATGTATCAGCGCTATCAGCATTTTTCTGAACAGTTCAATAAATTAAAATATAGTTAAGTCACAAATTAGTTCTTAAGTTAACTACTCGCTTTTCATTGTCAAACTCAATACTTGGTAACATAATAATACTAAAAATTATTGACTCAAAACTATTGATTGTACTCATGTTTATGGTAATAACCTTTTCTAGCTGCACAAGAAAAATTAAATTAATTAAATTACATATATCAGTATTGTTTTAAATGCTGGCGTTACCAAACTTTAGAAAATAAGCGAAAATTTGCCGCATTTTTCTCCTATTCAAAAACGCACTCATACCTGGTGAGCATGCTGAGCCCTGGAATCTACTTTATGTCTGAGATTCCTCAACTGGCTCCATTTAACCAATATTTCATCTTCCAAAAATTCAGTGATGCAAGTTTTAGTCTTTAGCCGAGCTTCATGGAAATCTTCCTCAAGTTGCTTGAATTTCAAAGAAAGTAGTTCCATCTGCAAAAAAATTTGGTTATTTAGTGAATCTATATAGAAGATTGGGAGCATACGATGTGACATGATCTAATACAATGACATGTAAAAGCCATAAGAGTGTTTTATTCTATTGTCTAAAAGAAAGCAGAACTTGTGATAGTGAAGTAGAAAAACAACTGTTCAGTTTATTCAACCCTAAATATGTGCAAGAATATTTTAAATAGCATAATAAAAATGAATCATATATTTTAAATTTACAGGCATTCAGAACATTTTATGAACTATTTTACAGAGTTGAAAAGTCCTATTAATCTATTGGGTTATTTCTAATAAGTATTTTGGCAACAAAATATTTCTCTTTCACCTAATTCATTAAAAAAGGTGCAGTGAATAGACAATAATTTTAGATACATCATTTTTTTTATTTAAGTATGTTATACGTATTGAACTAAATATAACAACCAAAAGCAGTTTTTATCGATAATTTTATTGCAACTAACTACATCGTAACTTCAACTGATCTGATTTATCCCATAAATGGCTCTATTCTGCCTTAGCTGTTGAAAAAGTAAAAAACCTAAATGTATAGAGTTACTCGCCCTAAAGATTTATTTTTATTGATAGCAAACTTTAATATTTTGCATATAGCTTATATTGACAATGAGTTTGATAGCTATGAACTCTAACCAATTTAACAAATGTTGCTGAATGCAGTCTAACTTTAATCATTTTTTTACAACATTGCCTAAATAATATCCAGCAAGAATAATGTGAATTAAAACAAAGTTTTATTTTCCTCTCAATAATATTCATAGCTGATAAATTTTTGGAATAGTTGTTAATACCTAAAGAAAAGTTTGATTTGTTTGACCAATTTTGTATTAAGTTAGCTGCTAAAATTATTTTGTTATGCTATCATCCAAAATAGACGACTGTTTAATTAAGTTCAATTGAGTATTTTACTTGTATTATTTTACTATGTAAGAAAAAACCTAAATTGCAAAAGCTATCTTTGTTGGCTTAAAAATCTTTATGGTCACATCAAATTTTGCATTTGGTCTTGTAATTAGAACGTACCAGTATTGGAATTAAATGATAGTGTTAAACATTAGTTTTAAATGTGATATGAATGATAACTCAAGCAGTTAGCAAATAATTGTGTATGGCAGAATTTTGATGAATGAAATTTTAATAAGAACTCACACTTTCAGCTTATCATTTGCTCACTGTATTAGCCAATGAGGTTTTTTTATCACTTGACTGAGATACCTCAAATTGATGTTTATGTAATAATGCTTTTAAAACCTCCCAGTCTCCATTTGCAATTAGTTAAAGATAGACATGCAACAAAATTCACATTACAGTTATTTAGCATCAACAGATTCACCATGTTTTATTCTGCTGTTTTGTAGGTGGAAAACATGTTGAAATGTTATTACAAGCTCTTAAAAGCTCAAAAACAAACAGTTAATCGCCACTATTTCAATACCGCCGTAGATTGGAATCAGTTTATTTCCTTGACATAGTCTTTACATTTGGTTATTGTTTTGTCATGGGATGTTCTCACGTGAATTGAAAGGCCAATAAAAGGCTCAAAATGAAACTTCTTGTAGCACAAGTTTATGAAAAACACTTTGGGTTTTACCGAAGACCCTGTAACAAATATGATAGATGCTTGCTACTCTATAGTTTTGTGTTGGCGTGTTCTAATCGTCTAGTCGTAATCTGATCATATGACCCATTCTTTGCGAATAATTTCTGCAACATTTGTTGATTACCACAAGTGACCAACAGGCTCGTCATGTTTATCAGACAATGATATGTACTCTTTGAGCTAAGGTTAAAAAATTAAACAAATTTTCTTGATAGGTTACAAGATATCAGTGCTGAAAGTGATAGCATTATAACGACAATGAAATAGACGCATAATAACAATAGACATGGTTTTATTGAATGCGTGAAGTATGTTTGTGAAAGTATTTTGACGAATGAGGTTGCATGAAGGTGTAAACAGAAGTCATATTGTACAACTACGTCCCCTTTGAGGTGTTTTGGAAAAAGATTCTATTCTATGGCGGTCTCGCGATGGCGGCGATTAACAGCTTGTTTTTAATCTTTTAAGAGCTTTTAGTCACAGTTCCACATTTTAGCAATTACGACAGATCAGAGTGAGACATAGTGAATCTTTTGATACCAAATAGCTGAAATGTGAACCTTGTTGCAAATCAACCTTTAAGTAGATATAATACTGGATCTTTAAAAAATGCCTAAATGATTTAATGCAATCTTTTTAGCAGCTTTATGAATATATTAAACTGCTCTTTTTTGCTGCTTCATGGAATGAGGCTTACTTTAATTTCAGAAAATATATTTTAAAGTTTGGCGTCTTCCTAATTATTTATGCTTGTCCGCATTTACATTTGGTCAATCGATCTAATCTGCGAGAAAACATTTCCCTAGAAAGTCTGACCTGCTCATCTCTTTTCTTGTGTATCTTCTCTACTGACTGAGCTGTTTCCAGGTCATACTCAGCTAGTGTTTGAGAAATGAACTTGAAGAGTTGTTCCAAACTCTCTTCCTTCTCAATCATTCTTTTCTTTAGCTTGTTGATTTCATCATTCAGCAGTAGTACAAGCTCTTCCAGAGACATCAACTGATGGCGCTCTCCTGCATAAAACTGATAATGTAGCACAATCTTCACCTTTCATATAATATAAACTATGCCGTTTTCAACAAGTTATTTAAGGTTCAAAGCTTATATAAGCAAAATTTTTGCTATGTCAGCTGAAGTTGAAGTTGGATGAATTGAAAGGTTGATCATATCAGAAAAGATTTAAAGATCAATATTTAAGCTATGTTAATTGAGCTCTGACTCAAGAATTTAGTTTAATGTTTTATAATTAGGCAGATAAAACATTTTTAAATAGCGGCTTAAAAGTATATTTTTTTATAACTGAAACTAAAAATAACTGAAGAAGTTATTAGATTTTGGGCTACAATAGAAATAAATCCTAGATGATGATGAGTGAATAAAGTAAGCAATTGCAGGCATAGTAAAATCAGGTTTACAGACTACAAAACCGGTGTCATCTGCCTTCTGGGCCATTTTCATACATCTATACAAAGGCTTACATGACCAGCGAACCATTTTCCTATTTCTGCATAATTGTGGTGATTTTTAAAACTAGGGAAATCAATGTTAAATGAGCACAATATATTTACAAAATGTTTAGAGACTTGATTTATTCACAGTAAAAACATATTTTGATTGCTTGCGACCCGGCTGTAAACAGGATACCTTTTAAATTGTTGGTGGTAAAAGAAGTAGACAATGCCAAAAATAAAACAGAGTTTATTTCAATGGTTTAAAAAGTTTGTAAGCAGTTAATTTACTTTCAAAACTTTGCAATGGCTTCCTTAACCCTTATGTTGAGTTGAAGCCCTGCAAAAACGCCTGAAAGTAAAGTAATTTATTTTTGACCATTCAATAAAATCGGTATTCCATGGATGCGCATGGCTCCCACTGAAAATTATTTCTATTACCAAAATATTGTGTAGGTAACCATTCATTTCATATGTACTACAACCAGAAAAGCTGCAACTATGAACACTTGTCCTTGTCTAAAATGCTTTGAAGCATTCCTTTTGATAGAGTCCAAAGTGACAGCATAGCAGAGCGTACTACTATAATGATCACTTTTCTCTGTATATCCGAAAGTCCTAAAAGTTAACATTACATCTATCATCTGAATTATTTTATACTGATCAGACAAAAGATCACTAACGATCACAGGAACAAATAAATTTTATTTTACCGTTATGAACATCCAGCGATATTGACTGGTTTTTCAAGCTTCCCTTTTTTTCTAAATTTCAAGAGTCGCGATTTATTTAGCTTTTAGCACAAGGCAACGCCTCTCAGATAATCGTTTATTATTGTAATTTATCGACTAATATTTTATTGAGGATATTTAAAAAAATTGCAGCGTTCATACCCTTTGTTTAATGTTACTAGGCCACAGCTTTATAAACGTCTACCAAAAGCGGTATAAAATTTGTTTTCCCACGCAACCGATGAACGACATTTTAGTCGTTTCCCCAGTCAAATCGTTTACTCTTTAACCCTAACAGCCGGTATTTTGGAATTGCATGAGGTGTATCAGAAACCTTAACAGCTAAAACCAGCATTCACATGACTTGGTTTACAAATGTTGTTGTTAAATAGTTTGAAATGAACAGCTTAAATCAATCAAATCAATCTTTTCACAGGGCATCAAACCAGAAACTTCTCTTTTTATTTTTAACCATTTTCAAAGATATTTATTAACATCCTTCTATATAACAATATTTTTTATTTAAAGAATACTATCAAAAATCAATTTGACCTGTTTGTTGGAAACTTATACAGCAATGTTATGTATTATTTATGACAGAGGATATAAATTTTACCGTTCAAAGCTTTGTCTTTAAAGCTAATGGTTATAGTTTTTATTATGGACCACTTACCACTAAACTAGTACAGAATTACAGGATAACATCTCCGTTACAGGATTACAGTCGACGTTATTAAAAATAATTCATTTTGAATTACGCGACGCAGGGCAAAGTTTTGAGGTGAAGCCTTTTACCCTCGGAGCAAGCTCCCATAGAAGAGACACATCCAGTGCAACTCATCGTTAGGCATTTTCTGCACCCCAAACTAATTGGCTCGTTGTCATGGCCAGCACAGACTCTGCTTTGCTGACTCTTCAATAGTTCATACTGCTCCATGTTTATGGTTGAATGAGGCTCACCAAACTCTTCATGGTACTCCTGATGGGACTATAATATAAAGTTTGTTACCATGTTGTCACCATTGGAGGTTGTTCTCAAAAAGTATAAGTAGTTAAATACAGAGTAGCTCACTGGAACAATATAGTTCAATGGCCAGAGCTTTTTAACAATTAAGTCAAGCATAGATGAACATTAAACTGTTATACCGAAAGGCTAAATTCACTAATTACACCACAGATTGCCACGAACTCTTTGAAGAAATAAATCATTGCAACTTTAGCCCCAATGGAAATGCCTTAATCATCGCACAAACCGATCTTATCTAGATAGAAACTAAAAGCCTACAATTTAATACAATTACATTAATCATCCTGAGCAGCATCTTAGATATTTGATATCTTCTGATCATTGAAAGATTTAGTTGGTTAAAAATCTGACCTCTTTAGATGGTTAAAGATTTGACCTTTCGCTAAATAACCATTTACATTGAGTCAGCTTGTTCAGCATTTTTAAAACACAAAAACTATGTTTCTATAAGTTTGGCAGCTTTCATTACATAACATAAAAGAAAAATTGAAATAAATGCATTTGTTTTTAGTTGAAAAAGACATTCACCTATGAAGTTTTGAACGACATAAAGACAAAACAACAAAAATACCTAAAACATGATAAAGCTATATTATACACCTGTTGTTTAACATCTCCAATAATCAACAACAGTATAAAAGAGAATGTGCTATCAAATATATTGTCTTGAGATATAATATTTAATTGTTTTAGATACCTGTGTAATAGACGTTGTTAGAGTTGACCTAATAAAAACAAGATGACTGCTTTTACTGTTTGAATAGACCTTATGGTTTAAATCCCTTTGCCTTTTGTAAAACAAGCTAAAGTTTTCTCACCCTCACCAACACTTAAGACCTTAACAACTTTGTCAATACTTGTAAAGACTTCAATTTTGATGATATTTGAGAAGCACTACAAGTTAATATCATATTGTATAAGTTTATGTTCATGTTGAAGACTGCACGCGCAAAGTGTAATATGTCACTATAACTTTGAGTGTCATGACCGCAGCACAACATACAAGATGGAGAACATTAAATGGACTATCACAACAAAAAACACACTAACAGATACGTTTTACACGACCCAAAGATAAATTACAACTAGTTAAGTTTTCAACCTGATATGATTCCTTATCATACAAACATAATATATGAAACATTCGTACCTCATGATGCTCTTCACAAAAAATCTTGTCACACTGTGAGCAATATGAAAATGCATGTTGATTGCCTTTTCCTTTTTTCGTGCAGGGATCACATGATTTTGGCCTCTTCTTTGTTACATCATATGATGGCAGCTTATCTAGTGGCACCTCACAGACCACTCTACAATATCAAGTTCATGTAAGCTAATAATCAACATGTAAATAAGTTTATATTATTTTAGCAGTTACCACTCAGGTTATCATAGGAGTAACAGTTTATCCTTACCATTTATTAGGTTTTGGAACCCTAGCCATTCTTGTAAATGTGTGCCAGGGACCTGGAAAATTTGTCTAATAATATATAGTTTTCACGTTTTTATTAGTTATATCTGAATTTGCTCATAATACAATGATATTGGGTAAGGCACTAATGAAAACAGTCTTGCCACCCACATCAAATGTTATCAGACAGAAAAAAAGGAACTTCATCAAAATTTGGGCTAAAATTATAAACGTTTGTTTGGTTTTTAACACTTGTAAAACACTTACAATAGTATCATATCTATCGAGCACATGTTCATCATCATTTCTGGACTCAATATATACTAGGAAATTATATTTAGTAGCAAAAAATTTCTGTTCGCACCACAATCATTTGTGACTTATCAACACAAGAGTCATATCGACTTTTTTGTGATAACGCCCTAATAAAATTTGTTATAATATAAAAGAAGTCGATAAAGCCATTTAAAAACTGCTTCAATCAAAATTGAAATTGGTGGTCTAACACCGTGTGAAAAGATTAATTTATTTGTTTATGCTGTTACTTATAAATGGCTTTTGCAAACGAAGCCATGTGAAGGCCAGCATTTTGCCTGGTAGGGACTCTGACACACTCTACGCAATGGCGGTATACTGGACGTTAGGGTTCAAAGGGTTAAAACTGAAAGAAAGCTTAGGAAAAGTAACAAACCCTTGCAAGTCAATCTGTCTGCATCCCAAACTGGTTGTGTTAACAGAATATTTAAATTCAGAATATAAAGTTACATGTACCTAAACTGACGCACACAAGTACCTAGGTTGATAGCAACATGTGCAAGGAAAATTTTAGAGCCTGAACTGTATACACACTAACAGTGATCTGACTACAAACAAATTGCTTGAAAAGAATTGGTTTTAGTTATATGAAGATGATACTATTACATTACTATTACATTACGTTACTTTTCAGTATGTTTTAAAAATATTGTTTGAACTTTTTCATATACAACTCCAATAATTTGCTAAAATGTTCACTAATGGTAATCATTGTGAAGCTATTTTTATAATTATGTTTTGTTAAAAACTGCTGCAAGTTTAATATTAAAGTAATGTATTACCAAAGTACTTTAACCTTAAGACATGAAGTAAACTATACCCAATGATTGAAAAAAACCTATTTGCAAAATTAAGAGACTAAAACAGTTTTTAAGCTGAGACAATTCATAATGATAGCAATTCGGTTGCTGTTACAAGCAAAATATTTTCTGTAAGACCAAAGAACAATCAACCCTTTGAACCATAACGAACTTAAGGTGTGACAAAAAACCTAATTGCTGAAATACTGGCCTTGACGCGGCTCTGTTTACATAACCTGCTACCAAGTAACAGCTTAAACCAGTCAAATTACTTCTTGCACAATATGCTAGTAAATAAATTTCACTTCCATTTGTAACAGTTTTCAAATATGTACCTTCTTCTTTCATTATAACAACAACTTTTATTGGAATGATTTTGCAAAAAAAAGCGATACGACTCATTCGTTGTTAGGTCAAAGATGAATTGGTTGCAAGTGAAGTATTTCATGTTACTAATTATAATTAAGTTTTTAAAAGTTTAAGTATCTTTCTTATTTTAGACTGAATAGTGGTGAAATACCGTTTTTTTCTGTTTGATGACATTTCATGTGGTTTTCTCAACCTTTACTTATTATTGCCTTACTAAATATCATTGTATTATGAACACATTAGCTATATTTAATAAAAGTTTAAAATCTTTGATTCGTTAGACAAAATGCCCAGGGTTACCAACACACATTAACAAGAACGGCCAGGTTTAAGGGTTAAAAACATGAATCCAATGTTTATACACCGTCGTTTATCATCATTCCGGCAATATTGCATTGAGGAAATTTACAATACTTCATTGTTTAGAAAAAAACCTGAACAGCAATAAAATTGTATGACTTCTGATTCTTGCTTAGCCTACTATTCGTCTGGAACTCCAAGTTTGCCAAATTAAAGTGATATGTGATAATAGTCATCAGCCACTTCTGCTTTTCAACAAGGAATATCAATCTTATGATAGCTTCAATTTTTGTCTTCGAAAATACTGTCAGTTTAATAAAGGTTTGTAGTCTATATTTCCTTGTCCCATTATTTTATCTCATGTGTTTACAAATGCAAAATAAGTTTTTGCATAATTTACAAAACTTGAAAAAGACGCATCGAGACAGTTTTGATTGCAGACACATAATTTTTTACTTGTGATCATGTACATTGGTACTCTAGTGTTTGTTATTCTTTCAAAAAATTGTGACTTGGTTTGTCTCATTCACTGCAACTATAATTGACTATATCCCTATCACTAGTACATTGTCTATGTGACTAGTGTCATGTCACTATCTGAATGTTTACATTACCCAGCATGAAGCCCGCTTGTCTAGCCATTCCTAATCATTGAACTGATAAGTTTATAGAAGGGTACTTAGCAGTTAGTTTACTTTATAGCTTGCGGTTCTTAGTCAATATACAATGTTCTTCTATTTATCTGCTGCCAGCTGTGAGCTCTTTTCGTGCATTGATTTGACATAGAGAAAATATCTAATAATCTGATAATTAACAATTTATATGTGTATATATTTAAAAGTCCGTCGGAAATCCGGCTATATTTCTTAAAATCGTGGAATAAATATTCCGTACCGAAGAGGATTTTATCTCGCACCAAGCAGTTCCCAAGTCTTACGCCTAGCCCACTAGACTATGGAATTCAAATTGCCAGCATGCCAATATAAGTCATTATATCAGAGCAATACCTAACTGCTTTACGTATGACGCAGATCATAGCATAACGTCACAAGAAGCTGTTGCTCACATTATTAAACTGGCTAATAGCAAAACTCTCACTACTTCTCATTGTTTACAAGTCAAAAAACTTTTCTCATGATATGTAGTTTGAAATGGAAATGGGAAATGTTGTTATATGTTAAATACAACTCAATTTTCTGTCCAAATACTCTTCTATTACACGGGCCACGCCAGGTGAAACAGCTAGTTTCATAATAATCATCAGTCACTTCTGATTGCATACATAGTAATATTTACATACTATTGCCCAAGGGATAACTCTACTGTTCTTATTCTTTAAAATATTGAAGGTTGGTTTCTTTTACTTCAGTTAAGAGTGCTAGTGTATTCCTATTATTATCATACTGGTTATGGAATACAGCTACATCATTATATTAAACTTATTAGAATATCAAGCATATTGCCTTCTTGTTTATTCAAGAGTCTTAATAATCAGACGAAACACTTAGCCTGGTTCTATTACTTCATAGCTGGCAGCTCATGAAATATGTAATGGGTTTGAATTTGGTGACAGTAACACTAAGCCTTCCATATGAAATCATAGGATAACTAGTCAGACTACTATGTATTTCCACTAGTTATTTGGTAGTCTCAAAATAATCTTCCAACAACAAATTGTTTAACAACAAAATCAATTTGTTAGGCTATATTTAAATGACTAAATAAACCCAGATTAGATGCTAAGAAAAAAAAAGTAGGTTAAAATGAGAATCGATTGCCTTTGGTGTTTAGAAATACTGCTCAGACAAAATTACCAAGCTATCTGTCACCGAGTACAGTCAGTAATAGTAATGAAATGCAATAAAGTAATTTAGGCTTGTATTGTAAAAAATAGTTGGTAATCAAAATCATAAAGTAATTAAAAACAAAGCGTGTTAGTAACGCAAAATGTCAAAAATAAAACAAGTTCAATATTATTGTTTAAAGTCTCTGCATAACTAAAACGTGTTGTTGGATGGTTTATTAAACCATGAAAATGAAGAACTTTCACATAATGTTTCATTCCTAACACCTTACAACAATGTTTTGGCAATAGGTAATTGTCGAACCTCCATTTTATTGCAATCATGCTTTGTATTGAAATCATTATCTTTTTATAGTAGCATACTAAAAGTTACATGTGAATAAAGGGCAGTGCCATATTTTTGATTAACTTTTCCAAGTTTTGGAAAAATTAGCCTAACTCTATCACAGGTGACGTGACGCTAACGCTGCCTGCAGTTTACACACTTTAATAACTTATCTGTGACTCAGAACTGTTTGTTGCAGACTTTATGCAGGTCTTACAATAAAACACAGTGGGAAACTCTCTACTCTGCTTCAGCCTTCCTAAAGCTACCAATCAATCATCAAGCAAATTATTTTCAACTAGGGAAGCCATCTTATGCCAGCTTCAAATGTTATCTGCAAAATATTTTGTATGTTCGACTAAGTATTTTCTATGTTAACCTGTCTCTAAAACTTGTGTCACTAACTTAAAATTGGAAATTAGATTCGTGCATTTTTAATGAGGTTTGAATGAACACACAAGCCATATATTAATACATACATATCATTTTTACTTGTGACCATGGAAGTTTAGTTCTCGGCAATTTTTACTATATTGAGACTTGAGACCATATCCAAATTATTAAGACATGGTATACGTGACTAGGGTCATGTCAATGTATCCAAGTGTTTACATTAGCCAGCAAGAGGTTTGCTCCTTTACCCACCAGTCCTAATCATTGCACTTATAATTTGGTATAAAGGGCTTCTATCAGTCTGTTTGCGCAAGGGCTCTTATCAGTTGGTTTGATGTACAGCTTGCAGTTCTCAGTCAATATTTGAAGTCCATGTATTTAGGTTGTGCCTGCTAGTGCCTAGCAAAGCAAATTAAAGAAGAATAATATTTTGAGACTAAATTTTAAGATTATACTGACACACAGAGTTGTTAATAAAATGTAATACGCAACATATGCCTGGTTTTACCATGACCATAAAAATAAACATTGTTACCTAGCAACATACCTACAGTATTCCCATGGACATATCAGGATGTTATTCTCATTATAGAAGCCAGTCAGACATTCAAGGCAATGTACATGGTTGCAGGTAAGTTGGCGAGGATTGGGTAGAGCTACTCCTTGTCTCAAACAGAACCCACATTCTATGGCAGGTGGCACAATTTCATCCATGTTAGCCATATTTAGAACTACAAATAAAATTTCATATTTTACGTCCAAGTCTAAGCTTACGTTAACAAACACCTAATAAATACTCAAAAGTATAGGGTTAATTATTTTGCTTAAAACCACATGATGCTTTCCATTAAGCCCGTTCAAGCAGCAAAGCAATTACTGTTTCAACTAGATGAAGTTTATATATCAACTTTGTATCTCATCGTGATGACTGTGTTTAACAACATAATGGAATCAGTAGTTCTGATATAAAGGGTAGTATGCAAAGTTTTGTTGGATCCCAGAGAAAATACAATGACTTAGGAGCCTATTGCTGACAGAATCAAGAAGCGTTTCGACTAACCTCATACGAGAAAGCGTGACTATGATTCAAGGCAGTGTTGATGATGGTTAATTTATACGCAATCATAGTTTGTAAATAACAGGCAAATGCGTAATAAATACTCACAATGTGTCTGTTTATTTTATTGCTAAAATCACAGGTTGCCTCGCCTTAAGCCCATCTATGCAGCAAAATAAATCATGTTTTGCGTATGTGACATCAATATATCAAAATGGAGGCCCAATGTAATGAATTGTTTTCGAGACGATTATGACATCAGGTTGTTCTGAGAAAAATATTACTACTGAAAGTATTTATACATGTATATCACAGACAAAATAAAGTTACTTACTGCTGACAGAATCATGGAGTGTTTCGACACAACTCATACTAGAAAAAATAAGTATAAACCTATGCAGCGTTAATGATGGTTATTTTCATAGGCAACCATAAATTTTACAATTAAAAGAGCCCTCAATATCCATTATAACTCGTACTGAGCCCAACGAAAATCAAAAATTGTTGAGTGATTGGCTTCTATAGGACTGATGGGATCCCGCATGGGACATAAGTGACTTACTGCAGGCTGACACCTGCAAAATATTGCAGCAAATAGGGCCAAACTAGTTCAGCAGTACGGTAACAGACATGAAATCAACGTTAACCTGAAGTATTACTAATAATAGGTTATAATAAATTACACAGAGTGTTTCTATCTGTCACCCTATCCCATAACTCATGAACTACCTGGTTTATTCTTCTGTTTGTGTTTTCCTAATGTGAAATAACAAAGAGTGTTTATTATGACAGTCATATCTCCACATAGGAGCTTAATGCATTCTTGGAATGAGCTCATATGTCAATTTACACACATTCTTGACACTATTTTATGTAGGCATCCCGAAACACAAATTATTCTGATAACATACTAAGAAAAACGCTTAAACATGATACTACGGAGAAAAAACATGGTTTTTATTATTGTAATTATATACATGTGTAAAAAAGTAAGAAGTACTTATTTGGTTTTTATGATCTGTAATAAAATGTAGCAATACAATGTACACAGCTTTGGCCAATGGCAACTCAAACAATATGCTGCCTCTGAAAAACTAGCGAGCAGCTCGTCATTTGTTCTTATCAAACGCTGAAAATATATTTACTATGCTCAATCATTGATGATGCAGAAATACATAAGATCAGAACATCAGGCCTATGCTATAAATGTCTACTACATGTAAACTCATTAGTACAGCCATAGTAGTAGCTTTGTTAAATATTGTCTAGTAATAAAGAAAGAGGACAGATGGAATGATACTAAAAGTAAACTGTATAACAAATATTACGCTCAGATTTAGTGTTAGAAATTTATCTAAGTATGCATGTAAGTATATTACACTAGAGCAGGCTGATAGTCATGAATACTTTGTAACCTCATCAGCTCATTACACATGGACCAAATGAATAGCTTAGCTAGAAGATAATTATACTGACATGTGTACCACCTTGCTATAACATCCAGGCAATATTTTCATTGGTATTTTGTATTTCAAGTTATCACATTCTAACTGAGATTTACATGTATGATATAGGCCTATATTATCAGAAAATGATGCAAAAATCTATTTACTCACCAGCAAAGGTTTGCTAGGTTAACTTCTCCCTAGTAGTAGCGGAACGGACGTATTAAATAAAACTGCTCCAGTCCGGCGTGGCGAATATTCTTTGGTTTAGCCTTAGAACCGATAACCCTTGGGACTTGGTTTTATTACAATAATAATAGCACAAAGATAACTTACACAAAAACCCACTAGAAGAAAACTTTAAAAAGCTTGCAATAAAATCCCTTCTGCAAGAGCTATAATTGTATCATTTTTAAATATGCCCAAGCAGCAGTTTTCTACAACATATTATATCATCAGAAACAAACAACCAGAATAACTAGTGAAATATAATTTTTCACAACTATCATAGTTTGTTTATATGCAAATGTAAACTCTTTTCCTCTGGTAGAACAACATAGTCAATAGGGTAGTCAATTACTAAATCAGGCTGAATTATTGCTTATCGATGAACTTGCACAATATTTTGGTTGATTTCATCGAAAAGTATCAGTATTATTCTATCATTTGCCATGAATCATGTTATTGGAGGCGATCTGCCGCTAAGATGTTTCAAGATTAAAATGGACAAAACTGTGTGGCATTAATACGCTCATAAGAACAAGAAGTGCCAATAATTACCCAAAATGATGTTGACAGCCGTGAAGCTGCTGTCTATTACTCGAACTTACATCAGCTTTTTCAGGTTTTATAACAACAGAAGTAAAAATAAATAATAAATTGTTGCATCATAAATATCACAACGAAACACATTGCAGCAATCAGGGCCGTACATCAAAAAACAAACATAGAAATACATGTATACGGCGATCGCAATGCGATAGACACAAGCATGAAAGTTGGGCAAGCGGCCACAATAATACTATGTGAATATATGGGACATCTTTGAAGTTTGGAGTTGTTTGAACATTATGATGAAACATTTGTTTATGAAAAACTTGATAAAATTCCAACTAAGTCATGATTATTATTCATCATTCCTACTTCCTGTGAATTATGGATAGATGGTTGAGAGGGGACAAGCCAAGAACCAATACATTGGTTCTTGGCTTGTCACTTCTTTTATCATCTTCTATTGATGACTCAATAGAAGATGATAAAAGAGGTGACAAGCCAAGAACTAATGTAGCTGTGAGATAAGAAAGTTATTCTACCCTACACCTAATCTAATAAAAAGAGCAATTACTACATGCCTAGTAAACATGCACTAATTGAACCTAGAAAAGCCATAACAAACAGAGTTAGCTATAAAGGCATATGTTTACCTTTACTTAGGGTAGTATTTCTAGAGTTTTGGTAATTTAAGTCTTCTTAAAACAGAGGCCATAGACGCTTGGAAAAGCTACTACTGGTGAGTTGATGTTAACTGCAAGGTTAACAGCAATTACTTACAAAAAGTTCAATATCTTGTAATCTCAAATCTATTTGTTGTAAACATTGATAACGTTGATAAACTGGGCTAGATTTTTCCTAGGAAAATTGTAAAAAAGTGATATAACATAAACGGAAAACGGGGAAAGTGTAGTTTCAGTTTGTGTTGGAATTATGAGCTTATGTGAAACGAGTGCAAGTTTATTTGTCAAGATACCATAACCAGCTGACATACAATAGACAGAGCAAGCATTACATATATGGTTGTGAAAGTATGCAAAAACAGCACAAGTAACCATAAAGCACAGCTTAGGTAAACCAATGAGTAAGCATGATGAGTTTATATAAACATATGTAAGTGTGGGAACTGGACAATTATATATCCAACACTCCCACTTAGTTCACACAGAGACAACCAAATGGCAAACTAAATTGTTATGACCAGCGATTGACTTAGGTTAACAAACCGAGTTTGAGGCTGTGGTTTAGTAAAAAAGTCTGCTAGCATCCGTTCACTAGGGCAATAGTTTGTAGGTACAATTTTGTTATTCACTACTTCACGAACATAATGATATTTTATATCCATGTGCTTGAGACGTGTTTTCCTTTTGTTATTGTTGGCTATTGTACTGGCTGATTGATTGTCAACATTAATGACTGGTCAGACGAGAAATGGAGGCATAAATACGAACGAGCAGTTGCCTTAGCCAAACTGTTTCCTTTGTTGCGTCAAATAACCCTATGTATTTTGATTCTGTGGTTTAAAGTGCAATCGTGCTTCGGCGCTTACTAAGCCGTGCGATAAGATTGTTTGTATAAAGAAATTCAACTCCATTAGTTGAGTGAAAGTCATCAGTATCATCAGCCCAACTAGCATCAAAGTAACCAAACAGAGCTGACTTTCCATTACTGTAATGTAGTTCAAAGTCAGGAGTTCCGTTCAAATACAGTAGCACACATTTGGCAGCTGTGAGATGGGTTACGGTCGGACAAGAGTTAACCTTTGATCAAACTCCCACTGAATGTGCTATGTTAGGTTGAGTTCCAACTGCCAGATATAGGAGACTTATAAATATTGATTGATAAAGCTTTGGGTAGACTGATCTGCTTGCATCTGATTTGAGCAGTTTTTCATCAGGTGCTGCTGGTGTAGACATGAGATCACCACTCTCCATTCCAAGTTTACTCACAATTTGCTTAATTAACCCTTTAGCGTCTGCGAGGTTATGACGGAAAAACCACTTGCGTACCAGGCAATAACTGGCGCGATTTGAGCTTTCGACATGACCGCATAGAAACTGCAGTAACTTACATCAAAATTGCGGCAGTTTTATAAATCAACATGCATAGGAAAGCTGAGAAATTTTTCTACAAGCTGATGTTTTTTCTATGTAGATAGCATGCAAATAATTACCAACAAAAGTCTCAATTGGCTGAAGCGATGAATTATTTATTTTTTTGCGTCATTTTCAATTGTATTTTTCTAATTAATAAGGGCAATTGACAGTGTTGTCTAAATAATTCCTGCATAGATTCATATCTTCACAACAATTTGCAAAAAAACTGGTCATCAAAGAGCATTCAAAGTGTAGTTATGAGCTCCGTTACAATGCAGGAGCGCCTTTCCAAATTTTCAGCTCGTGACCCTAACAACCTGCGATAATCGAGGCTTGACATGGCTGACTAAAATTGGCTATAACTCGCATGCAAATTAGCATGGAGCTATAAATGAATATGCATTTGAAAGCTTAGAAATTTCTCAACGGAGAGCTATTTATTCGCTGCAAATCGGCTGTGAAAACCAGTCAAAGTTCTGATTTAACAAAGTTGTCACCTCTCTATCGTGAAATATCGATTACAAATATATTTTTAAAAGCAAGATCTCTGCCAAAACTGGTTTTTGATAAGCATCTACACGGTTTCAAATGTTTACAAGAGTTTGCAAAAAAATTGGGTTATCCAAGCGCATCAAAAGTTGAGTTAGGTGCTTCTGTGCATTGCGGGAGCAGACCTTCTAAACGCTCATGACGCCATGGCGATAAGCAGTGCAACTGTTACCTGACATGGCCTCTCAAACTCTGCTATAACTCTCGTGCAAATTGGCATAAGACTGCAAATGAATATGCATCGGAAAGCTGAGACATTTTCCTTCAAGCAGCTTGCCAAGACTGCAACATGAGATCAATATATTCACAGATATTATTTTTTACTGGCATATTTATGTGCATTTCTTGAAAATATATGTAACAATTTTGCATATAAACTCATTGCACGGATTCAGGTGTGCTGCAGCTAAGATCCATGTGTGCTGCAGCAAGGATTAACTGGTTGTGCACAAGAAGAATTGAGTGGTGAGCCTGTATTCACACATTTTGTGAAGCAGCAAAAAACTGGAAGCAACATTTATTATGAGCAGATACAGCAAATGATGGAGAAATCATTCTGCTAGATGGCAAAACTATATGAGAACTCAACTCTATTGATTAGGTGGGTGATAAGGGCAATGGGCAACAAATACAACATATCGATACACAACAAATACAATGGATAATGACAATTCAGCGAACGTATGTACAAAAGCTAGCAATACAAAGCAAGGAAGCATTTGCAGCAACTAAATAAAATACAATTTGGAAATAAATATATTTTGCATAGTAGGGATCAAAATATGACTCGCATAGAGATATTCCACAAGATAATCTGCTGCCGGTACCTTCAGCTTGCGCTTGCTCATCACCCATGTATACAGACAACTTGTGCACATAGCCAGGGACAGCATCGGATAGCAAATAACTTTTATCCAATACTGTTACTGTAGATGGAATACACTGTCTGAAGTTGAGCCGTCTTTTCCATGCCAGCAAGCTTTCATCTATAGATATAAATTTACCAGGCAGCAAAACAGAATATAACCGGTCGCATATCATGGCAAAAACATTTTCCAACTTGAACAATTTATTGCCAGCAGGGTCTTCAAAGTTGTCAGTAAAAGGTAAACTTGCTTCTATGCTTCTATTTTTCTTTCTACTTTCAATTTTATTAAAAATCATTGTAGATAATGAAGGATTGTGGACCAGTCAGACAACAGAGTAGGCTCTTCGAGAATAGCTATATGCAAAACTAAACCAATAACTCGCCATATATATTTATCATCAACAGGATCCGAAGCATCACATTGTTTTTGAAAGCCATATTTATTCGTTTCGTTAAATATTACCTTTATCATGGCAAATGTTATAAAAAGCTTCAAATAATAAAAAATACTTACCTGTTTAAGTATTCAAACTTATCTCCTGCCAAGCTGTCATCAAAATGTGATTATTTTGGTTTTAAATCAGCTCCTCTTTGATATCCGTCATTATTCCCTGTTTCAACGCCGGCCGTTTCAATCCCACTTTCGCAATCCAATTCACTCTGTTGACTTTCTTTTTTACTTCCATCGTCTTCCCTAGATTTTTCTGACCTGAAATCCTCTTCTCAACTTCTAAACCAGTCGATGTCTTCCTCTAAACGATGTTTTAGCAGAGCTCAAATAATCGTGTCTGTCTTTGTTGATCAGCTTTCCATAAAGAATGATCAAATCTATACAATGTGTTCTTTTTGCATATGCGCATAATATATCTTATTTGTAGCCTCAAAACAGTAGTAGAAAATCTACTGAAATTGCTCAAAATATTAATTTTAAATTTTAACGCAATTTTTAAAAGAAATAAAACGTTTTAAAAAAGGTCTATCGAAAACGTAAAAATGTCGGGTTTTTTTCGGGTTTGGTACGCTGAGACATTGCTCGTAAACCGACAAAGGTAGGTTTTGGATCGCAAAGAGTTAAGGTTAGTGGGAACACTTCATTAAATAAAATGTGTAATAAGTGGCCACTAATTGTTACCATGATAACAATTGATTTTAACTAATGTTTTTAAGTTGCAGTGTTACACGTTTCTATGCTGTCGGTCTCTCTGCAGTTATAGATCGCATAATCACATATTTAGTTATTTGAGCATTTTAAGAACAATCATATTATGTTGATTTTAATCTTGAAATATTTTAGACACCAGATTACTTCCAACATCCACAACAATAAAATGACTGAAAAATACTGATGATTTTTGGTACCATCCTCTGAAATTTAGTATAAGTTTACATGTAGAGATGTGAAACCTTTTCTAGAGCAATTCCACTCCATGCCAAATGGTCATGAAACCAGCAGTACACAACTATACACAAATGTACACAAGTAAACAAATGCTGATAACTTTAAAATTGTTCTTAGAGCATGAAATAACTTATTTTGAGGATTAAAAAATTATCAAATCAGATTATATTATCACATAATAAAATGAATTAGCAGATCAAAAGCCATAAATCATATGAAATAATAATTTTCTTCTTGAATCAACAAATCACAATAAGTAAAACAAGGTTAAGAAGGACAACTCTTCATTACAAAAACATCAAACTTTTTTATGAATAAGCGTTTTTTTACTGCACAGTAGACAGCTTTAAACTTTTCTTCCAGTATCACAAGTAAATCTCTCTTAGCTTTCGCTGAGTAGCTTATGATTAATAAAAAGAAAGAGAAGGCAGCAACTCAGACTGATGAAGTAGGCTATGGTTGTAGCTGAAAGACTGCTATGTGCTTACTATAATTGTGGTTAGCTACAATTAGTCTGTCTCTAGAGATGTCCATGTCATACACCCAAAGCTTCTTAATAGCGCTGTCTGTTAGCTCCAAGACTATCTCACCTACAATATAATAAGTATTTTAATAACCCTCAACATATTGATGATTTCCACTCTTTTAATAACTTCATTAAAAGTTTTTTAGCAAACACTGTATTATTCAGTCATTCACAAGAAAAAAAATTTTTGAAGTTATTATTTCCACGCATAAATTCCTCCATCACTGAATCTCCCTAAAACTTTACAAATTCTCATTGCAATTAATTAGTTTGAAGTATATTAAAAAACTGCATCAAAATGTTTACAGTAAAAATACCATCAAAGTTTCAAAGCTAAATCAGCAACAGTACTCTTTACAGCAGAAAAATAACTCTAAAAATTTCCATTTGCTATTTTGTCACTTTACGTGAGAAAAATTTACTAACCGTTTTTATTCATAACAAACTTGATATTTTAACCTTATTGCTTCCCCAGCTATGCCATACCTTATGGAGTTGTCTACACTCAGCTGAGATTACAACATGAGCCTGGCTTGATTACTAGAGAGAAAACCTCAGCTCACTTGACAGGTTGCCCTCTTAAATGTCAAACCCAAAGAATAAAATAGACTATAATTATACCAATTGACTGGACTGTAAACATGGTGTTAATAACTAGTGCCTAATATCATGCTATATCCTACAGTCATAGGATTACTGACAGATTGCCAAATACTAGCTATAAGAGGGTGGTAAGGAAAGGTGTAGATAGCTTCTTGATAGAAATTATCTCGGCTATGGAAACCAAGCCAACATGCAAGCTTTATTTCATAAGTAAAATGAATAATTGATTTATACAAATATTTGTATTATAAATTGAAGTTTTGCGCTCGATTTATTTTTTTTCCAAAAAAGCTGAAAGACAAAGTTTTCATTTCTAAAGATCATTTCAAACTTGACTTTGGCTATAAAAAGCAAATGATTGTAAATCATTTTAGTTTTCCTAAATAGTTTGTGGAGGAATTTGATGACCACTGCCTTTTTTTAGTAAAGCATCATAAAACTAATGAATTGAGAAGTGATTTAATTAAAAACGTCTAAAATTGTGAAAATTAGTGTTTGCCTTGTTAAAAGTAGGTGTGAACCTTTAAACAATTCATATTAAATTTTATTAAAGAGTATTGAAATTAGGAGTATGCTGAGACTGTTGATTATACTTATTATTTTGTAGGTGAGGTAGTCTCAGAGCTGACAGACAGAGCTATTGAGAATGATCAGGTGTTTGACATGGATATCTCTGGAGACAGAATAATTGTAGCAAACCACATGAGTAAGAACATGGCAGTCCTTCAGCTACAACCATAGCTGCTGCTTTATCAGTCTGAGTTACTGCTTTCTCTTTATTATAATAAACTATAAGCTACTCTACAAAGGCTAAGAGATATGTACCCATGTTGTGAGAATGGTTTCGATATAGGTGTATGCTGCTCAGTAGAAATACTGATTTGCTTTATACAACAAAGAATAATGTTTCCATCATCAAGAGTTGTCTTTCTTCGCCTTCACTTTTCTCATTCTGACTGGTTGGTTCATGTCAAATAGTATAGACTTATTGAGTAGTGCTTGAAATAATGCATTTATTGTGTGTTGTTCACAGTCTGAGAGTTAACACATAACGGAGGCAAAACGACAGAATGGCTTAGATAGCTATAAAATTAACACTAAGCTGTTTATGCCTACAGTGCTCTGACTTTCATAAAAAGCCTTAAAACCTTGAAATCATATAATTGCAGTTACATGCAAATATCCTACATGACTAATAAGACTACATGTCATCATACTTTTCCCAAAGAAAACAACAAGATGTATCTTCAGAATTAGAGCATGTATACCTCAAACTGCTATTAGATTTGAAAGAAAGAGTAACCATACATTAAAACCACAAGAAGCATATAATGAGTATGTGTACAGTTAATGCGAACCATAGCTAATGTTAAGTGTCTTGACCATATCGGATTGGTGGTTTTGATACCCTGCCAGACCGAGACACAGTAACATTTGCATTGTGTGTAATTTGTGCCGCACTGGTTGGTACAGTCTCACTTGAATTGTTGGTGGCTGTTGGAGCACTACTTGCTGGTCTATAAAATTTGTGGTTCAGGCCAGAATTTTTACTAGCTCTAGGCATTGAGCGTACATCATAGCGAAGCAAGTTTTGTTTTCTTGCCCTGAGGAACGACTGATTTCTTCTAACCACCTTTCCCCCTTCCAGCTCGACATGGAAACTGTGAGGCTTCCCAGCATGGCCAATGACTTTTGCTGGAAGCCATTGCCTATGACCCACTCTGCACCATAAATGTTCCCCATCACTAAACATAGCAATGGTTTTATCGCTAGCTTTACCAAAAACATCTTGACCCTGGCGCTTCCTTAAAAGGATATCAATGTTCTTTGCGTTTAGATTTTTATAGCGTCGCTGCTCAGTGCAAAAGTGTAATTTGTTTCGTAAATTCCTAGACTGCAACAGCACAGCTGGGGTGGGCAGCCCATCACCTAAGGGTGTTGAACGGATGGTCATTAAAACGTCTAACAATGTCTGGCCTGTTTCTAAAGCTTTTCTGAGGCAATTCTTTATGGTTTGGTTCATGCGCTCTGCTAGCCCATTGGCCCTTGAAAAGTAGGGGCTGCTGGTTATGTGTTTGATATCATTTTTTTCAACAAAACACCTAAACTCGTAGGAACTGTTGCAATTTGCCAATCCCATCAAAAACGCTGGGATACTGTGATGCAACGCTATTTGTAATGCTATCAGCTGTGCACACAAGACCCAATGTTTTGCTACTAGGCAAACCCAACAGAGCTACCTGTCCATGGTTTATCACCACAAAATCATGTGCCGAAAAACCATTACGATATTCAATAGAGAGTGATACTACCCCTGGTACATGCAATTTATGTCCAATAAAAGACAAAAGTGATTGGCTATGTTTTCTCAGTTGAAGCTTTGAGCTTTGACTTTGTAAGGTCAAAGCTAAGCTGTTTATAAGGTAAGGTCAACCTTATAAACAGACTTTGGCATGACATTACATGAAGCCCCTGTATCAACTTTAAGCTGTATTAGTCGATTTTCACACTTAACGTCAATAAACCATTCCTTACCAGTTATGACTGTAGTGTTGATTGTGCACGCAGCAATAATCACCTCATTAGCCCTAGCTATAGGTTTAATGTCAGCATTGCAGGCCTTGGAATTTGCATAGTGACCAATTTTTCGGCAGTCTTTGCAGCGCTTGCCGTGGGCTGGACAGTTACGGCGAGCATGGTTTCCTTTGCAGGATTTAAAGTTTCTGATTTCCAGTGACATGGTAGTGGGGCTGTTATTACTAGTTGCAGCGTGCCAGCGATTTATATTGGTCCTGTGTCTGCTCGTTAATGCGTTTACAGTGAGATCAGGCATTTTCTCTTGTGTATGTGTTCTCTCAGCATCTGACTCACAGTTGACTATTGCATAAATGTTACCAGGTGGCGTATTTCTAATATTTTGCATGTATTTCGCAGTAGCCACCGCTCTCTGGCATATATCCAAACATTTGGCTAATGTTAAATCACCATCAACGTCAAGCAGTTCTTCACGCACTCGCTCAGAATTTATTCCAAAATACAATCCTATCCCTTAGTGCCTTGTCACTCTCCGCCTTATGAAAATTGCATGTTGACCGCAAATCTTTCAGTACTGTGGCATACTTGTCAAAAGGCTCACCTTCTTGTTGGACTCTACTGTAAAACTTGTACCTTTCAAATTCCTCTCGAACTCTAGGTGCGAAATGTTTTGTGAAAGCTTCTTTGACCGGTGTTATTTTTTTAACATTCTCAGCAGATAGGTTAAATGTACGAAATAGTTCTCGTCCCTGTGCTCCAAGCAGTGTGAGCAATGTCGCCACTTGTATTTATTCGTCTTTAGTAGATTTTTCTGAAGCTATCATATTGTGTTGGATCCTGCGACCAACACGTAGAGGCGACTAGGTCGGCTTATTCTACCGGTCTGCATTCACCCTTCACAGGGGCTGTGTGCGGGTTGCCCGTGACCAACACGCGGAGGCGACTAGGTCGACTTACACCACCGGTCAACCTCAACCACCTTGCACAAGGGATTGCTCCCAGAGTGGTTTTTGTATTAGGTCGACAAGGTCGACCGGAGGTCGACGGGGTCGACAATGCTTCTATGAATTTATCACCACAGCACAGCCCATAGACTAGGTCTTTGGAGTTAGCTATATGCTTGGGGTGGTTCTGATATCGCTCAAGGTAACAGAAAGAGTATGGTTCCAAATGCAATGCATATATTTGAACGACTAATAAGAGCCGAGGTCCTGCCTTAAGTTCATTAGATTATGTAAATGAAGTACAAGGACCAGCCTTCTTTAGGGGCGTGGGTACAAAAAGATAAAAATGGAATATAACTCCCATTAAAATTTATACAGAAGGATGGCAACCTAGCGTTCCATCACACACGCCGCCCCTATAGACGACAATCGGCTATATAAAAACCAAACCAAAAAAAAAGAATAAAATAATATAAGGAAACACAAACAAACTAGAACACACCATAAAATGGAGATAGACCATGTCTTTAATGGATTCGGTCGCAATCTTCATTGGGTCGACATTCGATTGGCCAATTCTTCTAGGTGACGGGCCGTCCGTCGGAGGTTAGAGGCCTCCTCCCGAAGGGTGTCCACCGTGACTTGGGGTCAACCGTCTCCCAGTCGGCTCTGTATGCTCCCGACCGTCGTTAATGTCTTTCTGGGAGCCGGTATGGGTCTCCCCGTTTTGGGCGGACTACCTTTCTGAGCTGTCCGCTTTTTCTTCGGGGGAGAGGGAAAAGATGCCTGTGGTCCCCTCCTCACAGGTGGCTTCATCCTAACTGGACCATAGGGTGTAGGTTCATAGAAGGCCGGGGGGTTGACCAATCGGACTCTCTTGCTCCATGTGGGGTAGCTGGCGCGGTCGACCTCATAAATCTTAATGCCTGTTCCACCGTGGGCTTTCCGGATTTCCACATCCTTTATCCTGGATTGATGCTTAGCGATCGTGTCCCTTGAAGTCGAATTTCTACCGCATTTGCAAAAGAATCTGGTAAAATGTTGCGCAATGTGAATCCGGCGCCGTCGGGGGGTGGACAATAATTGTTGGCACAACGGACAGTTGATACCGTCTTCCCGACATAACTTCATGATCTTCTTGGTCGTTTCTTCTGAGATCCACTTGGTCGGCAGACAAGAGTTCGGGGAGGACTCTTCCTTCATCGAGTCGGACTCCATATCATCTAATGTTTCATTGGGAGCCGGGTGTAGTTCCAATGGAATCACTAACTCCGATAGTAGGGGCAAGGCTCCGGTAATTGGAGAGGCCTCCTTAACGGTCTCCTTGGTCACTTCCATGGCTGGAGGGTGTAGATATGTGTGTGTGTGCGTATCGAGCTGATAACAAGCAATGAGCGCGCTTTCTTTAGTTTCCAAAATGGCCACCCTCTGACCATGACCCCTTCTGGCTTCTCCTGATTGGACAGTACTGGTGTCATAATCTGCTAAATACGCAGGGGGCTTTCTTATTCGTTGGGGCGGTGTGGTGTTTCCAGCCCCAGCGGTACTAGCCTGAGCTCCTACGTTCCCCGTAGTTCTTGCTTCCTCGGTCGCCAATTCGCAGCCAGGGTCGGGCCAGCCCTCGAGTTAGGGTTGTGTTCCCCTGGAGAGACCAAAAAATCTTCGCTGGGAAGCCGAAGTGATTCCAATCTTCCCGGCGATTGTGGTATTGGTAATTCCATTAATCGACTAGGCAGAAGTGATTCTGAGATAACGGCATCTGGATTACCGTTTTCTCGTGGTACTCGTCTCCGGGGGTAACCTCTCATGTTGGGACGTCGGGCAGGCTCGACTTCAGCTGGGGCTCTTCCTTGTTGCACCGGGCTAGGGCGACAGAGCCTTAATCTTCCTTCAGCCTGAGTGGATCGCTGTCCATATCTTTCTATTTCGTAAGTATGGTTTTCGTGACTCCTTAGTACGCGATAGGGCCCCATATACTTGGCCGCTAATTTCAGATTTTCCCCTTTTCTTCGCCGCTTGCTTAGCAACCATACGAGGTCACCCTCATTGAATAGCGGAGGCTCTCTCACATCGGTTGATACAATCTCCTTCTGTCTATCTCGGAGGAGAGTATGGGCTTGCATCAACCGGTCGTGAACAGTCTGGACGTACTCGTGTGTGCTCTTAAATGATTCCAACCTATTTCCATGCAGCAATTGGTCAGGAAGACGAAGCTCCCGACCCAACATCAAATAATTTGGTGTTTCCTTAGTGGCGGAGTGCGGTAGCCCTCGCAACGTCCGCATGATCTGTGGCAGTAATTTATCCCAGTCCTCTTGTCCTCTGCCCAGTAAAAGGGCTCGTAGGGAGTCACCCAATACCCGATTGTTTCTTTCAACCGCACCATTCCCTTCGGGGTGGTACGGAGTGGTCCTAGATTTGTCGACTCCCCATAAGTCACATAGCTCTTGGAACAAGGAAGACTCGAATTGGCTCCCCTGGTCGGTGTGGATAATTTCGGGCAGACCGAAGTAACTAAATACTCGCTCATCCAAGACCTGGGCCACCGTTGGGGCTGTAGCGTCAGGGATAGCTAAGGCATCCGACCACCGAGTGAAATGGTCAGTGAGTACCAACACCCAGCTATTTCCTCGAGGTGTCTGAGGTAGGGGTCCCACCAAATCTACGGCTAGACGCTGCCATGGCCGCCCGGCGTACAGCCGCTGTCGGTTCCCGGAGGTCCGGGCCTTTCCCGTCTTAGCCCGCTGGCAAACTTCGCAAGAGAGAACTGCCCTCCTGATATCTCCAGTCATGCCCGGCCAGTACCAATCCAGCTTGACGCGCTTCAGGGTCCTTTCCACACCGCAGTGAGTTTGTTCGTGGGCCTTCCACAGGATCTCTTGTCTCAGTGTTTGGGGGCATACCACCACCACCCTTTCCCGCCCATTCTGAATGAGATGAAGGGTCAATGCACCTGATTTGTCAATCTGGAGCTGATGGAACATCCGGGCCAATCGCTGCAACTCGGGGCTGCCTACTTGTAGTACGGCCTCTTCGATTCTTTTCCGGTTCCTGACGGCCTGGTAAATTATCCCTAGGTCGGTAGCGGGTCTCTGTTGCAATGCTCGTACCTCATCCAGCGAAGTTTGCACCACTGTCAACAATTCCGGGACCTTTGGGGCAGCTGGTGGTGAGAGGTCTAAATTTGTGGCTTTAGCGTCTGCTGGTATCGCAACTTTATCAGTCTCTACAACGAGCCCTGGCTCACCTGCCACCTTGACGGCCCGTAACCGAGGGTTTTGAGACTTTCTGAGGGGGTTGTCCAACACTCTCGGTGACCCCGCACCGCATGGCAGCCGTACTGGAACTAGGCTGGCTGGTGTGGGAGTCGGGAGACTGCGCCCTGTATGTCTGCGGCTGGGTAGTCGAGGCCATTCGTCCTCGTCCAACTGGTGGGCGCTAGGACTGGGTCCTCCTGTACCTCTTGGTGGCTGTACCGTAATTGGGTCTACTGGTACAGTAGTTTCCCAATTTGTCCCAGGGGTTACTAGAGAGTCACACACTTGTGACCTAGTTGGCCCCCGATCCCGCTTCTCAATGGCAGCACACTGCCGGCAGTCGATGCACTGTTGTCGACTCAACCCATCGGCGTTACCGTGCTTAACGCCTTTTCGATGGATGATTCGATACTTGTGCTCGGCTAGGCTCTCCAGCCACCGGGCCACCTGGCAAGAGGGTTCCTTCCTCCGGTGCAGCCAAACCAAGGAGGCATGATCTGTCCGGATAGTAAACTCTCTGCCATTAAGGTAGGGCCGGAAATGTCGGACAGCTAGCACGACTGCCAGCAGCTCTCTTCTAGTCATGCAGTAGTTGCGTTCGGTGGGGGAGAGGGTCTTGCTATAGTAGGCTATAGGTCGCTCCTTGCCTTGCTGGACCTGGGATAACACAGCCCCGGTCCCCACATTACTAGCATCGGTATCGAGCACGTAGGGTAAAGAGGGATCAGGATATGCCAGTACTGGAGCGTGCGTCAGTGACCACTTGAGCTTAAGGAAAGCTTCCTGTTTGTCTTCCTCTCACTTCCAGGGGACCCCCTCGCTTGTCAACAAAGTGAGAGGTTTGGCGATCGAGGCGTAGTCAGGTACGTATCGGTGGTAGTACTCAGTGGTACCCAAATACGATCTTAACTGAGTCACATCCTGTGGTGCTGCCCATTCACTGATGGCCTGAATCTTCTCAGGGTCGGTAGCCACTCCAGTGTCGCTGAATATGTGGCCCAGGTACTTAACTTGGGTCTGGAACAGACTGCATTTAGAGGGCTTCAATTTTAACCCTGCTTGCCTCAATCGTTCCAACACCTCTGCCAGCCTGGTTACATGACTAGAGAAATCTGCCGACATGACGATGATGTCATCTAGGTATAACAGCAAGGTTTTCCAGTGTAACCCTTGGAGGACGCGTTCCATTAGCCGCTGGAAGGTAGCCGGAGCGGACGTCAGCCCGAAGGGGAGCACCTTCCATCTCCATAATCCACTGCGTGTGGTGAATGCTGACCGTTCCTGGGCCTCGGCAGAGAGAGGTACCTGCCAATACCCGCTCATCATATCCAGGGTACTGAAAAATTTGCTGCCGGACAAGGCATCTAAACTCTCGTCAATCCGGGGAAGGAGGTAGGCGTCCTGGCGGGTGACACTATTGAGCTTTCTATAGTCCACACATAATCGCCACGCCCCATCCTTCTTCCTCACCAAGACCACCGGAGAGCTCCAGGCCCCGTGAGCGGGTTCAATCATGCCTTTTTTTTCCAGGGCCGAAACCTGTCGCTCGATTTCGGCTTCTTTCTCATGTCCTACTCGATATGGGTGTTGACGGATGGGTTGTGCCTCTGGGAGAAGGGGGATTTCATGTTGTACCAGGGTGGTACGCCCCACGTCTTCGCTTCCTTGGCTGAACACATCCGCATAACGGACCAAAAGGTCTTCCATCCTTTGGTGCTCGGTAGGGGGCGAGCAATGTTGTGCCGCCTGTTGGAGCAAGTCTTGCATGTGGGGGGGGCACGCTTGAAGGAGAAGGGGGAGGTTCCTTAGGAGTCTCGTCATCCCCTTTTGCTGTCCAGGGAACCCCTATTTCCTCCGGCCCTACTCCAGTGTATTGTCCTACAATCGTCCCTGCCGTGACACTGACTGGATGGTCGGTAGGATTCATGCAGCGGATGGACACTCTCCCCTTTTTACCGGGTTGATGTAGGCTGGCGGCCACCATATAACTGCTTCTTACTCCCTCGATTAACCCGACCGGCTGATAGGATGAGGACGTGAGACGCCCAGCAACCAGGACTTCGGTTCGAGGGGGGAAGTGTTGTGGCTCGCATTATTTGAACCCCACTTGTCAGGGGTCGACCCTCTCTGTCAGTGCAAGTCAATTTCTGCCCATTTAACACCAGCGTGGGTTGCTGGAAATTCATCTCACAGTGCTGGTCGACCAAGAAGGGCATGCCCAGGATGACATCCTCCTTCAGGGCACACACCACTAGAGATACAGTGACTTGGACACTCCTGACTCTGACTGGGAGAGTGATGAGTCCGTGAAATTGCAGCCGTGTACCATCTGCCATCCGTCCATAGTCTTCTCGAACCTCTAATTGGCTTTTGACATCCTTGGGTAAGCGCTCAAAAACATGTCGTCCCAACAGATTAGATGTGCATCCGGTGTCCACGAGAAACTGGACGGGCTGCCCTCCGATGCGACCTGGCAAGAAATAGCTGCTATTATGTGGCTTCCACAATTCATCTCCATGAGTTCGTCTGGCTTTACTCATTCTCTGGGGGCCTTTTTGGGAAGGCCGAGACGGCTTTGGCCAGACGTATGTTTCCTCCTTGGTTTCTGAGGGTGGGAGACCTGCACACTCAGGTAAGGGCCGATATTGGTTATGCAAGGGGACCGGTGGCGAGCAGGGGGGGAGCCTGTGTCGCCTAGTCCGTCGTGGCCGTTGCCACTGCCCTTGCCTTGGTATGGTAGATCCACAGTCAGCACTTCCCTCTACTGCTGTGGATGGGAACCGTTTCCCGACCTCGTGGCTTGAGGTGATTGTCTTTGGATAACTTGAGGGCACCGGCGTCGTGCATGTCCTGTCTGGCCGCAACCCCAACAGTTAGGGTCCCTTTTCTCTGCTCCCCGTTGCCCCAGTCGGTTTCCTTCTTTTAGTCCATCTGTTAACCCTTTTATAGCCATTAAGACGTCATTCAGGGTGGCTGATGGAGGATCCGAGTGGACGGGGGCGACTGTAGCAGGGGTAGTCTCCTCCTCCTCTACTGTCATTACTATGGGTCGAGCACCAGACCGAGGAAGAGTGGGCTGAATTTGCAGGAACTCATTCCCTGCCTGCACTGCTTCCTCTAAGCTCTGGGCTCTTACTGCTAAAATTTGGCGTTGGAGGTGCGTGTTTCCCAGAGTCAGGGAAAACGCATCCATGGCCATATTAGCTTGGTAGGAATCCGGAAGGTCGGCGTATGCTATCTTCACTAGACGCTCCATCTCCGTTGCGTGTTCTTGGAGGCTAGTCTTGGGTTCCCTCTTGAGGTGGAGCCTGCTCCTAGCCTCTCTCGGGGAGAGCCCGTACTTGGTGCGTAAGGCCGAGAAGATGGAGGCAGGCGAGTCTCCTCGACTACAACCTCTGGCTCCCTCCTTCAATGTCTCACGCAGGTGGAGGAGAGTGGCCTTCTCATTCCACTCATTAGCTTCTGCAACCTCCTCGAACTGGGAGATGAACAGTTCCACATCTTCACTCCCATCGAAATTTGGTGGCTTGAAGCTAGCTTCCTTCTTAGGCATTTGTAAGGCTCTAGTAATAGCCTCTGTCAGCTGACCAATCTGGTCGACCTGTTGTAGCTCTGCCTCAGCCAGATCTCTGGTAGCACTCTGTCGGCTGTTTGGCATGGTTACAAGGTTTGTCTTATAAGTCCGAATTACTGCAATCAGATCCCACTGCTGCCACCAGTGTGTTGGATCCTGCGACCAACACGTAGAGGCGACTAGGTCGGCTTATTCTACCAGTCTGCATTCACCCTTCACAGGGGCTGTGTGCGGGTTGCCCGTGACCAACACGCGGAGGCGACTAGGTCGACTTACACCACCGGTCAACATCAACCACCTTGCACAAGGGATTGCTCCCAGAGTGGTTTTTGTATTAGGTCGACAAGGTCGACCGGAGGTCGACGGGGTCGACAATGCTTCTATGAATTCATCACCACAGCACAGCCCATAGACTAGGTCTTTGGAGTTAGCTATATGCTTGGGGTGGTTCTGATATCACTCAAGGTAACAGAAAGAGTATGGTTCCAAAGGCAATGCATATATTTGAACGACTAATAAGAGCCGAGGCCCTGCCTTAAGTACATTAGATTATGTAAATGAAGTACAAGGACCAGCCTTCTTTAGGGGCGTGGTTACAAAAAGATAAAAAGGGAATATAACTCCCATTAAAATTTATACAGAAGGATGGAAACCTAGCGTTCCATCACAATATAGAGGTCAAATTGCTGTAGCCATGCTGACCAGTTGTGACTTGACTCACTTGGATTGCCAGTAGACTGTTGTACAATAAAATTGCCTGGCGGTCTTAAGCTTCCTTCAGCCATGTCACACTTGTAATAAAACTGTTGCGATCCTATGATCCTACTCCTGACACCATGTCAAATAGTATTGACTTATTGAGTAGTGCTTGAAGTAATGTATTTATTGTGTGTTGTTCACAGTCTGAGAGTTAACACCTAACTGAGGCAAAACGACATAATGGCTTAGATAGCTATAAAATTAACACTAAGCTGTTTATGCCTACAGTGCTTTGACTTTCATAAAAAGCCTTAAAGCTTTGAAATCATATAATTGCAGTTACATGCAAATATCTTACATGACTAATAAGACTACATGTCAGTTCATGAAGTAAACTTGCATTTCATAAAAGACTGGAGAGGCATATGATCTGAATTTTTATCAAACCAACCAATAATAATAGTAATTGTTTTGACAATTATTTTTAATCCTCATCATGAAACTCTTCATGCTCTAAGAACACTGATCAAAGATTTTAAACGGTAGTAACTTCACATGGTAATGCTTCCTGTTGAAGAACTATATATTTGAATGTAGTTTGGTTACCTTGAAATAAGCTGATATACTTTTTGTATTAGTACACAACTTTATTAAATTATATTATATGTCAAGCTGACGATGTACTAGCTTCATCAGCAGTGACTGCAGTTTTTTGGACTTTTTGGTATATATGACCTAACTCATTCAATACACAAATATAACGTTGTTGTATATATTAAGTGCAATTTTCTATTGCTAGCTCATTAACTGAACATGTTAATATTCTTAATAAAATCAGTATTAGAAAAAGTTCTCCTTATTGTATTTCTACATATTTGAATCATCAGCCATTTTACACATACAGTGAAACATGGATAACTCGCCCTCGGATATAGCGAACACATGGTTAACTCGACTGGATTTGCTTGGTCTGTTCCCACGCAATGATAAATGGCTCTATATAACTCGAACTCAACACTGTTAATTCGAACTGTTTTTTGACCAACGGCTACCGAAACGGTTGCTATCGCTTTAGAAAATCACTTTATTCCAAGCCATAGAGGTAAACCTCAACTTTTCGTAATTCATAAGCGTCGTTACTACCTCCATCGGCAAAATATTTTTGTCAACGACTGTTCTAAAGGTTTGGTGAAATTTGATTTATACTGCTATACGATGAATAGCACGGGCTAGCCGGGTCATGGGCGCAAGGATTTTCGCCACGCACACACAAAACAAAAACAGCATGTTGTTTTTGTTTTGTATTTGCGTGGCGAAAATCCTTGAGTGCGTGACCCGGCTAGCCCGTGATGAATAGTTTTCTGACGTTGATTCCGTGTTGAATCAACGTCGGAATGTTGAATGTTTAAAACGTCTTAAAAATTGTTGTAATTAAACGTATACGTTGTCTTAGCTAATAAACTATTCATCGTTTGACCTAAACACAGAATACGTGTGTACATTCAATAAGTATCCATTCAAAAAACGTTAGTGATATACAATGTACCGTAAAACCTCGTAAAACTTTTAATTGAACTGCCTCGGAGTGTTGCTCTTAACGAATGCCAGGTAAAGTAAGGTAATCTTTGCATAAACTTCAAGAAAAACCGGCAAAATTGATCGTGGGTAAAACGCTCAAAAGAAAAAGATGTCTTTTCTTTTGAGCATTTCAACAACGATCAAGTTTTGCCAATGTCAATCTAAAAAACGTCCTGGCAATAACATCACCTTAAACAACAAACCAATCTCAAGTGATAGAAAAATCTCTATAATTTTTGATAAAAACGTTTTAAACTTTACATTAGAAGCATTTAATTTGAAACAAGCCATTTTTGCTTTTGATTTATATTATAGTTTGTATATGTTCATGTATCTACTAATAAATAAGTAAATACATGGACTTGTGACAGTGCTCTGATAACTTGAACACTCTGATAATCCGAACACTTTTGCTCGGTCCCTTGAAGTTTGAGTTATCCGAGTGTCACTGTATCTGTATTTACATTTTTTGAATTCATCGGTATTTATTGACTAGCATGTACTGCTGGTTTCCTAAAACTATTAGCCAAGAGGGGTTGTTATAGAAGTAGTTTCACATCCTTACAGATAAAATTATACAGAATTGTAAATGATTTCACTAAAAAGTATCAGCATTTTTTTCACATTTTAGTGTTTTTTTATATTAGCGGTAGTCTGGCTGCTAAACAATTTCATGGTTAAAATTGACAAGACATAATGGCCTGACAATGGGAGTAGAATGCAAATCAATTGACTACTTTACAGAGTGAGCTCTTGACATTATTTTATGTCTAGACTTGCTTTTAGCAGTGTGCCAAATGTACTAGCAAAAAGTTTAAATTCAGTTCATACTCAAATTATCTTTTCCTGGAGTAATAATTTTTGTTGCTAAATCGAAAGATACCCATAGCGTTTTTATAAAGCGTTGCAGGCAAAATGCTCTAGAATTGTTGTTATTTGCATCTAAACCTGATCTACAGATGCCAAATTAAAGCCTTCCCCTTCAGTAGTCCTGGCCATCGCGATGTGGCTTAAATTTTAAACATAGCAAAACAACTTCTAGTGCTTGGCAATGATTCAACCTTTACTAGAAGAAAGCTGAAATGGTTTGGAGCCCATTTGCGCAGGGCTATGATTATGGGAACCATGTTTTCCTTAAATTGGCATTTTATACTGTTATACATGTTATACCGACTGGATTGTGGGTTCTAAATTATGGTGCACCCTTATTATTTTAGGTATTTGTCCCGAAATTCTAGAGAAACTTTGAACCTTTTCCAAACCGTACCCGTAAATTTACGTGATGAGAGCGCAGTCTCGTCGCACCAAACTCGTGAATGCCCATCAGATCTGAGTCTTCAATTAGGTATTTTATAAATTCAGTTATTTATTTTAAAAATGGCACTAAGATTTTTAATTAATAATTTGAGGAGTTTTAAAAGATATCATACTACTATTTTGGAGGCTATAATTAATCCTTTATATGTATGTGCAAAAAGATCACGTTGCTAAAAGTTGGTCATTCTTCATGGAAAGATTATCATCATGAACAGACGTGATATTTGAAGTGCTGCTAAAAAGATTTGTTTACAGGAAGATATTGACTGGTTTGAAAGTGAAGCAGAGGATTTTAGTGCAGAAGAATGTGAAGAAGACGATGAAAGTGAAAAAGAAGATCAACGCAGTGAATCGGAGTACGAAAGTGAGAGTGAAACGGCCGGCTTTGAATGAGGGAGTCATGACGAATTTCAAAGAAGACCCGATTTAAAATCCAAATAATTTCATTTTGGGGACAGCTCGGCAGGTGTAAGAAGCCGATTTCTTGGACAGATAAGTGTTTTTGGTTATTTTAAACTTTTCATTACGTCGGCCATCATGAATGTTGTAATTAATGAAACAAATAGACATGGCCTTCAAAAACATGGCGATGCCAGGCAGCTTGTCGATGACAAAGATATTTGGCGAATTTTTGGTTTAATTCTGCCTATGAGTATTGTCATGAAGCCTACTTTGTTGTCTTATTGGTCTACCAATCATTTGTTACCCACTCCAGTGTTTAGTAAAATAATTTCAAGAAACACGTTTTTAACCCTTTGGCAGGGGAAACGACCAGAATGTCGTTTACCGGTTGCGTGGGGAAACGACATTTATGTCTATTTCGGTAGACGTTTATGAAGCTGTCGTCTAGTAATGTTAAACAAAGGATATGAACACTAGTAAGTTTTAACTATCATCAACAAGATATCAGTTGATGATTTACAATATGAAACGATTATCTGAGAGGCGTTGCTTTGTGCTAAAAGCTAAACAAATCGCGATTCCTTGGAAAATATTAAAATTGGAAAAACCAGTCAACATCGGCTCGACTTTCAAAACAGTAAAATGAAAGATTATTTTATCCTGCGATCGTTAGCGATTTTTTTGTCTGATCAGAATAAAAAGAATTCAAATGATAGAAGTGATGTAAACTTTTTGGACTTTTAATATACTTGGAATATGCAGAAAAAGTGATCGTTATGGTGGCTCGCACGGCTACGTTATAGCGTTTGACTCTACCAAAAAAAATGCTTCCAAGCATTTCATACAGGGACAATTGCTCATGGTTGTAATTTTTTTTGAGTAGTAGATATGTGAATGAATGTATATGTACAAAAATTTTGGTTCATAGAAAAAAATTTAAGATTTGAGCTATGCATGTTCATAAAATATCGATTTTATTGAATTTTCGAAATTAAATTACATGAGTCTCGGTTGTTTTTGGGGGCTTATACCTGGTCAAAGGGTTAAGGGTTTTAAACAGCATACATTTCACTGACAATTCTGAAAACCCTGCTGGCAATAAATTGTTCAAATTAGGAAATGTTTTTGCCATGATATGTGACCGATTATCTTTTGTTTTGCTGCTTGGTAAATTTATATCTATAGATGAATGCTTGCTGGCATGGAAAGGATGGCTCAGCTTTAGGCAGTATACATGTATGTACCATCTAACATATCTATATTTGGAGTAAAGCTATTTGCTCTCTGCGATGCTGTCTCTGGCTATGTGCACAAGCAGTCTGTATACATCGGTAACGAGCGAGAGCAAGCCGAAAGAACTGGTAGAGGAATTACTCACAACAAAGTCATGAAATTAATGAGTGGTTTGCCAAATTTAGGTCATTCTTTATTTATGAATAATTTTCATAATTCGCCAGAGTTAGCAGCCTAACTTGTAAAACATAATACTCATGTTTGTGGAACTTTGCGTTCAAACAGAAAAGGTGTCCCAAAGATTTGAAAATGTGTAATGGAAAAGTAATTCAAAAATGTGAGACACCAGCTTTTCTAATGGGAAAGTATGGTTGGCTGTTGGAGAGATAAAAAATATATTTCTGTAATTTCAACTGTTCATAAAAAACATGGAAGTCGCAGATACAGGCAAAGTATATTATAAAGTAGATAAAGTTTGCAAACTAACTGTTATTTTGGATTACACCAATACATGAGAGGAGTTGAAAAATCTGATCAAAATTTGCTTTATTATAACGCTGCGCGTAAAACCATGAAATGGTACTAAAAACTATTATTTTCGTTTATTAGATATTTGTGTATACAATGCATCCATATATTTGAATATATCATACATGTATCTTGCCGCAAGAGCAGTATTGCCCGCGCTTCAACTTCTTCTACTCAACAGATAATGACAAATAGTCCGTGGAAGGTAGACCAACAAAATACAGAATTTGTAGGCACTGCAAAAGGCGCACTAATGACAAAACCCTATATGGTAGCCAATTTCTGTTATGTTGGGCAGTGCACATGCAGATACTCCTCCTTGTTAGTAAGCAGTGAGTGGCCTGTCTACAACTTCCAGTGCTCAGAGAGGTCAGACTTCTTACATGTGCTTTTTGTCTCTTCTCTCTCTTCAGTACCTGGTGAATAGCCGTGAGAGCTTGCTGCTGACTGTATCAAAACAAAAAACCTTTGTTTGTCATGGCAGTTGCGTACATCAAAAAAAGAGTGACCAACTCACCGTGCGCTAACAACAAAACTGGTATTTTGAATTCCTGAATTTCATTTTGTTTGAATTAAATAATAAATTAAATTGTATATTAATCGCTCCTTTGAATATCTTTTCAATTAAAAATACAAATAATAATTGTTTTAGAGTTAAGAATAAGTTAATAAACGAATAAACTCTTGATGCAAACAAGCTCTTATATTAAGAGTCTGTTTTATAGTGGAGTGTGGGTCAGTTCATTTATATTAATATTTCTCACTATTTTTTTATTTTGAATAATTGACTACCTGAAATTTCTTCATAACACTATAACATACCAATTTGAAGAAAATTTGATTGTCACAATCATAGCCCTGTGGACCCGGGATCCAAACCACTTCTGCTTTCTTCTAGTAAACTTGGAGCGCTGCCAAGCAGTAGAAGATGACGCGGCGCAGGTTAAAAATAGAGTCTCAAGTATCAGGGCTGAGCCAATGAAGGGAAAATCTCCCACTCAGCATCTCCAAATCAGGTTTACTGGCAAATAACGACGATTTAAAGTTTTTGCTAGCTACGTTTTTAAAAAAAGCCATGGATATGTTTTAACTTAACAAAACAAATACTACTCCTAGGAAATATTTGAGGATGAACTGAACTTCAATTTTCCGCTAGTAAACTTGGCACACTGCCAAAATCAAACCTAGACATGACAAGTCCTGTCAGGAGTTATGCTCTGTAAAGTAGTCCATTGTTTTGAATCCGGTTTGTCAGGCCATCAGATTTTGTCAATTTTAATCTTGAAATATTTAGCCGCCAAACTACCTCTTATATATAAAACGTTAAAAAATGGAAGAAAAATGCTGATACTTCCTAGAAAAATCGTTTAAATTTTTTTATTGAGTTTATCCATGAAAAAGTGAAACTCTTTCTACACCAACCCCTCAGGGCTAACATTGTCAGGAAACCAGCAATTCATCTGATTAAATAAATGCAGTTGACTGCAAAATCATAAATACAAATAATTGCTGAATGGCTAATACGTCAAATATTTAAAAAATACAAATGGAGAGCTTTAATTTTCCTTCCTTTGTCTGTAATAACATATTCAACTATTGAACCGGCAATTTGAAAATGGATTTATTTAACCACAAGAATATATTTGTGTTTTGAATGCGTTAGATGATATATGTGACCCCGGCAGTCAGAATGTACAATCGTGCGGTAATTGGATTGTTCACAACGGAGCGCAACGCGTGCTATATGCTATTATATGACTCACCGTCACTATTTTAGTAAACAGTGGTTTATAGTGCATTCAATCCTGCTCTTTCACGTGGTCCTGTTTATTTTTGTGTCTGGCCAATCATAAAGCTAGAATTGCTATTTAAATCTACCCATATCGGTGGTTGGCATGGATTTTGCCATAACCCAAGATCTTAAGTATAGACTCTAATTGCGAGTGGGCGCGTGTACGTAGCCATTTTCTGTTTCAACGCCTCAGGCTAAAACAAAATAAACTGTCGTACAAATTACGGCTAGTTGACACTAATAATTTAGGTGTAATTCTAAGTATTTCTTCTTAGAATCTAAGTCAGCTGCCTCAGATTATAGTGAAAGCGATGATGAGGATTTTGATAATAAGGAAACCTCAGAAATACAGCTGCTTACGCAATATGTGGCTGCTAACGATAAGGAGAGTAACAGCGATCATCCTAATTAATTAAATTACAGAGAATAACGATCAGCCTATCACTGCTGATAACTTTCCCATTATAGCCGTTTACATCGAACTAATAATTGGATGCAAATGTAAGGAATTCTGCACTAGTTTTATGTCATCTAAACAAATAAGCCTCGTTAGAACTGTGTATCAAGGATTACCGAAGGACACAATTGATATAGTTGTGTTGGGACAAACTGCCACTAATATAACAGCAATCCCGTTGAATGGGCTACAATAAATCTCTGCTGTGTACTCTGTGTTACAATGTGTGAGTGTTAAACTACATAAATATAGCTCTAGATTGAATGGTCACTTGATGAGTTGGGTTGATATTTCCGCATCTTGATGCCCTCTGTGGTCACCTTTCGTTGACCTTACCATGACCTTTTGTATAGATGGACAATTTTGATGGACAATGTATGCAGTCATAGCAATATAGCTTGATGAGAAGTGCCCAGTTTGAAGCATACCCTTTTAATGTAAATCTCCAGGAAGGTGAGCTTTTAGCCACATATATTGCTGACCTTACCCTGACCTTTGGAAGGTCAACTGACAATCAAATTTAAATAAAAATGTGACCATCATCTTTTTCAGGGTTTCAATGTGTAGAATGCCAGGTTTCATCTATATAGGTTGAGATTAAGTGGTCTGTTGCTATGGCATTTTGATTTGTAAACAAATACCATGATTTACAATTCATGAATCGGCAACCTTATCCTGCCTAAACTCAAAACAACAGTTTAAGTTCATTGTGAGACCTTCTGTACTAAATCTTGCATAACCTGGGCATATATAATCCGATTTAAAAAATTTAAATTGCATTAAAATTCTTAGATATTGCTGATTTTGAATCTGTAAATAACTCAAAAATGTTGTTTTAGCACGATTGTACATTCTGACTGCCTGGGTCACATATAGCAAGAAGTACTAAAACAAAAAAAACAAATAAGCATATAATATGAAGTTATTGTTGATAAAGCTAGTACAATGTCAACATGACATATAATATAATTCAATGAACTTGTGAACTAAAATAAAAAGTATATCAGCTTATTTCAAGGCAGCCAAATATTATTCACATATTTAGCTCTTCAACAGGAAGCATTACCATGTGAAGTCTCTACTGTTAATAATATTGGATCATTGTTCTTAAAGCATGAAGAACTTCATGATGAAGGTTAAACAATCGTCAAAACAAATATTGTTATTAGGTGGCTTGCCGAGAAATCAGATCATGAGACGAAAAATCTTATAAAATGCAAATTCTCTTCATGAACCAACCAATCAGAATGAGCAAAGTGAAGGCGAAGCAAGACAACCTTTTATAACAAAAACATTAAACTTTGTGGTATACAGCAAATCAGTTTTTCTCCTGAGCAGTCAACAGCTACATTGAAACCATTCTTACAATATGAGTACATCTCTCTTGGCTTTTATAGTGTAGCTTATAGTTTATAATAAGAAAGGGAAGGCAGCAACTCAGACTGATAAAGCATCAGCTATGGTTGTAACTGAAAGACTGCTATCTTCCTACTATTGTAGTTAGCTACAATCAGTCTGTCTCCAGGGATGTCCATGTCATACACACCACTACTCTCAATAGCTCTGTCTGTCAGCTTTGAGACTACCTTACCTACAACATAATAAGTATAATCAACAGTCTCAGCACACTCCTGATTTCAATACTCTTTAATATAATTTAATATAATTTGTTTGAAGGTTTACACTGTATTCTTCAGTCACTCACAAAAAAGCTAGTTGAAAAGTTATTCTTTCTCAAGAAAAAAATATCACTTACTGCGCTGCCATAAAACTGCACCAATGCTCCTCGCAGCCAATTAGTTGGACTGCTTGAAAGTGCTTACAGTTAATTTTTCATCAAAGTTCTCAGGCTACATATGCAACCTTATTCCTTGCTGCAGGAAAATCCTTCAGAAGTTTTATTCGCTATTTCAATAATCTTTGTTAAAAAAAATATTAATTTTTATTAATGATAGGCCTAAGCTTTACACTTCAAAATAATCACTTCCTAAGCCATGCCCTACCTTATTGAGCTATGTTTACACTAAGCTGAGAGTACAGCCCTAGACTAATTATTGGAGATCAACCCTCAGCTCGGCCCCCCAATAATTAGAGAGAATAACAAAACCTAATAACTGGAAAGAAAACCTCATATTATGCTATTTCTTACAGTCACATGAAAGTTGGCATGATGCCAAATACCAGCTATTAGGGAAGCCGATGGCAGAATGTAAAATGCTTGATAGAAACTATATTTGTGACCTGATGTTCAAGACCGGCTGCTATGGGTAAGCAATCAAGTATACAAGCTTCGTTGACGGAATAAAATGAGTTGGTTTATACAAATATCTTTATTACCAATAGAAGATTACACTTAATTTATTTTACTTAAACAAGCTGTCAGACAAAGTGTGCTTGACTAAAATTGGGTTCAAAATTTACAGAGCAACTGAATACAAATTATTTTAGTATTATTTAAATTGTTTATAAATGAATTAAAAAGACCACTGCCCCCCTTTTACTATAGCATCATACGAAATAGTAGAGTGACAGGCAATTTTATTAATTAAAAACCTAAATTTATGAATGTTTTTGTTTTGCTTCATAAAAAAGTATGTCCCTCCACACCTTTGGAACACACTGTAAATGCCTCTAATTTCCCATGTAGTAGCAGGACTGTCCATTGTCTTATGTACAACTTTGAGACTTGATGATTGCACAGGTTATCATACCGATAAATTATATGGTATTCAGTTGATTAGTAATAGTCTACTGAGTGTGCAGGCAAATCTAATATAATTGGCTAACGGATGAGAAATAGTGAAAGTTATTTCACTATTTCTACTATTTCTATTACTATTTCTATTTCACTACTTCAATTTCACTACTCTGAATCATAAGCTAATACTAAGTCTATAGCAAGTAGACTATCAGAGATCTCTATTAATATGTATAGTGTTTAATTTCACTATGAGAAGTAGTCAGGGTAACATTATATGGGTTTGCATCAACACTATGTATCTACTAGTATATCTATCGATTACTAGAATGTACAGCACATTTGTTAGCACAACTGTTCACACATATTATGTATATCATTTATAAGTAAACCAACCAGTTGAGCTATCCAGGACTCTCACTGTGCTGCTGTTGGATGCTGCCACCAGGACATATCTCTCTCCATAGCATGCTACTCCTAGTGGGCGAGACACATCTTTCCAAGTCCAAAGCAGCTGACCTTGAGATATGTCTATCAAGCAGACTTGAGATGAGCCATAGTCAGACACAACAACCTTGTCTAATCCTGAAACACAGAGTGAGACCCAATTTTGGCTAAGCTGAGGACAAGAAATATCTTTGAGTTTATTGCCTGTCAGCGAGTAGATGATGAGAAGCTTGTTCTTTCTGTCTGGAGCAACTATTTTATCACAAGTGATGGCTAGTCCTGTGATAGAGTAAGCGCCAGCATAGTCACTGTGACTCCAGGAAGTGACCTGCTTTCCCTGCTGGTCATGTACATAGATGGTCCAAGGATTGGCATACACTGCTGTATATAGTCTGTCTTTGTAGACCTCCATTGCTTTAGGGTAGCTGTTGAATGTGATGAATGAGCCTTTTACTTGGTAGTTGTTGTCAATAGTAACTACTGCATTATTTACCATCCCAGTTAATATTTGAGAGTTCCAGACTTTTGTTGAACAAGGATGTGATGGTAAAGAGACAGTATGAAGGTGTTTGAGGGACTTTGGAAGAGGGTTAGATGGTGGAAGCTTGAGTTGCTCATCAATTGAAAACCCGTCAGTGGAGACAACTTCTAGCATTATCTCACAGCTACCACCTGTGAATAAGGGAAAATATTGTATTGTATAATGCATGCAATAAATAATAATTGAGTGTGAGCACTAATAGTGGATATGAAGATGCTAGTCAAGTGAACACTCATATTACACTGTCACAAAATTTTTTATGGAAAGTTTGTAATTCTGAAATACAGTGTACTCTCGAGATACCAACACCCTGATATACGATTTTATCACCTTACAAAGTTGAACATCGAGAGATCTTACCCTCGCTATACCGATTTCATTTCACCATACAAATTTGAGAAAAGTTTCGCCCTAGTTAAAATTTGGCGGTCGGTGTGCTCATAATGCACGTCAAAATAACAAAGACGCCAAAATGCGGCTTGGCGAAAACATTTCACAACGTTTAGAAGAGACAGCGTTCCATGTGGGAAATTTTGTGAAAAGCGCATAATCGAGTGCGAGTATCTATTTTTAGTGTCACTAGGTGCACTTAATACAATGCAGCTACTGTAGGTAACTATAGCTACTGAAGTTAACATATTATTTTGTTACTGATTTTTAATATGTACAACCTTTTTATAAAATTTTGAACGATTTTTACTATTTTTCTTTGCATTGTGTAATTACAATGGTTTCTATACCCCAACATACAATTTTTTCACTATACGACACCAACTTTGGAACGAATTAACATCGTATCTCGAAAGTATACTGTATACAAATTTTTTTTATTATTCAGAACCTGCTTCCAAAAACGTTTATGCAAATAATTCATGTATTTTCATTATTTTTTGAAATAGTTTTTTGCTTTAATATAATTTAAAATAAGTGTTTATTCAATCATTTTTACTTTTTAGCTTGAACTTGTCATTTTTGATTTATTTTCATTATTTTAATTTAATTATTTTAGCTACTCTGATGCTTCAATACATTAACATTAATCACACAGCAGCATGGCATCCATGTATAGACAGCTCTAAGACTCAGTATATAAAAATTCAATGGTACTTATATGTATCATAAATACCTTGTAGTTGTATAAATATTATGATAAATATAGTGTGCAGCACTGAATTCAGTCTTGCTTCCTTTAGCTAAGTCTAAGTCAAACCAGATCCATATGTTGTCTTATATCCCAATTATACTGATTATCCCAACTAAAAACGACATATCTGGGATGTTACGTAATGTTATTGTAAAAATTAATTCCAAACAAACAATTTTATAATGTTTTACAAACGTTATCTGATGATCATTGTAGTATTATTTTCAAACCATATCACAGGATTATTGTGCAAGATGTTGTGCAAAAATATTATGATAACGTTCAGTAGAATGTTATATTAATAAACTTTGCTAACGTTATCATAATGCTATTAGAGAACATTAATATTGTGGTGGAAACGTATGTTGCCATCTCCTTTTTTTTCTTTATATCATTGGGAGTTGTATTCTCTTTTTCATTTATGTAACCACGCCCCTAAAGGAGGCTGGCCTTTGCTACCTTATTTGCATATTCAGCTGTATTTAAGGCAGAGCCTCGGCTCATTTACGTTGTTCAAATACATGCCTTGCATTTGGAACCACACTCTTCTGTTACCTTGCGCAATAGCAGAATCACACTGAGCACTTACTCTACTCCAAGACTCAGTCTATGGACTGTGCTTTGGGAGTAGAGCCACAGAAACACTGTCGACCCCGTCGACCTCAGGTCGACCTTGTCGAACTAGCATAGTACCACTCAGGGAGCAATTCCTGATGTAAGGTGGTTGATGTGGACCGGTGGTGTAAGTCGACCTAGTCGCCTCCGCGTGTTGGTCACGGGCAACCCTTACACAGCCCCTGTGAAGGGTGAATGCAGACCGGTAGAGTAAGCCGACCTAGTCGCCTCTACGTGTTGGTCGCAGGATCCAACACAATATTGAATGTCCCAGGAATGTTACATTGAATTGACATTGACATTTAATAACCCAAAAACGTTACTCTGGAATGTTTGAGTGTAAACATCCATACAACATTCTGAAGTAGCAATCCGTTAACATCACTTATACATTCATTTGAAGGTAAAAATTATGTAACACTCAAACATTCCAGTTATGTTGCATGTCAATGTTATATATATGTTTATGCACAAAAATTCCAGAGTCACATTCCTGGAACATTGCTGAGACACTCAATAGGAGTGTTCTCTAACAATGTTATGATAACGTTGGCAAAGCTTATTTCTTTAGCGTTCTAGATAGATTGTTACAAAACCGCATGTTTTTTTTAAAGTTGTCGCCCTTTAATAATGAAATATTATTTAAAATGAAGCTAATTAAGCTTTATATAATTTTCATTAGATATTTAACTCCAAGCTAAATAATGTGGAAAAAACACTTTTATTTTAAATGATTCGTGTAAAGAAAAACAAAAGTCATTACAAATTACAATTTTCGCACCTAATAAGAAATATCGCAAAAATGGCAAGGTTCCATTATAACTAATGGTGCATCAGAACGTGGATCTTAATACCTGAAAGTATGAGAATCACTTTACAACTAATAAGATGGCCATTATTTGATTATGTTATACACGTGTATTGGGCTACTAATATGATATACTAATACTAAATAAATATATAACAAGGTGACATATGGGTGTAAAAATCAAATGTAGTTGGCTGCACAAACAGAATACGCAACCATATGTGTATTTACATTTAAATTTTTAATGATCTTTGTAGCATTACTAAGATTTGTGGGCTAAGATATGATCAGTGCATAATACCAATGTTATGAATACAGTACAGGAATGTTTTAAAATGCCCAGCATTTACATCCCATCAATGTTTTAAGCGTAACCATCCTGTGATGTTAGCTAATAACTCCAATATTGTGTGAATGTTATGCGAGATAATTTTCTGAACATTTCAGCAACGTATTCCCACAACATTTGTGGAACTTTGTGGGAAATACGTTCCAGCAACATATTTCCTGGAATGTTGTGGGAAATACATTCCAGCAATGTATTTCCCACCACATTGCTGGAACGTATTTCCCTTACCGTTCCAGCAATGGAAATACGTTTGAGCAATGTATTTCCCACACTGTCGCTGGAACGTTGAAAATGTGTGTACACATAATCTTGCGACAACATTGCTATGAAACATTTCTGTGACTTTTTGGAACATTCTGAGAATGTAAAGTAGTTATTTGGGATACGGTACGCGTCATGGAGAGTATCACAAGCTATGAAAAGCCAGTTTTCTATGAAAAAAAATAGTATGAGATGTTTTTTTTAAATTATAGTCAGTTAACCTTGACCATAATTAAACTATCATGCAGTAACTATATTTGCTCATTTGCAATAAATTGTCATCATGATACATTAGTTATCATAACAACGGGACACTGATCAGTACATGTGGGAATAATTTTGCTAGTAAGGCAATATACCGCAGTGTGCCCTCGAGTTACTCGGACCCTGTTATACAAATTATTTGCCCCTCGATGTAGAACACGGGGAATGTTTGGCTGTATAATGCATCGATATTACTCAAGCTGGCAGTAATAGCTGTTGTGAAACAGGAAGCAGATGAATGACACAGTTTTAGCAATGAATAAGTTGACATTCAGCAAAGCAATTAAAAATACATGCTAAAACTTAGTGCACATACATGTTTGATGAGCTAAATTAATTTATGGCAAATTCAACCTTCATGCTATAGGCCTACCTCAAAGGTAAGAACTCCATACATTATTTACTAGACATGTTACATTGTAATGTTACATTTTTTGGCAAATCTTGACTACTAAATACACTAAAGTTACTGTAGGTAACTATAGTTACTAAGGCTAAAATGTTATTTTGAAACCATTTTAATATGTACAGTACATATATTGAGCTTTCATTATTTTTTCTACAGGGTTTTCACATTAAATATTTACTTTAGGTTCTATTGCCCTCCATACAAAATGTTTGCCTTGGGATGCCAACACTGGAAGAAATTAAAACTATATGGTAAGGGTCCACTTTATTATAATAGGGGAGCAGTTAGTTCATAACAGGAATCTATAGCTCACTTAACCCATTTTGTATGAAAGCATAAATACAAAATACAGATTAATGGTTTTTCAGACCACTCAACCATCTTCAGTCAGCTACTAGAGAATCTTACATGTGTAATCAAATTCAAAACTTGTCTGTTGAACAAAGTATACAAAGGAACAACATAAAGTAGGATTTGTTAGATAATTATACTTTGGGTTAATTATAAATAATGTAGTATATTATTATGTAATAAGTATAATATTATAATATAATAAGTATAATATAAAGTAACACAATGTAAGAAAATCCAATGTTAAACACAACAGTGTAACTAGTTGATATTATTGATACATTGATAAAGTTAATAATGCAAGTTGATAGAATAAAATAATAACAATATAGGCTAGTAATATATAATATTTAGTAATATATTTTGTGCATCTATAGTTTAGCGCAAAATAGCGTAATAAAACATATGATAATGAAACACGTTTTAATCAAATAAAATATTATACCAAACAACATAACAAAATTTAATACTAAATTATTACAAAGTATGCTATACAAAGTCATTGTTATTGGAAAATGTTGTGTCTTAATTTAATTTATTAGGTCGTGTCTCTATGATTGTTTGTGTGTCTAGGTTTATGTAATGTGTTCAATTGTTCATCTTATTGTCTATCTCTTCAAAATTCAACATTACCCGATACAAAATACTACTGCTGACATCGGAAACCATGTTTTGTACTATATTGAAGGACTTATTCACATTGGAACTTTTAGATACCTGTCTTTACTGACTGATTAACTCAACAGCTTTTTTACCCTTGTGACTTTGTCTGTAGAGATCACCATTTGGATCAACTTAAACTGAGTGTATACCATGAGCCGGGTAGTGTGGATCAGACCAGTGTTTGTATATAGCCTGGAGCCTTGTGGCGTTCCTTTACCAGGTTTCATACAAAACATTCCTGATTTGTGTGTAATAAATAAAGTAGACTGTTATTCCTAGACTTTAACAAACTGGAAAAGTACTCTGTTTACAGAAAACATCCATACAACCAACTGTACATAGTTTAACTTTGCAAAATGCTTTTATTCTTATTATTTTTTTGCCTTCTCCAACTCATTACAGTTTCAAAGGGTTCACATTAGAAATTTGATGATTATTATTTATTGAGTAATGGTACTAGTCACATTATTTTATTGTATTTTTACTTAGAAAACAATAACAACAAGGATGGAGATAGACACCGTATTGTCCTCTGCTCTGTTACTATCTGCCAAAAAAGAATGGGAAGTACTGGATACCTGAGGTAAGCAAATATTACTGTTAACCAGTACACTACCAGACAAAGAGCTGAAAAAATTACCCAGTATGAGAGCATAATAATAATAACAATAATAATAAACAATAATGTCGTAAACTATATATATGTAACCTCAGATATGAAGTCGATTTAATATTACCTGTGAGGCTTGAAATATGCTCAGATTGTTATTTACAGTGGCGGCAGAATGTGCTGAAAAAGTCTAAACTCACTCTGCAACAAATTTTTGGGATTATGTTGAAAAAGCTGAGGTAGATTTTAATGCTGATTATCTTGGTATCAAGTATTTTATTTGACATCGCAAATTAAGCGAAAACTTACATGTAAATGTTTTTTTTTAAATATTATGAGTCATGAGAATGAAAAATTGAATGAAAATGAGAATTATGATAATGTACTAAAAACCTAATCGTCTCAGTAAAATAAATATTTACTGAGTAACGAGTTAACTCTTTCACTACTACATTAAAATCTTACCGAATAAATATTCAGCCTGAAATAGTAAAACAAATTTTTCGAAAAGTCGATATACTGTCAATATTTAAGCAATATCTCGAGAATAAAAATGAATATCGTTTTACTGAAAAATGCATCTCATTCCAAATAAAACTTTCTACAAGATAAGTACAAAACGTTTTACTCTCGTAAAATAGTCAATGTTTTATTCATGTTAAATGAATGTGGTGTGTTTTTCTACTTCATGACAATAACGATCTGGTTTTGCCGTTTTGAAAATAAATAGAAATTGAGTCGCTGAACCAAAAAAAAATTTTTTGAGAGCACGAGCTCGGCAACACAGTTTTCCGTTGGAGACAAACTATGATTAGTCTAGCTAATGTGTAGGCTTCGTAATGAACAAAAAGTGAAACCTTATTGAAAAGCCGATATATCGGCTTACGGTGGCGAAAGAGTTAAGAAGGCTTTAGAGTAACTAAGAACGGTAAAAAAGGGTTTAAGTTATAAAGCTATTAGTATAAAACTGTTAGTTTATTTTTTTAGATTGAATTTGCTAGTAATATGAATAGCATTTCCAATAGGGTATAAAAGCTTACACCTGTCTTTCACTTTGCTGAGTGAAGGTATGTCTATTGATGGTAGAGCTTCATCAACCAGCTGTTCTATTGTGCGTTTAGTATCACTGTAGCTTGAGACAATGTCACACTGTAAAACAATGTGAAACATCTCAATGATTCTAAATCCATAACAAATTAATAGAAAAATATTATACAGCTTGAGATCCATCAGACTTGTTTAGTCACAAACAACTGTAACACATCTAGAAATTTTTAACAATATTTTTATTGGGCAAACTTGATTTGCAGTTAGGTAAATTCGACAAATTTCTAGCAGTATTCTGAGGATCGCCAGGAATTTTGTTTTTCACAGACTAATGTGATTATTTTATTAATAGCCTTATAGATTGAGTAGCCTGAAGCTAAATGCTAAAAAATTACTAAAATTCATGCAGTATGAATTAAATTTTTGGCACAAAATGCTGCAATGCATTTACGAGAACCATCAATGAACCAATCTGTTGAAATGAATGCCCTTAACACATGCAAAGGTGCGTTATTGAGTTTCTAATTAGTCATATCGATGTCTATGCCTCTGTCAATGCATGTCTATATAAAAATAAAAGTTCTAAAGTTGCCAAATAAGACTGCATTGTTTGTAGAGGGCCTGTCTTTTACGATAAACAAGCCATACACAATACATGAAGCTCTTTAAGTCTGTTCTTAGAAAGTTTCCCTAGTTTAGTAACTTGTAAACGTCATGAGAGCCTGTTCTTATTATAGTAAATACTATTTTGCTAAAACCAGAAAACTAAAACAGATTGCTATACTTGCACATTGAATCTCTCATACTTTCTTATTATGGTCGAAACCGTTATATTGAGAAAATAAAATGAGCGGGTATTAGAGTGGTCCATAAAATAATACATTGCGCATTGCACTGTTCAAGTAAGAGGCAATAAACAGGACCAGAACAGCTCTGCTCTCTAGCACAAATGTTCAGACTTATATAGCGGGCAGGCCCCGCCTCTTGTTTTGCTTGACTTGACTTGCTTGGCTTGGTTGGCTCTACTCAGCTCGTCTTGGCTCGGCTTGGCTCTGACAGGCTTAACTATCACCTCGCTATTCTGCCTGACTGAGCACAGCCCGGCTCAGTTTAGCTCAGCCCTCGGCTCAGCTCTCAGTGGATCACATTCCACAACACTCTCCCCTCTATTTGTGATCACAGTCTCCAATCTATACCTAAGAAGCGAGCTTATGGTAGCCACTCGGCAGACTTTCTCCTTTTCTGTCAGGTTTCTGTCCAGTTCCTCGTCATCCGCTTCGGACACAGCTTCTCAGGAGTGGCTCACGCTGGTCTGGGCAGTTGCTTCCTCCCATTCCTGATCTTCCTTAGGTGCTGCCACACCTATCGGCTCCGGTTTACCCAGTGCTTCCTCAGCTTCTTTCAAGCTAGTTGTAACCGAAGTCATTAAATCCTGTAGCGAGGTGTTACCTTAGCTGTCCATCTTCTCGAGTGCCCTAATGTCATCTACCAGAAAAAAACGAGTGTTTTAAAAGAAAAGCTTTGGTCGCGTCCGTGAGGACCGTTTTACTGCCTTCCTGATCGACCTCCAAACCGTTTTCGACGTTTCCATGGAGTAACAAACCCCATCTCCGTACCATTCCGGTTTCCTGGTGATCCAGGCTGGTCTCAGATTGTGCCAGACTGGAGCTGATGGGATTTCTGGAGTAGATGGTATTTCTGGAGTCACGGTTTCAACGGTGTCTTCCGGGTTTGATTCCGGTTCTCCTGGAACTTCTTCTCTTAGTGGGACCGGGTTGATTTTTACTGAACTCGGTCTTTGGCGCTCTCCATCCTCCGGTCCGGCCGAGTTTTCCTTGGGAGTTGTCTCCTGTCTTCGTTTTTCTGATGACTCGGGTGACTCTCCAGCTGGTCCGGCAACCTTTAAGCCCTCTTCAGCTGGGAAAGCAACAGATGCCATTCGTTCTCTCCCCTGGCCAACAGTAATGTCCTCAAGAATTCTCCCAAACCCCGGTTATTCTGTTCTACGATTCCATTGGTCTGTGGGTGGTAAGGAGTGGTATGTGTCTTCTACACATTCCGGAGTTGGCACAGTTCGGCAATCAGTTGACTCTCGAACTGCGCCCACTAGTCTGTATGAATCTGCTCTAGATGCTTCGGATAGCAGAATACCCGCTCATCCAGTGCATTTGCGACCAATGTGGCCGTGGCATCAGGTAGCCCCAGTGCCTCCTGCCATCGGGCGAAGTGGTCGGTGAGGGCCAGCAATCACTTGTTCCCTTTATGCCTTTCCCGGAAATGGCCCCACTAGGTCCATGGCCACCTTCTGCCATGGTCATCCAACATAGAGTCATATTTTCCTTATGGCTACCTTTGCCCCTCCATGCTTTGTGGTGTGTCACATTTCACAACTCTTGATGAGCCATCTGACTGTGGACGTCAGTCCGGGCCTGCACCAAGTCAGCTGGACGCGGCTTATCATTCTTCCCACCCCAGAGTGGGCCAGTGCATGCGTTTTCCACACCGTGGTACCCTGCATGGCTGGGGGCAGATGGGCACCATTTGGCATGACCCTGCGAGGCCTCGTGTGATTCCAACACGCCGTCCTGTCGTATTCGCAGAGAGCGTCGCATGGGATGCAAGAAATCCAGCTCTCTGCTTCTGAGTTCCCGGTGTTCCACTGGCATCTCTTCATCTGCGGCAATGGCACGATACATGATGGTCACTGGTCCTTGTCCCATGGCCTGTGTCTTTGCCAGCTCGCCTTTCGGTCTTGTCATCCCTGGTGTGGCCGGTAGCCCCTCGGGGAAACTCCGGCACCAGGGTTCAATCTCGCCACTGTTTGGGCGGAGTCTCGTGCAAGTTTCCGACCGGCTCCTGGGGTATGCGGTGTTGCCCAGATTTGATCCCACCCTGTCGAGAGCGGGAGTCCTATCTAGGCAACTGGTCGGTACTTACGCAGATAACAGCCCGTGTTCCCTTGCCAGCTCCTTCCGTGAAGGGCCCCGTTCCTTTGGTCAATGTTCGCGCAATGCCGGCAGTCCTCACACGTTTGCCTGCTCAGCCCATCTGCATTCCCGTGGCGAGTCCCTGACCAATATTCCAGAGCGTAGCGGAACTCCGAGTGTGTGACGGTTTTGCTGTATTAGGCAATGACCCTCTCGCAGCTCTCCTGTACTTGGGACAGCACGGCCCCCACTCCACATCCGCTGGCATTCGTGTCCAGGATGTACTGCCTCCAGGGGTCTGGGTAGCCCAAGATCGGGGCGGTGCTGATACTGACCTTTAGCTTGTTGAACGCGACCTGTTCCACTTCTATCCATCTCCAGAGCTCTTTTTTGCTGTCAGGCGATGCAAGGGATGTGCTATAGTGGCAAACTCTGGGGTATACTATCGGTAGTAACCAACAGTCTCGAGAATTCCTTGGAGGTCCTTCACTCCCCATGAGTTTGGCCACTCCATGACTACCTATACCTTGTCGGGGTATGTGGAGACTCTGTCCTTGCTTACTATTGGAGCCAGGTAGCGGACCTGGAGTTGCAACAGGTTGCATTTGGATGGTTTTAGTTTCAGTCCAGTCTTATGGAGTCTCTGGAAAACTTCTTCCAGCCAAGACAAGTGTGTATCGAAGTCCGGGCAATGACTACAATATCATCCAGATACAGTGGCAGCGTTCTCACGTGGAAGCCATGTGGAACGCGTTCCATGAGACTTTGGAAGTTGGCTGGGGCAGACGTCAGTTTGAAAGGCAACACTTTCGCCTTCCCCAATCCAGCCGCTTCTGCATCAAGGGGTACCTGTCAATACCCGCTGACCAGGTCGAGCTTGCCGATGTAGCGGCTGCTAGACAAGGCGTCCAGGCTGTTGTCGATCCTGGGTAGGGGGTAGGCGTCTTGCTCGTTGACAGCGTTCAAATGCTGGTAGTCTATGCAGAAGCACCACTTCCATCCTTATTTTGGGCCAACACTACGGGGGAGCTTCAAGCTTCTCCAGCTGGTTTAATAAGCCCCCTCTTAAGCGGATCCTAGACCTGCCTTTTGGCCTCTGCCTCCTTTTCCAGTCTGATTCTGTTGGAGGGTTGCCGGATCAGCCGAGTGCCCTCAAACGGAATGGAATGCTCGACATCGAAGGTCGACCCTGCGTCACCATCACCCGTGCTGAACATGGTGACATATTGACTCAGCAAGGAGCCCAACCTCGCCGTCTGGCCTGTCCCCTCACAGTTTGGCTGGGCTGCCTGGAACAACTCCTTGAAGTGAGCCGGCACTCCATTGATTGACACCGGTCCGGCTTCATACAATAGGTTATGTGCGACCTTCTTTTTCATCATCTAGTAGAAGACCCGGTGCATGAGTTTATACATACATTTTCTGCTGAGTTCATAAGTTGTACAAATATACTCAAGTAACAGGCAATTATTAGGCCCAGAACAGCTCTGCTCTCTAGCACAAATGTTCAGTCTTATATATCGGGTATGCCCTGCCTCTCGTTCTGTTTGGCTGGACTTGACTCGGATTTGGCTTGGGTTGTTTGGCTCTACTCTGTTGGTTTGGCTCGGCTCTACTCGGCTTGGCTTGGCTCTGACTGGCTTAACTCTCACCTCGCTGTTCTGCTGACTGAGCACAGCCCAGCTTGGCCTAGCTGAGCCCTAGGATCAGCTCTCAGTGGATCGCTTTCCACAACACTATACTCTTCCTACAAATTTTCTTATACCTTATTAATTAATTATAAAAATGCTTTTTAACTAGAAAAATGTCTGCTTTGAGTGATTAATCCCGCTACATAGAAAACCAGCAGCATAATAAACATCCTATAAGATGTCAATATTTACAATCACAGACATTAGAATGTATTATATATGACAGCTCGTGACTCATAATTGAAATTTAAAGGTTGACTTGCAACAAAGTTCACATTACAGCTATTTGGTATCAAAATATTCACCATGTCCTACTCTGTCGAGTTGTAAGTGCCAAGTATGTGAAAATGTGATTACAAGTTCTTCAAAGCTAAAAAAACGAAAAGCCGCCGTAGATTGGAATCTCTTTATTTCGATGACGTAACTACAAAATTTGGTTATCGTTTGTCACGTATGTTCTCACGTGAATTTAAAGGCCAATACAAAGCTCGATATAAAACTTATCATAGTGCTAGTTTATGACAAACACTTCGGGTTTTACCGAAGACCCCATATCAAATATAGATGCTCACTACTTTACAGTTTTGTTTCGGCCTGGTCTTACCGGCAAGTCCTAATCTGATCATGTGACCCAATACTTCGCAATAAATTCTGCAGCACTTTTCGATTATTACAAGTGACCAACAGGCTCGTCATGATTATCAGATAATGATGTGTACTCCTTCAAGCTGAGGCTAAAAAAGTAAACGAATTGTTACGGTAAGTTATAAGATAACACTGCTAAAAGTGACAGCATTACAATGACGATAAAATAGACGCGTAAGAACAAAAGACATAAATTCATTGAATGCGTGAAGTGTATTTGTGAATATATTTTGACGAATAAGGTTGCAAGAAAGTGTAAACCGAAACCATCTCTCACAACTACATCACATTTGAGCCGTAATGGAAAGGGAATCCAAACTATGGCGGTCTCGTGTGGCTGCAATTAACTGTTTGTTTTTTTAGCTTATAAGAGCTTTTAATCACACTTCCACCTATTTGGCATCTACAACGCAATAGAGTAGGACATGGTGAATCTTTTGATATCAAATAACTGTACTGTGAATTTTGTAGCAAGTCAACCTTTAAGCGAGCTACATGCTCTTCATTGTCAAACTCAATGGTAATATAATAATACTAAAACCTATAGACTCAAAACTTGTGATTTTACTCATGTTTGCCAGAATAACCTTTTGCAACTGCACCAGAAGAAAAAACAGGCATTATGCTAATTTTATTATCAAAAAATTACCTATACAAGTATTATTTTAAATACTGGTATTAGCAAACTTTAGAAAATAAGCAAAATTTTGCTCACATTTTTCACATATTCAAAAACTCACTCGTACCTGATGGGCATGCTGAGCCCTAGAATCTACTTTATGTCTAAGATTCCTCAACTGGCTCCATTTAACCAGTATTTTATCTTCCAGAAAATCAGTGATGCAAGTTTTAGTCTTTAGCCGAGCTTTTTGGAAATCTTCCTCAAGTTGCTTGTACTTCAAAGAGAGTAGTTTCATCTGCAAAAAAAATTGTTATTTAGTGGATCATTTATTTATTTTATTTATTGGATTATTTAGTGGTCATATAATCAATTGGGAGCATATGGTGTGACATGATCTAATACCATGGAATGTAAATAGGCATAAAAGTGTTTTATTCTTTTGACTACAAAAAATCAGATCTTGTCATAGTGAGGTAGATGAACCCAGTCTACCAGCCCCTAAAACAGTCTATTCAACCTAAAATCTGTACAGGAATATTTTAAGTAGTATAATAAAAATAATAATATATTTTAAAATTACAGACATTCAGATCATTTTATGAGCTATTTTACGGAGTTGAAAATTCCTATTAATTCTAGTTGGTTATTTCTAGTAGGAATTTTGGAAAAAAATATTTCACTTCCACCAGAAAGGTCAAAAACTGTGCAGAGAAAAGACAATAAACATTGATACATTAAAATTTTTATTTTATTATATTACATAATTTATATTGAACTAAGTGTAAGGACTAAAACAGTTTTATTGACAATTTTAATGCAACTACTTAATAAATCCTAATGCAACTAACTACATCGTAACTTCAACTTATCTGATTCATCCCATAAGTGGCTCTACTCTGCCTTAGCTGGTGACAAAGTAAAAAAACCTAAATGTATAGAGTTACTCGCCCTAAAGATTTATTTTAATTGAAAACAAACTCTAATGTTTTACATATGGCTTATTTTGACAATGAGTTTGATAGCTATGAACTCTAGCCAATTTAACAAATGTCGCTGAATGAAGCCTAACTTTAATCATCTCTTTACAACCATGCTTTAATTATATACAACAAGAATAATGTGGTCAAAAATAAATGATTATTTCACTACAAATAATTTTCAGGGGTTGATAATATTTTTACTAGTTGTTAATATCTAAAGAGAAGTTAGATTTGTTTGACCAATCTTGTATTAATTTAGCTGCCAAAATTAAAATAGGTGCATGTTTAATTAAGTTCAATTAAATATTTTACTTGTATTATTTAACTGTGTAATAAAAAACCTAAAGTTTAAATTATACATTTCATGATTTCAAACTTGTATGGTAACATCGAGTTTATGATCTGCTCTTGTAATCAAAATGTGTCAGTATTGACATTAAATGATAGGGTTTAACATAAATTTCAAATGTGTTTTAAATGATAACTAAAGCTAGAAAGTAATTTTGTATGGCATCATTTTGATCAATGAAGTCTAAATAAAAACTCATATTTACAGGTTATCATTTGTTCTCTGTAGTAGCCAATGAGGTTCTCTTGTCACTTGACCCTGATATCTCAAATTGTTGTTTGTGTAATAATGCCTTTAACACCTCACAGTCTCTACTTGCAATTAGGTAAGTAGATATATTGCCGGATTTTTGAGAAATGCCTTAATGATTTAATGAAATCTTTTTGGCAGCTTTATGACTAAAATAAGCTTCTCCTTTTTGCTGTTTAATTGAATAAGGCTTATTTGAACTACAAAAACAAATTTTAAAATTTGGCGTCTTCCTAATTATTTATGCTTGTCCACATTCACGTTTGGTCAATCGATCTAATCTACGAGGAAACAATTCCTTAGAATATCCAACCTGCTCATCTCTTTTCTTGTGTATCTTCTCTACCGACTGAGCTGTTTCTAGGTCATACTCAGCGAGTGTTTGAGAAGTGAACTTGAAGATTCGTTCCAAACTCTCTTCCTTCTCAATCATCTCTTTCTTCAGCTTGTTGATTTCATCATTTAGCAGTAGTACAAGCTCTTCCAAAGACATCAACTGATGGTGCGCTCCTGCATGAAGCTGATAACTTAGTAAATTCTTCAGCTTTCACACAATATCAACTTCATATAAAATCAACTTTGCCTTTTTCAACAAGTAATTTAGTCTTCGAGCAGTGTTCCTGTTGCGTCAGTCAAAGTGGAAGTTGTATGAATTAAAAGGTTGAACAAATCAGAAAAAATTTAAAATCAATGATTAAGCTATGTTAATTGAGCTCTGACTCAAAAAATTGTTTAATGGTTTATAATAAGGCAAACTAAACATTTTAAAAAATGTGTTAAGTGTATATTTTCTGATAGCTGAAACTAAAAATATTTGACAAAGTTTTTCAAAAATGGGCTGCAATAGAAATAAACCCTGGCAGATGAGTGGATTGAATAAGCAACTGCAGGCAATAGTAAAATCAGGTTTACAGTCTACAAAACTTGTGTATTTTGCCCTTTGTGCGCCATTTTCATACATTTACACAAATGCTTACATGATCAGCAAATAATCTTCCTATTTCTGCTTAATTGTGGTGGTTTTAGAACGTATGAAAATCAATGATAAATGAGCAGAATATATTTACAACATGTTTACAAACTTGATTTGATTTATTCACAGTAGAAACATATTTTGGTTGCTTATGACCAAAATATGCTTATGCTGTAAACAGGATACCTTTCAAATTAACAATGGTAAAATAAGTAGAAAATGCTAAAATAAAACATTTGATCTCCGTATTTTAAAAGTTCATAATGTTCATTGTACTTTAAAAAAATGCAATGGCTTCCTTAACCCTTTGCCGGGGTTAAAGCCCGCATAAACACCCAAAAGTCAAGTAGTGTATTTTTGAAAATTCAATAAAATCTGTTTTCTATTGAGATGCATAACTCAAACTGAAAGATTTTTTTCTGTTAACAGTATATTTTGTAATTAACCATTCATTTAATATGCACTATTACAAAAAGGTTACAAGTATGTATACTTGTCCCTGTATGAAATGTTTAGATGCACTCATTTCGATAGAGTTTAACATGACAGCGTAGCCGAGCGAGCTACCATAACGATCACTTTTCTCTGTATATTCATAAGTCCTACAATTTTACATCACTTTTATCATCTGAATTATTTTGTACTGATCAGACAAAATATCACTAACGATCGCAGGATTAAATAAATTGTTATTCTATTGTTTTGAATGTCGAGCTAATATTGAGTGGTTTTTCAAACTTCCATTTTTTTCAAAGTTCAAAAAGTCGTGAATTATTTAGCTTTTAGCACAAGGCAACGCTTCCCAGATAATTGTTTCCTATTGTAATTTACCTACTAACATCTTGTTGGTGATATTTAAAACTGACTAGTGTTGATATAATTTGTTTAATGTTACTAGGCGACAGCTTTATAAACGTCAGCCGAAAGCAACATAAAAGTCGTTTTTCAACGCAACTCATAAACAACATTTTTAATGTATTCCCAGCCAAAGGGTTAATTCTTTAAACCCTAACAGGCGGTATTTTGTGTTGGGTGTATCAGAAACCCTAACAGCTAAAACCGGCATTTACATGACTCTGCTTACAAATGTAGTAGTAAGTAAGTCCAAGCTTGTAAGTAATCCAACAAACAACCAACAGATAACCAATCAAATCAAGCTTTGCACAGGGCGTCAGACAAAAAATCTCTGTTCTATTTGAACCGTTTTTAAAGATATTTAAAAAACTTTCTTCTATATCTTAACAATTTTTATCGGAAGGATATCAAGAAAAACTTAATATGATTTGTTTGTTGGTAGTTTATGTGGCATCGCTATGTATTATGTAAGACAGAGAATGTAAATGTTACAATTCATAGCTTTTTCTTTAAACCCTAATGGTTATAGTCTTTATTATAGACCACTTACCACTGAACTAATACAAAATTACATGACAACATCTTTGCTACAGAAATTCAGCCGGCATTATTAAAGAGAATTCAATGTGAATTATGCGACGCAGACCAAAATTTAGAGGCAAACCCAGATACCCTCGGAGCAAGTTCCCATAGAAGAGACACATCCAGGGCAACTCATCTTTAAGCATTTTCTGCAGCCCATACTTATTGGTTTGTTATCATGATCAGCACAGACTCTGCTTTGCTGACTCTTCAGTAGTTCATACTGCTCCATGTTTATCGTTGGATGAGGCTCACCAAAATCTTCCTGGTACTCTCGATGAGACTATAATATAAAGTTTGTTACTGTGTTGTCACCATTGGAGGCTGTTCTTAAAAAGTATAAGTAGTTAAATACAAAGTAGCTCACTGGATCAATGCTAATATAGTTCAATGGCTAGAGGTTTTAACTATAAAGTCAAGCGTAGATAAACGTGAAAATGCGTTACCAAAAGCTAAATTTACTAATTACACCACTGATTACCATAAACTGTTTGAAGAAATAAGTCTTTGGGACCTTAGCTCAAAATAAAATGCCTTGATCATTGAATAAACCGATCTTATCTATGTAGATAGACACAAAAGTGTACAATCTAATACAATTACTTTAATCATCATGCACAGAATCTTAGAAATTTTATATCTTCTAACCATTGAAAGCTTTAGGTGGTTAAAAGTTGGACCCCTTGCTAACTAACCATTTACATTGAAACAGGTCGTTCAGTACTTTCAAAATATAACATCAATTTTTCTGTAAGTTTTGCAGCTTCTGTTAGATATCAAGAAATAAAATAGAGAGAAATGTATTTGTTTTTATTTGAGAAAACATGCACTTACGAAGTTTTGAAAGACAAAAAGACAAAAACACAAAATGATATAAAATGTATTAAAAAGTCTCATACAACTGTTGTTGTACATATCCAATAAACAACAACAATGTAGAAGAGAATGTGCCAACAAATGGATCTTCTTTATCGATAATAGTCATATGGGTCACGATCTCAGAAATCATGGTTAAGTCGGGGTATGAAATTTGGAGTTATCTACACTAGCAGTAGGAAAAATTCGGTTAAAAACTGGCGTTAAAGTTTGAGAAACAAAAACCAATCTACAACTTTGTTTATTTCAAAACGTCATAGCAACCAACATCAATAAGTTATGATTATCACCTAGATTTCTGTAATTCTATAAAAAAATTTATGCCGAGTTTTACAATCTAAACAGATTTTAGCTGGCTGTCATAGAAATAGCTGTATATTTATCAGACAATGAATTACTCATTTTTAATTTTCCAGATATTAAAAACGGCTTGGCGTTATCACGATTTTGGCACAGCTGTAGTATCACCAAAAGACCTTTAGAAAAATATTAACAGTAACATATTGAACATCATCAGACACTACATAATACGATGTTGTATTCATTCGAATAGTTATTCTTATAATTAAATCTTTTAACAATCAAATAAAATATAATATTTTTTCTCATATTTAAATACGATTATAATCTGGTAAAAATTGTTAGGAAAATATTGTGGTCATACCCCGTACTTTCACTGCTTTTTTCATCAGTTGGATTACCAAAGTACTCGTTAAAAGTGTCAAAAATGTCAGAGATATCTTTAAAATCGGCAGAAAAGAATCGATTGCTTTTATCAGATGCCATGTTTCAGTACTTCCTGTTTCGCATAGCAACGGTTTTAAGGGGATTTTTTCCAAGGATTGGAGATTTCTATTGGCTAAACTGACTTCAGATTCAGAAAGGTCACTCTTTGATTAGTCTGGATGCGTGTGTTGCAAAAATTGTTACCAATATTAGAAATTTAGTTAGTGCAGCTTCAAAGTCGGATAACTCAACTTCGTGAATTGTGAATTAACCATGGTTTCTGGGATCGCGACCTAAACGTTTTGGATACCTGTGTAATACAGGTTGTTTAAATTGACCTAATAAAAACAAGATTACTGCTGTTACTGTTTGAATAGTATTTTTGATTTAAATATCCTTGCCTTTTGTAAAACAAGCTAAAAATTCGATAAAAAATTTTTCACTCTGACCTATACTTAAAGGTTGACTCGCAATAAAAAACACATTACAATTATTTCATATCAAAATATTCACAATGACTTATCCTGCTGTGTTGTAGGTGCAAAATATGTGGAAATGTGATTACAAGCTCCTAAAAGCTCAAAAACGAACAGTTAATCGCCGCCATCACAAAACCGCCGTAGATTGGAATCTCTTTCAAAAACGGCTCAAACGGGACAATTTGAGACCACAAATTAGGTATGAGTTATGAGCCCACCGTTATGAATCCACAAAACATCAACCAGATGCGAGGATGGCTTCATTAACCCTTTGCCAGAATTGGAGGGGTAATTGATTTCATAGAAATTGATTTGTTACATGCAATATTTCGGTAATTCACTCATTTTAACACGGTAACAATATTTTCACTAACTCATGGAACCATTTTTTAGTATTTGAATGAACTAATCTGATATGACCAATAAATTTTTTCTACAAATTGATATTAATAATATATAACTAGATAACATTCACGGTACATGACATTTTTAGGGATGCAGATGGTTTTGCCATATATTCAAACATTTTCTTTTCAAAGATGCGGCTAGCTTATTTCATCTAGTAACTATTTTCCAGTGTTGGTAGCAACTGAAAACTCTACTGATACAGAGGTCGCAGTGAAATAAGTTAACTCGACGACCTAATTACTGTAGACCGAAAGAATTGGTAGTCAAAATAATTGGTAGTCGGTACTCAGATGTTTACACAGCATTTGAAAGAAGCTAAGATGACAAGCTTTTAATTTCTTTAGTTTGGGCCGTTTGAGACATTTATAATAATGTATCTGTAGCTGGTATTCAACCTTTATTTTAGACAACATGAACCAACACAAAATAAAATATATGCCACTAGAGTCGCATAGGACTAGACTTTTATTACATAGCTCATGTGAATACGAGAGATAGAGACAGGTTGTACCACTAGTTAAATCATTTTGGGCAAGTCTGGACATCTTTCTATCATGAGCGTTTTCACCGCAATCTATCTTTGTTGATTTTATTCTTCAAATACTTTGACAATGAGATAGCTTAACACAACCAACCACATATCAACTGATAGACAAAAATCCTTATTTTCCTTTCGAATCAACTAAAATTTCACGCAATCACATCTTTAACGCTTTAACATCTTTTTCAATACTTGTAAAGACTTCAAGTTTGATATTTGGGAATTACTAAAAGTTAATATTATATTGCTCAAATTTATCAACATGTTGAATATTTTACACGCAAAGTGCAATATGGTACTACAACATTGAGTGTCATGACTGCAGAACAACCTAAAAGATAGTGAATATTAAATGGACTACCACAAGAAAAAACACACTAACAGAAATGTTCAACATGACCCAAAAATAACTAACAAAGGGTTAAGGCTTCAACATGTTAAGATTCCAACATCATGCAAACATAATATTTGAAACATTCCTTACCTCATGATGCTGGGCACATAAAATTTTGTCACATCGTGGGCAATATGAAAATGCATGTTGACCGTATTTTCCTTTTTTCGCGCAGGGATCACATGATCTTGGCTTATCCTTTGTTACATCATATGATGGCAGTTTATCTAGGGGCACCTCGCAGACCACTCTACAACATCAAGATTATTAGAGCTAAGAGTCAAAATGAAAACAACTTTCTATTATTTTTAGTTACATTTTACTTACTTTTTTATTTTAATTCCTATCACTCAGGTTATTAGAAGAGCAACATTTTATCCTTAGCATTTATTAAGTCTTTGAACACGGGCCTTTCTTGGTAATGTGTGTTGGAATGTTATTGACGATCAAAAGCTTTTAAATTCTTATTAACTATATCTAATAGTGTTCATAATACAATGATATTTGGTGTAGCACTAGTGAAAAAAGTTAGGCAACCCAACTCAATTGCCACTATACAGAAAAAGGTAATTTATCATTATTCTAGCTAAAACTATACAAGTTCTACAAGCTTGAAAAAGCAATTTTAAAACGTGTAAAAACATTTACAATAGTTTCATATCCATCGATCACATGTTTCAGGACTCAATATATACTAGGAAATTATAATTAGTAGCATAAAATTATCAATTCATATATCACAATCATTTGTGACTTATCAATAAATGCGTCGCAACGACTTTTTTCACGATGCCACGCTAATGAAATTAGTTATTATAACCAAAGAAGTAGATAAAGATCTTTAAAAAACTGGTTACAATTGAGGGTTATTTAATTAATGTTTGAAATATTTTGTTTGTTACACAAATTGCCCAGGGTTACCGACACATTGACAAAAACAGCCAGGGTTAAAAGGGTTAAAAACATGAAAGCAATGTTTATATGCTGTCTCCTAGCAAAATACCTGCACTATTGCATTGATAATATTTACAATAATTCATTGTTTAGGAAATAATAATATGAACTGCAATAAAATGTATGACTTTGAATTCTTGCTTTGCCCACTCGCCGTCTGCAACTCCAAGTTTGCCAAATTAATGTGATATGTGATAATAGTCGTTAGCCACTTTTGCTTTTCAACAAGGAATATTAATTTTATTATAGCTTCAACTTTTGTTTTTGAATATACTGCTTGTTTAACCTTGTGGATACCGTTCCCTTAATCTGACGGGCTGAGAGCGCAGTCTCAGCATACCAAACCCGTAATTGCCCGTCAGATCTGAGTCTTCGATACATGTTTTTTTAAATTCATTTATTTATTTTAAAAACGGCACTAAAATTCTTAATTAATATTTTTAGGAGTTTTAAAAGATATCAAACTACTATTTTGAGGCAATAATTAGTCCTTTATGCGCATGTGCAAAAAGTACACGTTGCTAGAAGTTGACCGTTCTTTTTGGAAAGCTTATCATCATAAACGGACGTGATATTTCAAGCGCTGCTAAAAAGATTCGTTTACAGGAAGATATCGACTGGTTTGAAAGTGAAGCAGAGGATTTCAGTGCAGAAGAACGTGAAGAAGACGATGAAAGTGAAAAATAAACTCAACAGAGTGAATCGGAGTACGAAAGTGAGAGTGAAACGGCCGGCGTTGAATGAGGGAGTCATGACGGATTTCAAAGAGGAGCCGATTTAAAACCCAAAGAATTTCATTTTGATGACAGCTTGGTAGGTGTAAGAATCCGAATTCCTGGTCAGATAAGTATTTTTGGCTATTTAAAGCTGTTTATTACATCGGCCATCATGATGGTTATAGTTAATGAAACAAATAGATATGGCCTTCAAAAACATGGCGATGCCTGGCAGCTTGTCGATGAAAAAGATATTTGGCGAAGTTTTGGTTTAATTTTGCTTATGGTTATTGTCAAAAAGCCTACTCTCAAATCTTACTGGTCTACCTAGCATTTGTTATCTACGCCAGTGTTTAGTGAAATGATTTCAAGAAACAGGTTTTTAATGGTTTTAAGCAGTTTGCATTTCACTGACAATTCGGAAAACCCTGCTGGCAATAAATTGTTCAAATTAGGAAGTGTTTTTGCCATGATATGTGACCGGTTATCTTCTGTTTTGCTGCCTGGTAAATTTATATATATAGATGAAAGCTTGCTGGCTTGGAAAGGGCGACTCAGCTTCAAACAGTATATTCCATCTAAAAGATCTATATTTGGAATAAAGCTGTTTTCTCTCTGCGATGCTGTATCTGGCTATGTGCACAAGCTGTCTGTGTACATTGGTGATGAGCAGGAGCAAGCCGAAGGAACTGGTAGAGGAGTCACTCACAACTTAGTCATGAAATTAATGAGTGGTTTACTAAATTTAGGTCATTGTTAATTTATGGATAATTTTTATAATTCGCCAGAGTTAGCAGCTGAACATGTAAAAAATAGTACTCATGTTTGTGGAACTTTGCGTCCAAACAGAAAAGGTGTCCCCAAAGATTTGAAAATGTATAATGGAAAATTAATTAAAAAAGGTCAGACAACAAGCTTTGCTAATGGGGAAAGTATGGTTGGCTGTTGGAGAGATAAAAATATATATTTATGTAATTTCAACTATGCATAAAAACATGGATGTCGCAGATACAGGCCAAGTAAATTATAAAGTGGAGAAAGTTTGCAAACCAGCTGTTATTTTGGATTACAACAAATACATTGGGGGGAGTTGACAAATCGGATCAAAATTTGCATTATTATAACGCTGCGCGTAAAACCATGAAATGGTATAAAAAACTATTTTTTTCATTTATTAGATATTTGTGTATACAATGCGGCCATAGTTTATAGAATTCATAGCAGCTGTAAAATAACTGACTTGCAGTTTCGACAGAAATTAATTCATCAGATATTTGAATATACCGGTTCTTGTCACAAAAACAGTACTCCGCGCGCTTCAACTTCTTCTACTCATCGAATAGTGACAAATAGCCCAGGGAAAGGTAGACCGGCAAAATACAGAATTTGTAGGCACTGCAAAAGGCGCGGTGATGACAACAAACCTATGCGAAGCGAAACTAAATTTAAATGTCTAGCATGTGGAGTACCTTTGTGCGTGTCGTGTTTTGATGCTTACCATGCTAAATAAATTCATTTTAAAATTTATTTAGTGTGTGTAAATGCTTCATTGCTTTGTATCACTTGCTTTTGTACATACACTTGTTAAAATGTCATTGTCTATGTATTGTATTTGTTGTACATTTACAGGTTGTATTTGTTGTGCATTTACAGGTTTTATTTGTTACAGACCGCCCTTTTAAGGGCACCCATATAATCAAAGAGTTCAGTTCACATGCTTTCTAGCAGTCCATGATTTGCTGTTTGTGCTCGTAATAAATGTTGCCTTCTGTCTTGTGCTGCTTCACCAAATGTGCCAATGCAGACTCACAACTCAATTCATTTTATGCACAATAAACTTTGCTGCAGCACACATGAATTTGTGCAATGTGTTTATATACAAAATAAATAAATATAGTTTTGAGAAATGCATAAGATCATAACTAAAATCAGAAAAAAATGATAACTATCAATATATAGATCTCAAGCTGTAAAGCTTAGCAAACTGTCTGGAGGAAGAAATCAGTCTAGAAAATAATCTCAGCTTTCAAATGCATATTAAGTTGCAGCTAAATCTCAATTTGCACGAAAGTTACAGCAGTGATGGCACAGCCTGTCAGGTCTTGTCAGCCCTCTCGTGCTCTGCTTACAGACATGGCGTCATGAGCATTTCAAAGAGCTGCACACGCAATGCATATGAGCGCCTAACTCTGCTTTTGATGCACTTGGACAACCGATTTTTTTTGCTGCGTGTAGCAAACATGTTTGCCGCCGTGCATATGCTTATCATAAACTATTTTCTTAGAGGTATTGCTTGTAAAAAATAGTTATTATCGATATTTTATGGCAAAAAGCTGACAGCTTCATCGACTCAGAACACTGACCAAAATCTTTACAGCCGATTTGCAGGAAATTAACAGCAGCCTCTTGAGAAATCTCTAAGCTTTTTAATGCATATTTATTTGTGACTGTATGCCAGTTAGCATGAAAGTTATAACCAATTTTAGGCGGCCATATCAAGCCTCTATTTTTCGCTTGTCATTAGGGCCACGCGCTGGAATTTTGAGCGGCGCTCCCGCATTGCATCGGAGATCATAACTCCACTTTCATTGCTCTTGGGCGACCAATTTCTTTTGCAAATTGTTGTGGACATATGAATCCATAGAAGTACTGTTTATACAACATTTTCAATTCTATTATTTAGAAAACACAATTGAAAATGACGTACAAAAATAAAATATTGGGAGCTTCAACAAGTTGAGACTTCTGCAGGATAGCAATTGCAAGCTATTTACATAAAAATATATCAGTTTGCAGAGAAACTTTTCGGCATTCCTATGCATGTTAATTTATGTGTCTACCTCAAGTTTACTGAACATATATTCAGTTTTTACGCAGTCGAGTCGAAGGCTCAGATCGCCGTAGTAAATGCTCTGGTACGCTGGGGAATTTCCAGCCGTAAGCGCCCGGTCCCTAAAGGGTTAATAAAGATTTGAAATCTCGATTCCTTGGTCTCCTTACTTTATATCATTCATTTACAAATGGAAAATAAGTTTTTGGATAATTTATGAAATTTCGAAAAACACGTCAGAGTTTTGATTACAGACGCATCAATTTTGACTTGTGATCATGTATATTTAGTGTTTGTTATTATTTAATAAACTAAGTCTTGGTATTTTCATTCAGTGGAACTAGTGGCTATATCCCTAATAATAGCACATGGTCTACTTGACTAGGGTCATGTCACTGTATCTGATTGTTTACATTAGCCAGCATGAAGCCTGCTCCTTTAGACGGGAGACCTAATCATTCAACTGATAGGTTTACACAACAGCTCCTAGCAGTGTGTTTACTTTAGATCTTGTAGTTCTCAGCCAATATCCAAAGTTCATGCATTTCTCTGCTGCCGGCTGTAAACTCCTATCAAGCTTTGACTTGACATAGAGATTATATGAGCTAATAAGACAAAATGATCTAATAATCATATTTCACATTTGATTGCATACATAAGACTTTTTACAGAAAACTGCACGAGGGAAAACACTATTGTTCTTTTTTTTTTTTAAATTGAAATTTGGTCATTTTTACTTTATCTTTAAACATTACTTTTACTAGTTTATCCCTATCATTATCACACTGTCTATGAAATAAAGTCGCGTCAGTATATTGATTAAAATATCAGGCGTGGAGCCTTGGCTAGCGCCTAGCAAAGCAAATCATAGAAGAATAATATTTTGAGACTCTATTTTAAGAGTATACTGACACACAGAGTTGTTAACAAAATGTAATACACCATATTTGCCAGCTTTTTAACATGATTGTATAGCTAAACTTTGTCACCTAGCAACACACCTGCAGTCTTCCCATGGACATACAATAATGTTATTCTCATCATTGAAGCCAGTTAGACATTCAAGGCAATGTACATGGTTGCAGGTAAGTTGACGAGGATTGGGTAGAGCTACTCCTTGTCTCAAACAGAAACCACATTCCACGGCAGGTGGAACAATCTCTTTCATGTCAGCCATATTTAGAACTACAAATATGAATTCATATTTTAAGTTCAAGACTAAGGTTATATTGACAAACACCTAATAAATACTCAAACTGTGTGGGTTTATTTTTATGCTTAAATCACATGTTGCACCCATTAAGCCCGTTCAAGCAGCAAGGCAAATACTGTTTCAACTAGATGACTCTTATATATAAACTTTGTATCTCAATGTGATGACTGTCTTTAACAACATAATGAAATAAGTAGTTCTGATATAAAGGGTAGTACACAAAGTTTTGTTAAATCCCAGACAAAATAAAATTTATTATTGCTGACAGAATAGAGAAGCGTTCCGACTAACCTCATAAAAGAAAGCGTAACTATGAATCAATGCAGTGTTGATGATGGTTAATTTATAGGCAATCATAGATTACAAATAACGGCAAATACCTAATAAATACTCACAATGTGTCTGTTTATTGTATTGCAAAAAACACATGTTGCCTCACATTAAGTCTATCAACTGCCTATCTATGCAGCTAAATAAATCATGTGAGCCAGGACTGGCGGAAGTGTTCAGGAGATGCTGTATTGGTACAACCACACTCCAAATTTTGCTAAAGCAGTATCCGCTGAATCAGGGTTCAACTATCAGTTAAGATCGCTGCCTGACACTGCAACCAACCCACTGAGGCATGCCAAGACACACTTGAATCCCTTTAAGCCCGGATATATAGTCTATGTGAAACCGGTCAAGTAAAAATATACTACAATTTGGCCGACTGACAGAATCACAGCACTCTTATCAAACACTGCTGCTAAATTAGATGAAATACCACGACACATTGCAGATCTACAGCTTTGTCACCGAATCTCACCAAGTAAACCAGCCAGTGATGCAGAAGTTTCTATAGACTTACCATACCAATTACCACCCGACGACGACAAAGACATAGACATTGGAAATGAAAACAATGCTAATCAAGAAATAGTAGACCATAATGAGGCTTGTGTCAACCATAGAGAGAGGCTTGTGTTACCTGATTTTTAAGTAATTGACTGATGTGATTTAGAAATCAGGAGGAGGTTTGAATAGGAATCGTCTGAACATGTATAATTATTATTCATGTAAATAGGAATTGTCTGAACTTGTTAAAGTAGTATTCATTTAATATTGTTTGCTTTTTATGTAATGCTTTGCTGTATAAGTAATGCTTGCTAATATTGTACTGTATCATCAGCGGGTGTAATGCTTACAGACACCTACTTTTGTCAGCTTCAATAGTTGCCCATTGACAGTGCTAGCAGCTAGTAGATGCCAGAGGAATGTTTATGTAAACATTACAGCAGGCTTGATAGAGCAGTTGCATGTTATGCGATGAGTCAGTTGAATTAGCGCAGTGCTGCTGTGTACTGTGGTGGAACACCAAGTTTCTATCCTTCTTGTACAGTTTCTAACTGGAGTTATGTTCCCTTTTTATCCTTTTGTAGCCACGCCCCTAAGGGAGGCTGGTCTTAGCATCTCATTTGCATAATTTGATGTACTTAAGGCAGGGCCTCGGCTCTTTATGTTCGTTCAATACATGCAGTGCATTTGAATCATACTCTTTCTGCTACCTTAAGCGATACCAGAACCACCCCGGCATATAGCTATCTCCAAAGACCTAGTCTATGGACTGTGCTGTGGGGATAGACTCATAAGAACACTGTCGACCCCTGTCGACCTCGTCGACCTCCGGTCGACCTTGTCGACCTAGTATAAAACCTCTTTGGTGCAATTCCTTGTGTGAGGTGGTTAATGTTGACCGGTGGAGTAAGCCGACCTAGTCGCCTCTGCATGTTGGTCACGGGAAACCAGTACACAGCCCCTGTGAAGGGTGAATGCAGACCGGTAGAGTAAGCCGACCTAGTCGCCTCTACGTGTTGGTCGCAGGAACCAACACACTGGTGGCAGCAGTGGGATTTGACTGCTGTAACACGGACTTCTAAGACAACCTTTGTAACCATGCCAAGCAGCCGACGGAATGCTACCAGACATCTGGCTGAGGCAGAGCTACAACAGGTCGACCAGATTGGTCAGATGACAGAGGCTATTACTAGAGCCTTACAAATGCCTAGGAGGGAGGCTAGCTTCAAGCCACCGAAATTCGATGGGAGTGAAGATGTGGAACTATTCATCTCCCAGTTCGAAGAGGTTGCAGAAGCTAATGAGTGGAATGAGAAGGCCACTCTCCTCCACCTGCGTGAGACATTGAAAGAGGGGGCCAGAGGTTGCAGTCGAGGAGATTCACCTGCCTCCATCTTCTCGGCCTTACGCACAAAGTACGGGCTCTCCTCGAGAGAGGCTAAGAGTAGGCTCCACCTCAAGAGGGAGCCAAAGACTAGCCTCCAAGAACACGCAACGAAGATGGAGCGTCTAGTGAAGATAGCATACGCTGACCTTACGGACTCCTACCAAGCTAACATGGCCATGGATGCGTTTTCCCTGACTCTAGGAAACACGCACCTCCAACGCCATCTTTTGGCAGTAAGAGCCCAGAGCTTAGAGGAAGCGGTGCAGGCAGGGAATGAGTTCCTGCAAATTCAGCCCACTCTTCCTCGGCCTGGTGCTCGACCCCTAGTAATGACAGTGGAGGAGGAGGAGACTATCCCTGCTACAGTCGCCCCCATCCACTCGGATCCCCCATCAGCCACCCTGAATGACGTCCTACTGGCTATAAAAGGGTTAACAGATGGACTAAAAGAAGGAAACCGATTGGGGTGACGAGGAGCGGAGAAAAAGGAACCTAACTGTTGGGGCTGCGGCCAGACAGGGCACGTACAGCGCCGGTGCCCTTAAGCTACCAAAAGACAACCACTTCAAGCCACGAGGTCGGGAAACGGTTCCTATCCACAGCAGTAGGGGGAAGTGCTGACTGTGGATCTACTATACCAATGCAAGACCAGTGGCAACGGCCACGACGGACTAGGCGACACAGGCTCCCCCCCTGGTCGCCACCGGTCCCCTTGCATAACCATTATCAGCCCTTACCTGAGTGAGCAGGTCTCCCACCCTCAGAAACCAAGGAAGAAACATACGTCTGGCTAAAGCCGTCTCGGCCTTCCAAAAAAGGCCCCCAGAGAATGAGCGAAGCCGGACGAACTCATGGAGATGAATTGTGGAAGCCACATAATAGCAGCTATTTCTTGCCAGGTCGCATCGGAGGGCAGCCCGTCCAGTTTCTCGTGGACACCGGATGCACGTCTAATCTGTTGGGACGGCATGTTTTTGAGCGCTTACCCAAGGATGTCAAGAGCCAATTAGAGGTTCGAGAAGACTATGGGCGGATGGCAGATGGTACACGGCTGAAATTTCATGGACTCATCACTCTCCCAGTCAGAGTCAGGAGTGTCCAAGTCACTGTATCTCTAGTGGTGTGTGCCCTGAAGGAGGATGCCATCCTGGGCATGCCATTCTTGGTCGACCACCACTGTGAGATGAATTTTCAGCAACCCACGTTGGTGTTAAATGGGCAGAAATTGACTTGCACTGACAGAGAGGGTCGACCCCTGACAAGTGGAGTTCAGATAATGCGAGCCACAACACTTCCCCCTCGAGCCGAGGTCCTAGTTGCTGGGCGTCTCACATCCTCATCCTATCAGCCAGTCGGGTTAATCAAGGGAGTAAGAAGCAGTTATATGGTGGCCGCCAGCCTACATCAACCCGGTAAAAAGGGGAGAGTGGCCATCCGCTGCATGAATCCTACCGACCATCCAGTCAGCGTGACGGCAGGGACGATTGTGGGACAATACACTGGAGTAGGGCCGGACGAAATAGGGGTTCCCTGGACAGCAAAGGAGGATGTTGAGACTCCTAAGGAACATTCCCCTTCTCCTTCAAGCGTGCCCCCCCCCCACATGCAGGACTTGCTCCAACAAGCGGCGCCACATTGCTCGTCCCCTACCGAGCACCGAAGGATGGAAGACCTTTTGGTTCGTTATGCGGATGTGTTCAGCCAAGGAAGCGAAGACGTGGGGCGTACCACCCTGGTACAACATGAAATCCCCCTTCTCCCAGAGGCACAACCCATCCGTCAACACCCATATCGAGTAGGACATGAGAAAGAAGCCGAAATCGAGCGACAGGTTTCGGCCCTTGAGAAACAAGGCATGATTGAGCCCGCTCACGGGGCCTGGAGCTCTCCGGTGGTCTTGGTGAGGAAGAAGGACGGGGCGTGGCGATTATGTGTGGACTATAGAAAGCTCAATAGTGTCACTCGCCAGGACGCCTACCCCCTTCCCCGGATTGACGAGAGTTTAGATGCCTTGTCCGGCAGCAAGTTTTTCAGTACCCTGGATATGATGAGCGGGTATTGGCAGGTACCTCTCTCTGCCGAGGCCCAGGAACGGTCAGCATTCACCACACGCAGTGGATTATGGAGATGGAAGGTGCTCCCCTTTGGGCTGACCTCCGCTCCGGCTACCTTCCAGTGGCTAATGGAACGCGTCCTCCAAGGGCTACACTGGAAACCTATATACCTATACCTAGACCATATATATAGCTATACCTAGACGACATCATCGTCATGTCGGCAGACTTCTCTAGTCATGTAACTAGGCTGGCAGAGGTGTTGGAACGATTGAGGCAAGCAGGATTAAAATTGAAGCCCTCTAAATGCAGTCTGTTCCAGACCCAAGTCAAGTACCTGGGCCACATAGTCAGCGACACTGGAGTGGCTACTGACCCTGAGAAGATTCAGGCCATCAGTGAATGGGCAGCTCCACAGGATGTGACTCAATTAAGATCGTACTTGGGTACCACTGGGTACTACCACCGATACATACCTGACTACGCCTCGATCGCCAAACATCTCACCTTGTTGACAAGCAAGGGGGTCCCCTGGAAGTGGGGAGAAGATGAACAGGAAGCTTTCCTTAAGCTCAAGTGGTCACTGACGCACGCTCCGGTACTGGCATATCCTGATCCCTCTCTACCCTACGTACTCGATACCGATGCTAGTAACGTAGGGACCGGGGCTGTGTTATCCCAGGTCCAGCAAGGCAAGGAGCGACCTATAGCCTACTATAGCAAGACCCTCTCCCCCGCCGAACGCAACTACTGCATGACTAGAAGAGAGCTGCTGGCAGTCGTGCTAGCTGTCCGACATTTCCGGCCATACCTATATGGCAGAGAGTTTACTATCCGGACAGATCATGCCTCCTTGGTTTGGCTGCACCGGAGAAAGGAACCCTCTTGCCAGGTGGCCCGGTGGCTGGAGAGCCTAGTCGAGCACAAGTATCGAATCATCCATCGAAAAGGTGTTAAGCATGGTAACGCCGATGGGTTGAGTCGACAACAGTGCATCGACTGCCGGCAGTGTGCTGCCATTGAGAAGCGGGATCGGGGGCCAACTAGGTCACAAGTGTGTGACTCGCTAGTACCCCCAGGGACTAATTGGGAAACTACCGTACCAGTGGACCAAGTTCCTGTACAACCACCAAGAGGTACGGGAGGACCCAGTCCTAGCGCCCACCAGTTGGACGAAGACAAATGGCCTTGACTACCCAGCAGCAGACATACATCAGGGCCCAGCCTCCCGATTCCCACACCAGCCAGCCAAGTTCCAGTACGGCTGCCATGCGGTGCGGGGTCACCCAGAGTGTTGGACAACCCCCTCAGAAAGTCTCAAAACCCTCTGTTACGGGCCATCAAGGTGGCAGGTGAGCCAGGACACGTTGTGGAAACTGACAAAGTTGCAGTACAATCAGACGCTAGAGCCACGAGTTTAGATCTCTCACCGCCAGCTGCCCCAAAGGTCCCGGAATTGTTGACAGTAGTGCAAACCTCACTAGATGAAATACGAGCATTGCAACAGAGACCCGCTACCGACCTAGGGATAATTTACCAGGCCGTCAGGAACCGGAAAAGAATCGAAGAGGCCGTATTACAAGTAGGCAGCCCCGAGTTGCAGCGGTTGGCCCGGATGTTCCATCAGCTCCAGATTGACGAATCAGGTGTATTGACCCTTCATCTCATTCAGAATGGGCGAGAAAGGGTGGTGGTGGTATGCCCCCAAACTCTGCGACAGGAGATCCTGTGGAAGGCCCACGAACAAACTCACTGCGGTGTGGAAAGGACCCTGAAGCGCGTCCAGCTGGATTGGTACTGGCCGGGCATGACTGGAGATATCAGGAGGGCAGTTCTCTCCTGTGAAGTTTGCCAGCGGGCTAAGACGGGAAAGGCTCGGACCTCCGGGAATCGCCAACGGTTGTACGCTGGGAGGCCATGGCAACGTCTAGCAGTAGATTTAGTGGGACCCCTACCTCAGACCCCTCGAGGAAATAGCTGGGTGTTGGTACTCACTGACCATTTCACTCGGTGGTCGGATGCCTTAGCTATCCCTGACGCTACAGCTCCAACGGTGGCCCAAGTCTTGGATGAAAGAGTATTCAGTTACTTCGGTCTGCCCGAAATTATCCACACCGACCAGGGGAGCCAATTCGAGTCCTCTTTGTTTCAAGAGCTATGTGACTTGTGGGGAGTCGACAAATCTAGGACCACTCCGTACCACCCCGAAGGAAATGGTGTGGTTGAAAGAAACAATCGAGTATTGGGTGACTCCCTACGAGCACTTTTACTGGGCAGAGGACAAGAGGACTGGGATCAATTATTGCCACAGATCATGCGGACGCTGCGAGGGCTACCGCACTCTGCCACTAAGGAAACACCAAATTATTTGATGTTGGGTCGAGAGCTTCGTCTTCCTGACCAATTGCTGCATGGAAATAGGTTGGAGTCATTTACGAGCACACACGAATATGTCCAGACTGTTCACGACCGGTTGATACAAGCTCATACTCTCCTCCGAGATAGACAGAAGGAAATTGTATCAACCGAAGTGAGAGAGCCTCCGCTGTTCAATGAGGGTGACCTCGTATGGTTGCTAAGCAAGCGACGAAGAAAAGGGGAAAATCCGAAATTTGCGGCCAGGTATGTGGGGCCCTATCGCGTACTAAGGAGTCACGAAAATCATACGTACGAAGTAGAAAGATATGGACAGCGATCCACTCAGGCCGAAGGAAGATTAAGGCTCTGTCGCCCTAGCCCGGTGCAACAAGGACGAGCCCCAGCTGAAGTCGAACCTGCCCGACGTCCCAACATGAGAGGTTATCCCCGGAGACGAGTATCACGAGAAAACGGTAATCCAGATGCCGTTATTTCCGAATCACTTCTGCCTAGTCGATTAATAGATTTACCAATACCACAATCGCCGGGAAGATTGGAACCACCTCGGCTCCCCAGCGAAGATTTTTTGGTCTCTCCAAGTGAACACAACTCTAACTCGAGAGCTGGCCTCGACACTGGCTGCGAGTTGGCGACCGAAGAAGCAAGAGCTACGGGGAATGAAGGAGTCCAGGCTTGTACCACTGGGACCGGAAACACCACGCGGCCCCAACGAATAAGAAAGCCCCCTGCGTATCTAGCGGATTACGACACCAGTACTGTCCAATCAGGAGAGGCCAGAAGGGGTCAAGGCCAAAAGGCGGCCATTTTGGAAACCAAAGAAAGCTCTCTCACTGTTTGTTATCAGCTCGACATGCACACACACACACGCATATTTACACCCTCCAGCCATGGAAGTGATCAAGGAGACCATTAAGGAAGCTTCTCCACTTACCGGAGCTCTGCCCCTACTATCGGAGCTAGTGACTCCATTAGAACTACACCCGGCTCCCAATGAAACGTTGGATGGTATGGATTCCGACTCGACGAAGGAAGATTCCTCCCCGAGCTCTCGCCTACCGACCAAGTGGGTCTCAGAGGAGACGACCAGGAAAATAATGAAGCTATGTCAGGAAGACGGTGTCCACTGTCCGTTGTGCCAGCAATCATTATCCACCCCCCGACGGCGCCGGATTCACATTGCACAACATTTTACGAGGTTCTTCTGCAAATGTGGGAGAAATTCGACCTCGAGAGACACAATCGCCAAGCACCAATCGAGGATGAAGGGCGTGGAGATCCGGAAAGCCCCCGGTGGAACGGGCGTTAAGATCTACGAGGTCGACCGCGCCAGCTATCCCACATGGATCAGGAGGGTCCAATTGGTCAACCCCCCGGCCTTCGAGAAACTTATGCCTTATGGTCCGGTTAAGATGAAGCCACCTGTGAGGAGAGGACCGCAGGCACCCTATCCCTCTCCCCCAAAGGAAAAGCGGATAGATCGGAAATGTAGTCCGCTCAAAAAGGGGAAACCCATACCTGTTCCCAGGAAGACGCTAACGACGGTCGGGAGCATCCAGAGCCGACTGGGAGATGTCCGACCCCGAGCCACGGTGGACGCCCTTCGAGAGGAGGCCTCTAGCCTCAGACGAACGGCCCGTCACCTGGAAGAGTTGGCTAACCAGATGTCGACCAAGTGAAAGATTGCGACACGAATCCCGTTAAAAACATTGACTATCCCTATCTTGTAGTATATTCTAGTTTGTTTGTGTTTTTCTTTTATTATTTTATTTTTTTTTGGTTTTTTTTATTATAGCCGATTGCCGTCTATAGGGGCGGCGTGTGTGGTGGAACACCAAGTTTCTATCCTTCTTGTACTGTTTCTAACTGGAGTTATGTTCCCTTTTTATCCTTTTGTAGCCACGCCCCTAAGGGAGGCTGGTCTTGGCATCTCATTTGCATAATTTGATGTACTTAAGGCAGGGCCTCGGCTCTTTATGTTCGTTCAATACATGCAGTGCATTTGAATCATACTCTTTCTGCTACCTTAAGCGATACCAGAACCACCCCGGCATATAGCTATCTCCAAAGACCTAGTCTATGGACTGTGCTGTGGGGATAGACTCATAAGAACACTGTCGACCCCTGTCGACCCTGTCGACCTTGTCGACCTCCGGTCGACCTTGTCGACCTAGTATAAAACCTCTTTGGTACAATTCCTTGTGTGAGGTGGTTAATGTTGACCGGTGGTGTAAGCCGACCTAGTCGCCTCTGCGTGTTGGTCACGGGAAACCAGTACACAGCCCCTGTGAAGGGTGAATGCAGACCGGTAGAGTAAGCCGACCTAGTCGCCTCTATGTGTTGGTCGCAGGAACCAACACAGTACATGTAATCACTTGCTGCGAATAAAGTACTTTGACTAATTATATTCGCTGTGTGTGACCAGAAAATCATCAACTAGCCACAGGGATCTTGTATTTCGAGCTGTCACATTCTAACGGAAATTTATGATATATATTTACAGAAAATGATGCAAAAATCTATTTACTCACCAGCAAAGTTTTGCTAGGTTAACTTCTCCCTAGTACTACCGAACGGAACGGACATATCAAATGAAACTGCTCCAGTCAGGCGGTGCGATTATTCTTTGGTTTAGCTTTAGTACCCATAACCCTTCGGACTCGGTTTTATTACAGTAATAATGGACGTAAGAGTATAGTCTCCACTGCACATTCCAAAAGATAACCCGCGTAACAACCCGCTAGAAGAAAATTTTGTAAAGCTTGTGATAAATTTTCTGCTACAGTACTTTAAGTTGTATCGTTTTGTAATTATGCCCAAGCAGCAGTTTTTTCCAACCTAATATATTATCAGAAACAAACAACCATAATAACTAGTAATATATCAGCTCTTGAGCGCTCGTATAACTTGTTTATACACCGAATTGAACAGTTTTCTTCTGGTAGGACATCATAATCATAAGAGTAGTTATTCCTAGAAAAGGCTGAATAATGCCTAAAGATGTACTTGCACAAAATGTTAGGTTATTTTATCAAAAAGTATCAGTATTATTCTATCATTTGCCACAAATCATGTTATTTTAGGTGGTCTGCCCACTAAGATGTTTCAAGATTTAAATGGACAAAACTTTGTGGCATTAATACGCTCATAAGAACAATAAGTGCCAGTAATTACCCAAAATGATATAGACAGTCGTGAAGCTGATGTCTGTTGCTCGAGCTTATATCTGCTTTTTCATGGTTTATAACAACAAAAGTCGTGATAAATAATAAATAGTTGCATCGTAAATATAACAACAGCAAAAAAAGATTGCAATAAACGCAGCAATACATCAAAAAGCAAACATAAAAATCCAGGGTGATTGAAATGCTGATAGAATCAAGCATGAAAGTTGTGCAACTGGCATAAATGATACTAAGTGAATAAATGGGATATCAGTAAAATTTGGAGTTGTCTAAACACTATGAGGAAAATGTTTTTTTTATGAAAAACTGGATAAAATTTAAACTAAATCATGATTATTATTCATCATCACAACTTCATATGAAAGAGAATAACCTCATACAGCAGCGACAAATGAATATTCAGTAAAATTGACTTTACAAATTGACATGCACAAGCAGAGAGCTGTCACCAACCTTAGAAGAGCCAGCCAGATTTTCAGTTTGTTGAAGCATTGTAGCAGTCAATATACTGCAAATAAACAATCAGCTGTCAATGAGACAATTATTTACAATACGTTATATTATGAAATTATTTATATAGCTTATAACATCATTTTATTCGAGATACATACAATATAGCAATAGGAAAATATATCATAATTTTACTTTACGAGAAAAGCTTCATAAAATGGCTGTGAAAATGATGGCATGTAATACAAATAGTTTTGTTTTAATTAATTAATTAAAAATAGGATCTTAGGATTAGGATTACTGAGAAATAAATTCCACAATAGGCTACTACCACAAATGGTTTCTGAGTTGTAGCTGGTTTTATACAAGCTGTTGCCAGATTTTAAATAAGGTTACCATGAAATTAGAGATTTTAATATCAGTGAGCAATTTCAGCTCATAGAAGTGATCCTAAAGTAGATATTACACAATTGATGATACAAAAACTGCAAGTGAAACAAAACTAACCAAGAAAAATCTGACACAAGGACCACAAACTTTGTATCCCGATGTGATGACTGTCTTCAAGAACATAATGGAATCGGTAATTCTGAGATAAAGGGTGGTACCGAGAGTTTGGTTAGATCCCAGCAAAAATAAATTGAGTTATTGCTGACAGAATCTAGGAGCGTTTTGGCTAATCTCATAGGAGAAAGCTAAACAATGAACCAATGCAGTGTTAATGATGTTTACTTTATAGGCAATCATAGATTGAACAGTGAAAAATAAAAATCCTTCAATGCTTAACATAACATGAAGGCCTACTATACCCAAAACTGATTAACAATTGATGAGTGTTTGGCTACTATAATAGAGGTGATGGTTTCCTGTCTGTGATATAAGTTATTCACCACAGGACGGCAACTACAACTTTGTGCTGTAAAGAAGGCCAAACAGGTTCAGCAGTACGGAAAACAGACACAAAGAATACACCAACCTGAACTAATACTAGAGTAGATTACAATACGTTACTCAGAGTGCATCTATCTTGAGGGCCATGTTTTTCTCATCTTCAGCCCTGGCCTACATGTGTATTATTGTTAGTTTAAATTTCAATTTGTCACGTTCAAATTGAGATTTATGATATTCATCTATAGAAAATGATGCAAAAGTATATTTACTCACCAGTGAAGTTTAGCTCGGCAGCTTCCTCCTAGTAGTACAGGAACATACGAGAGAAATGAAACTGCTCCAGTCAGTAGTTGCAAGTATTCATCTGTTTAGCCTTAGAAACAATAACTGTCAGAGTAGGAAAATGGTAAAAGTTAGAGTCTGCCGCAAACACACTAAGATTGGCATCACAAGAATTCCAATGCTAAAATAAGAGCATGAAAACTACAAGGCTAGGTATGCATAAGGGTTGGAAGCGCTGACAGGTCAGCCTAAGAGTCAAAGCCAAAGTCAGCGGAGATGGGATGGTGGGTCAGAGTGAGAAACTATAGAGATAGGAATGGGAAGCATTAGATATGACAGCGAGGAATGCATCAGTGATTGAAGCATTGGAGCGTTATGAGGACAGAGTAATAATATCATTGAAGCATTGCCACCCAGCTGCCACAAATAGCATTGTAAATGGTGCACTGCCAAAAACATCAAGCATATGAGCCATTTAACCATTAAAACTCATGAGAGACATTAACAAGCATGATGGATGTATGCCCAATTATGATTATTGCCATAACAGATGAAGGAGATGTGTGATCATCTACTAATCAAATATAATTGTCACCACTACATAATAAGTAGGACAATACATCATACAAAGTACCAAATATTAGTCTACAGAGCAAGCAACTTTGCAGAGTGACCACAGGCATAAGCAGGGACATATATACATCAAATTATCAACCAGTCATAAACAAATCAAGTATTTACAAAATATTTATGTATATAGCATATAACACCATTTATTATAGATAAGATGACTTTGTGAAATCATAATATTAGTATGCATGAATTTTAATGTTATGAAAAACAAAATGGTTTTTGTAATGACTATATAATGCATGATATGAAATATGAATCTCTCCTTTCCTTATTTAAGATAGATAATTAGAACTGTCTCATGGTGAGGGTAATAGCAAAATCCACTTTGTACGATTCAGCTATTGATGGTTTTCAGGTCATGGCCATTCTTGAAAAACTTATTGACTTAGCCTCTCAGCCTATTGACTTGTTAGCTTATTGGGATTCCAAACATCCTCATGGAGTGTCAAAAAGTTGACATCAGATATCAGCTGTCAAAAAAGAATGCTGGTTGGCATCAAAGTTACTAAAAATAGCCAGAGCGCAACTGACATGAGCCAGAAAAACAGCTAGAGGCTGGCAGCGAGCCAAGCAGCAAAAGAGGCAATAGAGTAAGGCTAATATAAGCCATAGGAGCCTGCAGAAAACAGCATGCAGAGGATTAACCTATTGATGAGCAAAAACATACAGCAGATACAATTTACCCCAATTGGTGGGAAGCCAGGAAAACTACGAAGCCCTGAGAGAAGATAATTCATTCTGCCCCTGCCAGCAGAAGGAGCCATATTTACATGCCTCTCAGACACATAACTATTGAACCTAGAAAGGTCATAACTAATAAGGCTATTTATACAAGCGTAATGTTAGTTTTGCTTTGGCTAGTGAGTATTGACAACATTACTGTTAAATTTGCTCTTGTGAAAAAAACTAGAGTTTACAGACACATGAAAACAAACCACTGGCACAATATTGTCGTTTATTACACATTTGCCCACAAGCAGTAATAGGCTTTGCAATCTCAATACTACTTGTGTTGAAATTTGGCAATTGGGCTCATCTTTGCAATAGCGGTTAGTGTCACAACAAACTGTGAGGAGAACTCTAGGAGTGCATATCTCTATTGATTGAGTTGTTATTTCTATTTGGCTTATAGCTGCAGTCTGATTTTTGTGGGCAGAAGTACTAATTTGTTTGCGGCCAAAAGTTGTATTGGAAGAAATTGAACTCAAGGTCCAGAGGCTAACCATTACATAGATAACCATAGAGCCATAATAATTTTATATCAGAGGAAACACACGAAAACAATATATTTTATATTATTATTTAAATATCAAATTATTTTTACTATTATTCCTGGTAAATGATTAATTGCAAATCATACTTCAAAATAAATAATATATAATATAAATTATAAAAATATTAAATTTAAATATTTTTAAATTTCCTCCTTGATCTTTACTTTGCTCATTATGATTGGTTGGTTTGTGAAGAAAATCGACAACTTACAAGATTTTTAGTTTATGATCTAATTTCTCTGCGAATCAATTAATAATAATGTTTGTTTTGATAAAACTGATTGTATAAATGCTTAATACAAACTTTTATACAGCTTTTCCAGAAAGTATCAGTATTTTTCTTTCATTTTTAGTCATTTTTTTATTTTACAGGTAGTTCGACGACTAGAAGGTTTCAAGATTAAATTTGACAAAACCTGATGGTCTGACAAAGCGAGTAAGATTTAAATGAATGAACTACTCTACAAAGTGTAGCTCCTGACATCATGTCATGCCCATGTTTGATTTTGGCAGTGTGCCAGATTTACTAACAGAAAGTAGAACTTGAGCTCATGCTCAAATTTTCTTTTCTGTAAGTAATAATTTTTGTTGCTAAAATAAAACATATGCATAACATTTTACTAAACCATAGCTGGCAAAAGTTTTTTTAATCGTTGTTCTCTGCCAGGAAACCTGATTCGAAGATGCTGAGCTGAAGATTATCACTTCAGTAGCTCAGCCCTGATACTTACGGCTCTAATTTTTAACCTAGCAACATAGTTGGGGGTGGTTGGGTGTGGGGGGTTGGGGGTTGGCGGGATAGGGGGCGTCTTTCTCGCTTGGCAGCGCTCGAAGTTCACTAGAAGAAAGCAGAAATGGTTTGGAGCCATGTGCGCAGGCCTATGATTGTGGAAAACAATTTTTTCTTAAATCGGTATGCTATACTTTTATGATGGACATGGGGTCAATTACTCGAAATAACAAATGGTTGAGGATCAATAACAGGAATGAACTGACCCATAGTCTGGTGGCCACAGGCCATTATCGTGTCAACAGGTGGCAGAAGATGGGGTGTATGGTAGCTTGACACTTTTAACATGTTTCTAATTTATTCATTACTAATTTAGTTTCCTACCGCTATTTTAGTTGATAAGCTAAGAGTAATTTGCCATTAAATGGTGAGTAGTTATACAAAAATAAATTTTTTCTTACGCCGTGTGCAGTCAGTCGGACCAGCCAATCAGAGCCGTAGACCAACATTTATGTCATGTTGTAGTACGGGCGGGGGGGGGGGGGGGGGAGGGGGGAGGGGGGTATTAAATTACCCCGATATCAATTAGGTTTGTTGTCAGTTTCCTGTCTCATCGAGCGACCGCCGGCCTTTGGAGTAATGATCGAAAACTTTAATTTACTAATTATACCGATTTCCAAAGCTAGCTGTCATGGATTACATAATTCAATATAATCAACTACCACATTCTAATAGATAAAAGGTTGTTCAACGATCTAACACGTTCAACACTGCATCTTTATGGCAAGTCTGATTCTACAAGTGAAGCCGACGCCAGATACAGGTTGTTCTCATCAAATACATCTTATGAAAAAAAACCTTCCACCAAGAGGGTTCTCTCCGTCGGCAAAAAATGAGGGTCAATTACTAAGCAGCAATACAGCAGTAGAAAATTAAACCATTAATGGTGCCCCCAGATCCCACAAACCATGTCTGGAGTAAAGATGATGATGAGATTTCTGGGCAATGCTTTCCTGATGAGCAAAGAGCTATTCCTAGGCAGCTTGTCCAATGGACCAGTTGCTCATGCAAAAAGAGTTTGCACAAGTTTATGCGGCTGTGTAGAGTGCAGTAATGAAATGACTGATGAGATTGAGGATGGTAATCAATTAGACGGTGATGATGAGCTTCAAGATTATAATTATGTAATAGTTTTATTAAATACTTTGCAATATGCTTTCTAGAATCAATTAACAGTTTTTGATGTATCATGATAAACAGACTATGTACTTTGGTAAACATGCTATATAATAATCATACTAGTCTTCATAAGTCTTCATAGTCTTCATACTAGTCATCATAAGTACTAAGATACCCATACAAAGACATGATATTAATTAATCATCCAGAAAGTTGGTTGTCATCGAACATACTGCACCACACATTCCATCATACTGGTTACATTCAACATTTCAACCATACATGGCTTCAAAATACTGCATGGTTTTAACATGCTACCAGTACAATAAATCTAAAGCTAAGCCAGAAATTGCGCATATTGATGTCATTTAAATAAAAAAGAAATAATTTTAATAATAATAATTTCATTTAAAAGATTAAGTTTACATTAGATTCGTTAGTTAGTCTGCATCACAACCAGTGTACCCAATGAGGTATACAGCATAGCCTGTCAATCAGTAGTTGTACAGGTATCAATGTAACGAGTATGAAGAGGGTTTCTGGCAGATCAGTGGCTAAGGTCATGGCGAGAAATGTTTGTCATATCAAGTCCCTGGCGGCCGACTACAATGTAAATAATCGCATCCATTAGAGACAATGAGTTCAAAATACAAAATGATCATATAGACATATAAGAGCTGACATACATTTATGGTGCAATATTTATCGATCATAACCTACCCGAAAAATGATCTATCAAAGCATGTAGCAATAAATTTAAAACTTGAAAATAGGAAAGCTACAATACTGATTTGAACGTATACGCAATGTGCATAGCCCTACATAAAAGTAATAGATGTACCCCCTTTAGCTTTAACCACAACAATAATTAGTTAACTCATACATCGCATACTTCTGTAAGGTAATAATTGATACGTGAGCGCTATAACAATACAATATAATACAATTGATTAGAATACAACAAAATATGTATTAATATATATTATATGACACAACATAATGCAACATATCAATCCTATAACACAATTCAAATCAGTTCAATACAACATAATACAGCTATTATAATACAATACAATAGAATATAGTTTAATAACACAATAATACAGTACTGATAAGTTCTGCATGACACAATATAGTAACTTCAAACTAACCAAACCATCAGTTAAATAACAATCATACATTTGCATAAAAGTACTACACTTTGTGTTGATATTGGTTTGACTTTTCAAAGAGCAATACAGTCTCCAATTTTGTAAATAGGCGACCTAATTCTTAATAAAAATCAGCAGAGGCATTCTATATTACAAATAGTCCAGTATTACTGGTTTATTAAAAAAATACCCAATCTAGGTATTCTATTTATGAAGCCCAATAATATAAGTAGCTTATAATGTTATGTAGTGCTACCGTTTTAGCCTAAAAATTAAACAAATTGAGTTGAGCTATTGAGTGTATGAAACAGTGAGTGTCTAAAGACACAGCAACAATACCTACGACAGAGAGTAGTTTATTGTATAGTTTGTAACCAATATGTAAAATCTGGACTGAGAAGTTTGACTTGAGAGTTTGATTCATTATAATCAATACCTATCACTTATTGATCCAACTGACTACAGTACACAGTGAAGGAAACGCAAGATTTTCAATAAAGCAATGCATTTAATCTTTGATTAATTATTCATAAATATTAAGTAAATGAGTTTGCTATCATCTCACCTTATTTTTTCAGGGGTTTGAGATTCTTTGCAACTTGAAAAGCTCTTTGTTATTTTGACTCACTAGCAATCTTCCTCAAGCATTCAGTGTGGCATTTACATACGACTAACACTGCGAGTTGCGATCTGACTGTTTGTAGATGGTGCTCTACATCTCATAAAAACTTTGGATTATCGCTTTTTTCCGTTAGTAAAACTTTGTTGACTTCTTAGCATGTAAAACTTGATTATAATGAATTATGTAACCGATAATAGCTAGCTGTGGTAATCAATTTAAATAGAAGATACTAAATTTGCGCTACTACTAACCAACGTAGACGGCAGTTTCTAACACGGAACAGCGGAAACAGACTAAGGGCACAAATGTTATCGGTGAAAGCATATACGCCCCGTATTAAACAAATGCATAGATTTATGTTTACCTGATTTGGCTAATTGCCCTTGGCGCAAGGGAAATCTCATTTATGTATTTCTACCCATCTTTTAATGGCAAATAATCACTGCTTGACAAGAATAATTCCGGTAGGTATAATAAAAAAGTTAGGAGATGATTTATTCTATCCATTAAATCTAAGATTCGTTATACCCCATTGTCGTGCCACCTTGGCAAAAAAATGACACAAAAATGCCCTGTGGCCACCAGACTACCACACTCCAGTTTAACACAGATTACTACTATGAGAACTCGCTTGCAGCAAGAGTTTATTCGTTTATTAACTTATTATTAACTCTTACCACAATTATTATTATTGTTTGTAATTGAAGAAATATTCAAAGGAGGGATTATTACACAATTACATTTATTATTAAATTCAAGGAAAATTAAGTTCAAGAATTCAGAAAACCTGTTTTGTTATTAGCGCACTGAGAGATTGGTCACGCAATTTTGATGTAAGTAACTGCCATGGCAAGGGTAGATTTTTGGTTTAAATGTAGTCAGCAGCAAGATCTCATATCTAGTCACGAGGCCTTGACGAGATATAAGGGTCAAAAAGCTTTCGTAGCAAGTCTGACCACTTTGAGCGCCGGAAGGCATAGACAGAGTCATTCACTGTGTACTAACAAGGAAGAGCAGTATTGGTAGACTGCCTTATCAAAAAAGAATTTGGCAATTGGCTAACCACCGTTGAGTCAATTTAAATGTCAATCATGATGCCAGACAGATAGGTACCAGTATCGTAAAACAGTGCGAGTGACCAAAAAAAGCTAGAAGATTGTGCATCACTCTATGAACTACCCAAAGCAAGATGACAACTCCCAGTTTTAAGTGATAAATGAAAACTACCAAAAAATGGTATTACAGCGGTGAATAGAGTTCAAATGTTTAATTACTTAATATCTTAATAATTTATATATTTTTGATTTAGTCATGTCACCGGTGTTTTTTGCTTATATTGTATGCATTTTGTGTACTTATTAGGCACTCTTAATGTACCCACGACCTGTTCTGGCTGTGGGAACCATAGAGTTATCTCCCCCTAGAGTGATAACAGTGCCTTCAACAACACGAGCGTTTCCGGTGCCAACAAGGAGCGTTTAGGCCACGCCCCTTTTTTGTGCTAGTCAATCGTAGTGAATGACTAGATCAATAACATCAGCCATGAGAATGATTAAACAATGATCACGGATTTCCAAAGCTAAAACAGTAATTATTGTTCATATTAACCTTTTCCCCACAGTTCCTGTAAACTTACGAGTTGGGAGCGCAGTCTCAACTCACGAAACCTGTGCATGCCCGTCAGATCTGAGTCTTCGATAGGTTTTTTTAAATTCAATTATTTATTTTAAAAACGGCATTAAAAATTTTAATTAATAATTTGAGGAGTTTTACAAGATATCATACTACTGATTTGAGGTTATAATTACTCCCTTCTACGTATGTGCAAAAACAACACTTTGTTAGAAGTTGAACGCTCTTTATGGAAAGCTGATCATCATAAACGGATGCGATATTTGAAGCGCTGCAAAAAAGATTTATTTACAGCAAGATATCGACTGGTTTGAAAATGAAGAAAAGGATTTTAGAGCAGAAGAATGTGAAGAAGACGATGAAAGTAAAAATAAATTCAACATATTGAATCGGAGTACGAAAGTGAGAGTGAAACGGCCGGCGTTGAAAGATGGAGTTATGATGGTTTTCAAAGAAGAGCCAATTTAAAACCCAAAGAATTTTATTTTGATGGCAGCTTGGCAGGTGTAAGAAGCAAAATTCCTGGACAGATAAATATTTTTGGCTATTTAAAGCTGTTTATTACATTGGCCATCATGCATGTTATAGTTAATGAAACAAATAGATATGTCCTTCAAAAACAGGGCCGATGCCTGGTAGCTAGTCTATGAAAAATATATTTAGGAAGTTTTTGGTTTAATTTTGCTTATGGGTATTGTCAAGAAGCCTATTCTGTCGTCCTACTGGTCTACCAATCATTTTTTAAGTAAAACCATTTCAAGAAACAGGTTTTCAATGGTTTTAAACAGTTTACATTTCACTGACAATTCGGAAAACCCTGCTGGCAATAAATTGTTGTTTTATAGATTGCTTTTTAGCCATGATATGTGACCGATTATTTTCTGTTTTGCTGCCTGGTAAATTTATATCTATAGATGAAAGCTTGCTTGCTTGGAAAGGGCGATTCAGCTTCAGATAGTATATTTCATCTGCGATATCAAGATGTGGAATAAAGCTATTTGCTCTCTGCGATGCTGTCTCTGGCTATGTGCACAATCTGTTCGTGTACATTGGTGATGAGCGGGAGCAAGCTGAAAAAAACTGGTAGATGAATCACTTCCAACATAGTCATGAAATTATTGAATGGTTCACTAAATTTTGGCCATTGTTTTTTATGGATAATTTTTATAATTCGCAAGGGTTAGCAGCTGAACTTGAAAAAACTAACACTCATATTTGCGGAACTTTGTGCCCAAACTGAAAATGTTTCCTAGAAGATTTGAAAACTAGTAATGGAAAAGTAATTAAAAAAAAGGTAAGACAACAACCTTTTGTAATGGTGAAGGTATGGTTGGCGGTTAGAGAGATAAAAACTATATTTCTGTAATTTCAACTATGCATAAAAACGTGGAGGTCACAGATACAGCCAAAGTAATACATAAAGGGGATAAAGTTTGCAGACCAGCTGTTATTTTGGATTACAACAAATACATGGGGGAATTGACAAATCTGATCAAAATTTGCATTATAATAACACTGGCTTAAAAATCCTGAATTGACATAAAAAACTATTTTTTCATTTATTAGATATTTGTGTATGCAATACAGCCATAGTTAATAGAATCCATAGCGGCTGTAAAGTAACCGACTTACAATTTCGACAGAAATTAATTCACCAGATATTTGAATATACCAGATCTTGCCGCAATAACAGTATTCCCTACGCTTCAACTTCTTCTACTCATCGAATAGTGATAAATAGTCCAGGGAAAGTTAGACCAGCAAAATACAAAACTTGTAGGCACTGCAAAAGGCGCACTAATGACAAAATCTCTATATGGTAGTCAATTTCTCTTTTGATAGGGCAGTGTACTGATACTCCCCCTTCCTTGTTAGTAAGCAGTGAGTGACCTTGTCTGCGATTTCCAGTGCTTAGACAGGTCAGACTTCCTGCAAGTGCTTATGGTCTCTTGTCTCTTTTCCGTGCCTGGTGACTAGGCGTGAGAGCTTGTTGCTGACTGCATCCAAACCAAAAATCTACGATGTCATGGCAGTTGTGTACATCCAAGGAGTGAACAACTCGCCATGCATCAACAACTAAACCAGTATTGTGATTTCCTGAATTTCAGTTTGTTTGAATTAAATATTAAACTTAATCATGTATTAAGTTCTTTTGAATATTTCTTCAATTAAAAATAGAAATACATGTAATAATTGTGTTAAGAATAAGTTAACAAACGAATAAACTCGGGATGCAAGCAAGTTCTTATATTAGTAATCTGTGTTATACTGAAGCGTGGGTCAGTTCATTTCTATTAATAATTCTCATTATTTTATTATTTCCAGTAATTGACAACCTAAAATTCTGTCATCACACTATAATATACCAAATTAAGGAAAACTTGTTTGTCACAATCACAGCCTTGTGCGCACGGGCTCCCAACCATTTCTGCTTTCTTCTAGTAAAATTGGAGCACTGCCAAGCCCTAGAAGGCATGATGCTAGGTTAAAAATTAGACTCTCACAAGTGTCAGGGCTGACCCAATGAACCTAGACATCACATGTCAGGAGCTTTGCTTTGTAAAGTAGTCCATTGATTTGGATCATACACGTTCTGTCAGGCCATCACGTTTGTCAATTTCAATCTTGAAACATTTTAGTCCACAAACTACCTGTACCTTTAATATAAAAAACGGCAAAAAGCGGAAGATAAATGCTGATACTTTCTAGCAAAATTGTTTAAAATTTTGTATTGAGTTTTTCCGTGAGAAAGTAAACTATTTCTATACCAACCCCTCGGTGCTATCATTGTTTGGAAACCAGCAGTACATCTGAATAAATAAATACAGTTGACTTCAAAATCATAAATACAACTGATTGCCAAATGGCTGATACATCAAATATGTAAAAATACAATATGGAGCGCTTTAATTGTCCCTCCATTGGCTGTAATAACATATTCAACTATTGAACCGGTAATATGAAACTGGATTTATTTAACAACAATGATATATTTGTGTTTTGAATGTGTTAGATGATATATAGCTGAAAGTACTAAAACAAAAAAACATAATACAAAATTATTGTTGATGAAGCTAGTAAAATGTCAACTTGACACGAACTACAGTTTAATAAACTTGTGTACTAATATAAAAAGTATATTAGCTTACTTTTTACTACTTTACTTGTGTACTTATATCTAAGGTATGTCACTTTATTTCAGGGTATCCAAACTATATTCACATATTTAGGGAACAGGAAACATTCCCATGTGAAGTTTCTACAGTGAATAATCTTGGATCATTGTACTTTGTCATAACAAATATTGTTATTAGGTGGTTTGCCGGGAAATCAGATCATGAGCCGAAAAATCTAATAAAATGCAAATTTTTTTTGCGAACCAACCAATAGGAATGAGCAAAGTAAAGGTGAAGAAAGACAACTCTTGATGATGAAAACATTAAACTTTGTTGTGTACAGTAAATCAGTATTTCTACTGAGCAGCAGACAGCAACATATAAACTATTCTCACAATTTGGGTACATCTCTTAACTTTTGTGGAGTAGCTTATATTTTATAATAAGAATGAGAAGGCAGCAACTCAGACTGATGAAGCAGCAGCTATGGTTGTAGCAGGAAGACTGCTATGTTCTTGCTATTGCGGTTAGCTACAATTAGTCTGTCTCCAGAGATGTCCATGTCATACACCTGACCACTCTCAATAGCGCTGTCTGTCAGCTCTGAGACTACCTCACCTGCAATATAATAAGTATTATCATCCGTCTCAACATACTCCTGATTTCAATACTGTTTAATATAATTTTATATAATATGTTTGAAGGTTCACATTGTATTCTTCAGTCACTTACAAGAGAAGCTCGTTAAAGGGTTATCCTTCCTCAACAAAAACTATCAACCACCGCGCTGCCATAGAACTGCACCAATTCTACTTACAGATAAGTAGTTAGGGGTCTTTTGAATGACTGCTTGTTTAAAGTAGATTTTCCAACACGTTTAAGGCTAAAACCTACAACCTCACTCCTTGTTGCAGAATAAAACCTCCAAAGTATTTTCATCGCTATTCATTACTTTTTGTTAGAAGAAATAGTTAATTTTATTCATGATGAGCTTCACAGTTCCACGTGATCACTTCCTTAGCTGTGCCTACCTTATTGAGTTGTGTTTGTTTACATTTGGAGGTGTCGCAGTATATGCCTAAAGTTAAATATGATGTACACAAAATCACCAAAACGACGACCTTTTTTTCCTAGTTTTTGATTAATATTTTGCCACCCCTAATATAAAAAGACAAAGTCTTTCAATGTTTTCACATTGCTTCCCCTGGCCAATAAGATGCGATAGCAGACAAATCTGTGGAGTATATTTTTCATATTCAAAATCTAAATATAAAACTGAATTTGGGCAATTTTTTAATTGTGATGGTGAATGCTTGTGAATGGCAGCTGACTGATCATAACGCTGACAATAATGGGCAACTATATTATTTGACATCAAAATAAAACCAAAATATCAGTGAAATAACCACTATAGTTCATAATATGTGACAGGTCGTGTCATTTTCAATACAAATGAGGTGAGATCACAAAATTGTTTTTTAGCCTGAAGTAATAGAGAAACTTCTCAGCTTTTCAAAGCTGTTTTCGGAATTGAAAACGAAGCAATTTAACCTGAGATACAGGTTTTTATCGAAGAAGGTGTATGTCAATATGGTCGACGCAACAAACTGAGAAATTTGTCTTTAAAGTTGATGGATTGAATTTTAAACAGTATAATTTGTTGACGTTTTGGAAGGTCATAGCAACCGCACGCTACAGACATGACATTTTCATGAATATTGAGATCTATAGGGAAGAGAACATGGCGAACGATATGAAACGGGTCCCAATGACGTCACATGAACTTGAATACATGAAACAGGGGGTCAAGGTCACATGTTGTGTCATTGGAAAAGAACGCATTAATACACAGTAAAGGAGCTACTATTAAATGGTGTTGCACATTGAACTGGTGATTTTCAGCATAACAATGATGCAAATGTATCAGTGTTAGAATAATTACCCAATTCAGTCACAGAACTTTTACGGAGATGAATGAGTTAGCGCCTTTTGGGTACGCGATTCAGGGCCTCTGAGCCCGGGGAGACAATTTGATATTAAGGTGTGTCAGGTAAATTGAGTTTAAGTTAAAGCAAGTTAAATTTGATGAAAATATTATTAAAATAACATGAATATAATATATTAATATAATATAAACAAAAAAATAAACTAATAGCACCTCTGCTACTGTCTATGATTGATTTTTACGTTTCCGTATCGGGGTGGTAGAGCTAGCCTTAGTAGACTTTTTAGCATTCCTTTTAGATTCTGCAGTCGTTGAAGCAAACATATTGAGCTGTGAAAGCTGTTGAATGGGCGCTGGGCACACAATATCCCTTTTGCTCTCATCACAGAACTCTCTGATTTCCTTGAACAGATATTTCTGACGTTCAACACTTCAAGACCAGGCGGCGGAATGATTACGGGCTGCCCTGACTTGGCTGACTCTGGAAACATAAGCTGTATGTCTTCACTCTCCAAGCTATTGGCATGCTTTTTCACTCGGACACTGCCTGCAGCAAAACAATGATTGCTGCACACACTGTCTATTCAAATTATATTAATTGTACAACATTATTGAATTTCTCTATGTCGTACTTTAAAAGACAAAATTTAGTATGGTTAAAGAATACCAAACAAATTATACCTAATCTTTCCGCTGACAAGATAAACTGGTGGTAGCTCTTAATTTGGCTGATCCTTTTGCTCTTTGAATGAAGAAATCCGCTCCAGTCCTTTATTGGAACGAGCGCATTGCCATGATCATCCATGACAAGCTGGGCATGATTTATGCGAGCCGAGCCATTTACTACCTAATTAAATAAAACTCAGATTAGGAAACCAAGAACCTTTAGATAGTTTGTGTATAAATAGCGCATGCAAGATTTGCAAATTCTTATTTCACTAATTGACAAAATGAGAAACATACCTCAGCTATATCGGAAAGAGAGGAAACTCTGTTAGTTCTGTATTTCTTTTTTAGCAGGCCAAAGCAGTAATCGCAGCTGAACTTCGTGTGACCCGCGACGAGAAAATTCAGCTCAATCTCCTTGTGCAGCCGGTTTGCAACACGCCAAGCCAAGTACTGTATCACTGCGTTGTTTTTATTTTCGCCACTAAAAAGGGTTTGACATACATGTACATAATTTTATCACTACATTTTCAATACAAGCATGAAACTTCAAAACATTGGTTGTAGTTTGCATACCAACAGTTGTCAGCGTGAAACAAAGCTTTCTCTTCACCAAGGCCATAAGTCTCTAAATAGTGATGAATATACGATATGACGCTGTTGGCTCCTTTTGTCGCGCAAGCAGCCTCATCTATCAGATAGTTCACTTGTGCAGGGAAGGTGTCACAGACCACTCCAAATAGCGCACACTTCCAAGGGGTTTTGAATTAGAGTGGCCCAGGTTGCTGTGGGTCGGCAGGGTAGTGGACCTAAGAATTAAACAAAAAAAACATTTTTTGTTCTTTATAGGCTTGCAAGTACACTGTACATTTACTATTTTCATTTTTAAATGTATATTTTTATTTATAAATTTGATTGTTTTTATAATTCTTATTTAGCATTTGCAATTGCTAATTGCCAATTGCTAAAACTCAGCAATGTTTATACTTAAAACACTACATTCATAACCTTATAACCTTGTAATAGTCGAGTAATTATTTTTATATATTGGGCTGTGTGTGTTTTTGACGAAAATAAAAAATGAGATTTGCGTTTTGTAACAAACAACAAAAAATGTTTAAAAATATGTTTTGACCTACCTGCTGCGCATAATCAAATCCGTAGTGAGCAATGGGAGGTCCAGTAAGAGGAGTGTTGGCACCGAGCTTCAAACCTTGTGTAAGATATTGTCGTGACGACAGGATGCACTCATTAAGGTATTCGCGTGCCTGTCTAGCATGTTCCAGGTGAATCCGCTGCTGATCGATCTCTGCAGCTCGTTTATGTAACAGTTGGTTTGCAGATCTGTTGTGACAAACAATAACGAATGGTAATGAGCTGTGTGCAAGAACACTTGACAGAATATCGAAAGTGCTCAAATATCACTAAGACTCAAACTGTAAACGCACATACCTCAAGTATGCCATGTTGTTTTTCTGGCAGAGCCAACACAGATCTGTACTTGGTTTGGTGATGATAAGGTAAGGCCGAAGCTCCTTCCAGATTGCTCTGAATGTCGACTTACACATGAAGTTAAGCATAGCCTGCTGACACTTTTGCTTATAGAGTTCATATATTGACTCGACTGTGAAGCTGCTAGGCAGAATCTTTAGTTCCTCACGTCGAAACCCTATTGGAATGTTTTGATGAATAATGTTCAACGTAGCTCTGACACTATAAGTGACTTAGGTTAACTAATCGCAAAATAAAAATAACTGTAATTAAGCTTTAAAAGCATTTTATTTTGAAATTTTAAAACATAGTTGGCTTACCTGAAACTCGGCCTGGAAGGTCAAGAGAGTGAATGGAGGTGATGTGGTTTAAGAGTCTGCAATGCTCTTACTATCATCTGATGTGACAGCCCTCTTATTTCTACCTTGGTAATTGAAACTCCTTGGTACAGCTCCTTCTGTCCTATAGTGTCGTTTCAGTGTTTGAAACGTATTTTTCCCAATTCCGTTGAGGAAAATAAATGTTTCCCGGCATATTTTCTGACCTACATGTACATACCAGAAAGCATTATGTAGCGGTGTGTAATCACAATAACAGCTTTCGATCACAGATTTTCCACAGTAACATCAAAAACATCCTACCTTCGTGAGCAAAGTTGCAGCGGTCTCGCTTTCGCTGCATCTCCTTGTGTTTATGCTTTTTGCCAGTTGTCTCTGACATGTCAATTATGGCTGAAATCTTCCCAAGAATGATAAGATCTCTGCTCTCCTTGGCTAGTGATTGGTTGACAGTGCGGATCATGCGTATATTTGACACTTCAAACCGTGCAATGCAGCCACATGTCGGTTTACACCCTTCAAAACAAAAACAACTTGTAAGCTTAACAATTATCAGTTAGGTCATTGACAGTGCTAGCTGATTTAAGGTAAATATGAATTCATGACACTAAATACATGTATCACACTGAGTGTTAGATTGCTAAGGGAAAAAAAGTTGGTCGTTTACACCAAACTGTTGAAGAAGATAATAATACTACATAATAATAGGCCTACTAATAAGATAATACATAATAAAATAATACTCACAATAATACATTCAATACTTTTTTAGAATACACCTACCTGCTTGCAGTAGGTACTCATCATCACTGGGATGAAACTCTACATCTGCTGGCAGAGCTGTACCTGTATCATCTGAGCACGGCCGAGCAGCATTATTTGTAGAAGATGTCTCTAAATTACGACTGTTATCCGTAAAACTCGGCTGAAAATTCCCATCTAACCCATCGTTCTCAAGATCTAAATCGATCTCACTGCTTCCAGAATCACTATCACTTTCTTCTCTACACTGTAAATCTAAATAATCTACATCTACCTCCTCAAATTCTCTCCAAAAATCACCACCATCGACATCGCGGTAAGACATTTTAAAATATGATACGCAGACCGAATAACCGAAAATGAAAAATCACCATTTTTATCGTCTTTAGCAACCACTTTAAAGTCTGCAAAACAGTCTAATTAAGCATCCTAGCTAATCAAACGCCTCAGAAATCAATTCCTGACATACTATTCGCCCTAGAAAGTTCATGACCTCAAAACACAAAAGTCTGAGCCGCATGGACAAGTTTCACTTTGAGAGCCTATTGTGCGCTATATGAAATGCCGCGTTTGTATTGAAAATTATACGAGCCGTCACATATTTGTAAATTTAAAAGGGGCTTAAAAGGATTAAAGGGGTTAATCCCAACAGAGCTTGATCATTTAGCCCGCCCCACATGGTGCCCGGTGGCGAAGTTTTTTTTCCCAAACAGGTTTACATACGGCAGCAAAATTTTAGCTCCTGATTGGATTTAGTAATTGAGTTTTAGTAATCAAAACCTACATCATTACATTAAAAATCAATAGTTATAATTAGAAAGAAACACAAAATTCCAAAATTTTATTCAAAATTGCTTAAATTGATGAAATTCTTCTAACTTATCGCTTCCTCAACTATGCAGTACGTTAATGTTAAAAATTTCAAAATAAATTTTAAAATAAAAAGTTAAAAAGTTTAAATTTTTATTCATGTTAAGCTTCACACTTCAAAATTATCACTTCCTCAACTATGCCCTACCTTATTGAGTTATGTTTACACTAGCCTGTCTTGACAAACTGTTGTTTTTGCGGAGTTGTCCGCCGTCGAAGGGGCGAGCAACACAACAGCTTGTCACAAGACGTACTGCATCTGATGCATCAGCAGTACATGTACTTATAGGGAGTTGTTCGCTTCTGTCTTTGCGGCTTGGTTGCGATGTTATGGCGGTCGCTCCATTGGTAATCATAACGGATTTCACGCTCGAATTTATGTAGAAAAAAATAAGATTACAACATTTAACCAGCAACCAGTCTCTCTGCGGTAAACTTTAGTAGAACTTGAGAATAAAATAAATTGAAAATAAAATCCATAAGCACTAATAAAACTGACTGATACAAACATAGAAATAAAATTGACTGAGCGGACAAATAACGAAATGTTTAGTTGGTTAAACGTTGTAATCTTGTTTTTTCTACATACATTTTTGCGCAAAATTTGTTATGATTACCAATGGAGTGACTGACATAACATCGCAATCAAGCCGCATAAACGGAAGAGAACAACTCCCTATGAGTGCAGCTGATGCATAAGGTGCAGTACGTCTTGTGACAAGCTGTTGTGTTGCTCGCCCCTTCGACGGGGGACAACTCAGCAAAAACAACAGTTTGTCAAGACAGGCTATGTTTACGATAAGCTGAGAGTACCGCCCTAGCCTAATTATTGAAGAGCAAGCCTCAGCTCACTTGACAGGTTGCTCTTTCAAAGGCCCATCTTGCAGAATGAAAATAGACTGAGTACCAACCAACTGGATTATGAACATAGTGTTATTAGTGAAACCAATGGCAGACTGTAAAAAGCTTGATAGAAACTATATTTGTGACCCGCAGCTCAAGACTGGCTGCTATGGGTAAGCTAGCAAGTATACAAGCTTCATTGACAAGATATAGTGAGTTGGTTTATACAAAGATTTGTATTATAAATAGAAGATTCCACTTAATTTATCTTACTTAAACAAGCTGTCAGACAAAGTATGCTTGTCTAAAATTGAGTTCAAACTCTACATAGCGACTAAATAGAAATTATTTTAGTTTTATTTATATTGTTTATAGTAGCATTAAAATGACCACTGCCCGCTTTTTAACATAATATCATAAGCAATGGCAGACTGAAAAGCAATTTTTTCATTAAAAACTCAAATTTAAAAATGTTTGAGTTTTGCCTCATTGGAATTATGTCCCTCAACGCCTTAGGACTACAATGTAAGTGCCTCTATGTTCTAATCTAGTTGTGTGAATGTCCATAGTTTTATGTATACATGTAACTTTGAGACCTGATGATAGCACAGGCTAACATATATCATATCAATAAATTAAATGATATTCAGTTGATCAGTGATAGTCTACTGAGTGTGCTGACGAATCCAAAATAATTGGCTAATTAAGGAGAAATAGTGAATATTATGCATTTACTCTGAATCATAAGTTACTACTAAGTCTAATGCAAGTAGAGTATCAGAGTTCTCTATTAATATGTTTAGTGTTTAATTTCACTATGACAAGTAGTCAGGGTAGCATTACATGTGTTTACATCAACACTATGTATCTACTAGGATATCTATCAATTACTACATTGTACAGTGTAATTGTCAGCACAACTGCTCACACATATTATGTATATCACTTATAAATAAACTAACCAGTTGAGCTATCCAGGATTCTCACAGTGCTGATGTTTAATGCTGCCACCAGGACATATTTTTCTCCATAGCATTCTACTCCTTGTGGCTTAGGCACATCTTTACAAGTCCAAAGCAGCTTACATGTAGAAATGTCTATCAAGCAGACTCGAGATGATCCAGAGTCAGACACAACCACCTTGTCAGATCCTGAAACTGCAGAGTGAGACATAACTTTGGCTAAGCTGATGACAAGAAATTTCTTTGAGTTTATTCCCTGTCAGTGAGTATATATATATATAAGACTTTATTGGCAATAATTTCATTTCACAAATAAAAATGTTTTTTTCAAATTAGGCCATACAACAATAGTAAAACAAAAAAAGGGGAAAAAGCAACAGTTAGCCATTGAAATTGAATAAATAGTCTGACAAATAGTGTTCAGAATTCCTTTCTCTGCTAAGAGAACGGATAGTTGGTGGAAGATTGTTAAAGCAGCAGCTGGCAATGACAATTTTCAAAATGATTGTTAGTGATTGTATGCAGTTTGTTCATACATTGTATCACGTAAGTTGAAATGAGTTAAGAACCAGTAATCGTCATGTAAAAAATGAGGACACAAATATGAAAAATCTTGAAACATTGAATTGAAGTAAAATAAATATTTAGCATAGGCAGAGTAAGAAGACGCAGAGATTTGGAAAAATCATTTGTTGGAATGATATATGCAGGCAAATGATGTAAACTTGCAATAAGTCAAAATGCTCTTTTTTGCAACAAAAATAAATCCTTAGTGACATATCTTGGAGCTAGATTATAATAAATGTGGATACCATAAATAATATGGCAAAATATAAACTGATAATAAAATTCAATAGCAGATTTTGAGTTCATGTTTGGCCTGAAAAACTGGAGCAGAGTCAATGACTTTGTGACCTTGCTACAAATAGTGTCGACATGATTATTCCAAAAGAGTCGATCTGTCCAAACAAATCTTAACAATTTTGTCTACAAGTAATGGATTGACTGTTAAACTTAACAGTAAAGCTGTTTCGAAGGTTTTCATCAGTATTAAAGAGAAGAAAGTGTGTTTTTTGTAAATTGATTGTCATATGATTTGCTGTACACCAGTTGCGAATAATTTTTTATGATGAGATTGCAGTTCGTCTCAAGAAGTTACACATCTTTGTGATAACTAACAAAAACAGTATCATCGGCGTAGGCAAAGCCTTTTGGAATAAGTCTTAGAAGATCATTTATATATATTAAAAATAATACTGGCGCAATAAGTGACCCCTGTGGAACACCAACATCTATATCTAGTGTCAATGATTCCTTGTCATTCATGACGACCTTTTGGCGCCTTTTGTGAAAATAGGACTGAAGTATTTGCAACAATTCATTTTTAAAACCAGCAAGTTCTAGTTTATGATATAATACTTTGTGATTGACACAGTCAAAAGCTTTCCCGAAATCCAAAGACATCAAGCAAATCTTCTCACCTCTGGTTTTTAAATCCAAACAATCTGAGATTAGTTTATGAACAGTATCAGTGCATGAATGACTTTTTCTGAAACCACACTGATAAGGATGTAAAATATTATTTTTGGACAAATGAGAGTAGATGTGAATATTTAAGTGCTTTTCAAAAACTTTAGATAAAATAGGGAGTATTGAAATAGGGCGCAAATTTGATGGGTTGCTATTATCTCCTCCTTCAAACAATGGAGTAACCCGTGCATGTTTCCATGCTGAAGGAAAATAGCCATCAATCAATATTCTGTTAAACATATCAGTGATAATAGGTACAATGAATGAAAGGTTGCTTTTATCATTTTTACAGAAATATTGTCTATGCCTGAGGCTTTGGAATTAGGAATGTTACTGATGTATTTTACAATATCATGAGGAGTAAATTTTGGAAACTCATTAAATGTGGTCTTCAACTCAGTGTTTTGACAAGACAAATAAGGATTGGATGACTGTAAAATTGAATTTGAAAGTTTACTTGCAATAAACACAAAATGTGAGTTAAGTTCTGAAGCTGACAAACAAGTGTCACAGCTTTGAGGTTTCTTATTTTTCACATTAAAAGCTTGCCAAATCTTACGTGTATCACCAAGATTTGACTGTTTAACAAGTTCGTCGATACATTTTGTTTTTTCTTTTAATGAGATTTGAGACAAAATTGCGCTGCTTTTTGTAAACAGTCCAATCTTTGCAGTTTTTCTCTCAACTTTATATTTTGCTGTACTTCTTTGTCAAGCCAGATAGGTAAAGATTCTGACTTGACTTTTCTAGTTTTAAGAGGTGCTAATTGACAGCCGTAGACAACTTTTGATTAAATAAGTTAATCATGTCATTAGCGTTCTTTGTCATCAAAATATCATTCCAACTGATGAAGGAAAACTTATTTGAAATATTATCAGAAACGAATGTGTAACCTAAATGATTTTCCGAGGAAATGATTTACAATGTATGTGCAACACCAATTGTTCTCACAATAAATACTAAATTATGATCACTCATAGACAATTTAAGTACTCCAGAAAACTTGGCGTGATGAGAGAAACTTGTATACACACGATCAATTAATGTCGAGGAGTTTACAGTTGCTCTTGTGGGTTCACCAATCAGCTGTTTTAAAGACAGCGGATTACATATTTTCCTTTTCCAATTGGAACTTTCTTTTGTGTTCAACAAATTGATATTGAAATCACCTACATAGTATCAAAATATCTTCAGTGTTGCCGTAACACTCTTTCACGAAGTCTGAAAATTTTGTTATCCAATCTAGTGTAGAGTTTGCAGGTCTATAAACAAAAGACACTATGTAAGGTCTTGAAATAACTGGAATGATTTTAATGGAAAGACTATCAGCAGCAATTACGTTAATAGCAAATTTCAAATGCTTGAAATTAATGGAGTTGTGAATATAGCATAATAAGCCACCGCCCTTGATACAGTTCCTATCATTTCCTATCATATTGTAACCAGAAATTTGAAAGTGATCATCACCATGTCTAGCTCCAAGAAATGCCTCAGAAAAATAAATAACTTTAAATTTATACTTAAAAATCAAATACTTAACTTCATCCATTTTGGAAGATAAACCTCTTATATTTAAATGGGCAATGGAAAATCCTTTAGAGAGAGATCCATCATTTAAGAGGTTCAGCATGACATAAACAATGAGTTGATGGTATAGTTATTCAATGTGAGATGACATTTTGGTGGAATAGGGAAGAAGAGAATTTAATGTTCAAGGACCTCAATATTTTACCATCTTTGAACAATCTTTCTTTGAAGGCATCAGGGTCAGTATCTTTGATATCTTGATGTATTTTATTGTCATCTGCATCGAGTGGGACACCTTTAACAATAACTACATGTACATTCACTTTAAAAGAATATGGATCAATGAACAGTCTGCAGGATGATCCATCAAACAGATCAGATTTCCAGCAATCTGTAACTCCTTTAGCGATGTCCCGGGATCGGAATTGAATCATAATTCTAGGATTGTTTGATTTGAAGTTGTAGCAAGTAACGAGTTAAATGATGGTTGGCCCGTACTGACTGTTTATAGCTTTCCGTACCGTGTCTTGATTAAATGATTTATGGAGAGAAGAGTTTGGTCAAATTGAAACCACAATGTTGTTGTTTCCAACAAAAGCAGTCTTCTGTTGTTTAGATTGAGCTGGTTGCTTGACAGCTGTTGCTGGAATACGCTGATCAACATCCATTAGGGTAAGATTTGAAGTTGACGACATATGTTGTTTGTTGCACGATTTACTTTCTGGGTTTGTACACACTGTGGCATTAGCTGAATGTTTCCTTAGTAGTTGATCTTGAAAATAAAGATTTCGCTTTGTTGTCTCAGCATAAGAACTTTGTTGTTCCTTGAGCTAATCGAATAATGACTTTTGCATAGCTAAAGGTTTGTTATCAAACTGATTTGATGACCATGATGAATACCTGATGAATTCATCCTTAAGATTTTCTGTCAAAATAGATGTTGATAGTAACTTGTCAATTTTTGTTTCCATATCCGCAACTCTGGTGATTAAGAATTCTACTGTAGTACTCAATTTTGAGCAGTTTTTACATGTTACAGTAGCCTTTTCGGAAGTAGTGTATGAAGCACTTGTTGAGGCTTCATGATTGATTGTAGACAGACACAAAGGTACTGATTGAATATATGATGGAGAATTAGATGAAGACAGCGTTGAAAGCTCATCAATGCACTTGGTTTTTATTTGCATATTATGAGCTTTCTCTTGATCTTCTGTAAAGGTGGTTAATATCTGTTCATGGTGGGAAAAGAAGATGTCAAGATTTGTAAGCTTGTTCACAAGTATTCTACTCGTAGTGTTGTAAAAATTTACAGAATACAAGGCTGAAACACTCGAGTGCACTACTAGACAATAATGGTCTATATTCTCCTTGATCGATTCCACTTTATAGTTAGATGAAAGGTGAACCACGAAACTACGTTTGAAAACCTCATACCCGACAACAGTACAACTTATTGCTATCTGTGGGCTTTCAGGCTTACCCAGAATGTCGTAGGTAGTTTTAGTCCTTTCGGCATGATCTATTTTCTTGTGAAGAGATTTGATGCTGGACAAGATGTATGGCAGCTGATTGAATTTTAATACTCCACTTGTTTCTTCTTCAGAAGTCTGACTGTCCAGTTCGTCTATCTGCCCTTCTTTATTAGTTTCTGAAGATTGCTTTTTTCTCTTTTTGACTTGCTACCCATTGCTTTTCAGAATTATTTCAAACTAAAAAAAGCAACAGAGAGAGCGCAAATTTTGCAGCCTGTCGTGACTTTGCGCCCGACGCTTTTCCAGTAGATGCTTTTCCAGTAGACGCTTTTTGAGTAAACGATGAGAAGCTTGTTCTTTCTGTCCGGAGCAACTATTTTATCACAAGTGATGGCTAGTCCTGTGATGCTGTTATTATAGTCAATGTGAGTCCAGGAAGTGACTTGCTTTCCCTGTTGATCATGTACATAGATGGTCCAAGGATTGTCACACACTGCAGTATATAATCTGTCCTTGTAGACCTCCATTGCACTAGGGTGGTTGTTGAATGTGATGAATGAGCCTTTTACTTGGTAGTTGATGTCAATAGTAGCTACTGCTTCACTCTCCATTCCAGTTAATATTTGTATGAAAGAGTTTGAAGGACTTTGGAAAAGTATTACACGGTCGAAGCTTGACTTGCTTATCAATTAGGTACCCATCCGTGGAGACAACTCTTAGCATTATCTCACAGCTACTACCTGTGAATAAGGGATAATGTATTGTAAAATGAATGCAAGAAATAATAATTTAGTGTGAACACTAATAGTGGGTATGGAGACGCTAGTCAAGTGAACACTCTGATTGAACCATCACAAATGTATTTATAGAAAGTTTGTAATTCGGTAAAATAAAAAATTTTGTTGTTATTTATAACCTGCTTCTGAAACCGTCTGTGCAAAACATTTGAGTAAATAGTTTATTTTTCTGAATAATTTTTTGCTTCAATATAATTGAAAATAATTGTTTTCTGAATTATATTTATTTATTAGCTTGGCCAGAAAAAAAAGTTTAAAATACAGTCGTTTGTAAATTATTTGCATTATTTTATCTACTCTGATGCTTCAATAAATTTAAATTAATAACAAAACAGCATGGAATCCAGGTTTAGCCATCTCTAAGGCTCGGTATAGAAAAAAATGGTGTGTTACAGCTTATTAGCAGTGGACAATTTTTACTACCAGAGTGATGTATATGAGTATATCACTATATGATATTGTAAAGATACAATTCCATGTATAAGGAGAGCCTCTTTAGCATGTTTTTTAACAATATAATAAAAGTTAAAATCATGGATACGTTGAACATTTATATTAGACTATCAGCATTCTTTTTATATATTGTAAAGCTTTAGTGGTTGTATAAATATTATCCCACGACCAAACCAGCGGATGCGAAGTTTGGGAGTTTTTATGATAAATGCATGTGCACACAACTTGCGAAAATTATTCATCAACAATGAGACGAACCCTTGTTTTGAAATCTCATCAACAAATTTAACCATCGTTTTGTAGAGTCGTTAAAGTATAATACCGATACAAAACACATTTAAACCTATCTAAATATGTTACCAAGTCTTTGTAAACCGTCGGAATTATCTTAAAACTTACCTACCTGATCGGATTATACACAAATAGACAGATAAATTTGAACAAAAATTGCCAAAAAACCCCTGGAAAAGCTTGGTTTAATAAAAGTTAAGACCGGCCTATGATACGCCATTAAAGTCGTGCGACAGATAGTAGAACTATTTAGCAGTGCTCATTTCACCAGTCTATAGCATTGTTTACATGTAATCGAATTTATTCGAAGGTTTCTGTAATGAACGTAGACCGTTTGAGGCAAAGACCGAATTACAGGTACGAAATTGTGGTACACAGTTTATCAGCCTATGTTTTTTGTCCAATCACCGAAGGTTTCATTATTTAAAACGTTAGCCAAAAATATTTACGACTTATGTACAGGTTAGGGCCGAACTACAACGCCCCTTTATGACGAGAACATTTTTTATTTTAGTTGCTGCAGTTTGCAGAAAACTTTCAGACACGTGAACGCTCATACTTGCTTTTATATTTCTGTTAAAGATCTGTTATCAAAACCATTCTACATTCAACGCAACCAACTTTCAAACTGTGTATAGTACACAGTAGCTTGACATTTTACTTCTAATATTGCATTTCAGAGTTATAATAAACATATTTCATTATCGTTGTTGGTAAAATACATACATTACAGTAGGTTAGGCCTACAGTTTCAATTAAAAATTTTTTGTCGTTGTAAAACAAGTTTGAGATAGTAGTAGATTAGGTGAGATTTTTATGTGATTAGGTGTGATTTATTATTGTACTAAACCAAGCTTTTCAAGCTATTTCTATAGCATTTCTATTTCAAACAAGTCTCATTTACACTATACTCTGTCAATTCCTGCTGAGAACTCCTTTTTCAACAACCAAGAGTGCCCTTTCTTTTTTCCATTATAACTTTGGTTGTGGGCTGTATGACAGTGGAATTTTTTGTGGTAAATATGATGTGTAGCACTGAATTCAGGTTTGCTTTCCTGAGATAAGCCAAAGTCAAAGCAGATCCATATGCTGTCTTATACTCCATTTATACAGACTATCCCAACTAACAACGACATTCCTAGGGTGTTACGTAATGTTATCGTAAAATAACATTCCAAGCAAACATTTTCATAATTTTCTGCAAACAGAATCTGATGACCATTGTAGTATTATATTTCAACAATGTTGCAGAAATATTGCGTAGAATTTTGTGCTAAAATATTATCATAACGTTCAGTAGAATGTTACAGGAATAAAATTTGCTACCGTTGTCATAACGTTGTTAGAGAACATTAATATTGAATGCCCAGTAATGTTACTCTGGAATGTTTGAGTGTAAACATCCATACAACATTTTAAAGTAACAATCCTGTAACATTGCTTGGACATTCATTTGAAGGTAAAATTGGTGTTACACCATAACATTCCAGTTACGTTGCATGTTAATGTTATATGGACGTTTATGCACAAACATTCCACAGTAACATTCCTGGAACATTGCTGAGACTTTCAATAGGAGCGTTCTCTAACAATGTTATAAAAACGTTGGCAAAGCTTATTTCTGTAGCATTCTAGATAGAATGTTACAAGATTACATGATTTTTGTTTTAAGTTCTCGCCCTATGATAATGAAAAATTATTTAAAATTAAGCAAATTAGGTTTTGTTTATTTTTATTACAAATATAAAAACAAGCAAAATAATGTAGAAAAACTATCTTAACTTTCAATGATTCAGGTAAAGAAAAACAAATATCATTACAAATTTTAATTTTGGCACAGAAATATCACAAAAATGACTAAGTTCCATTTAAACTAATGATGCATTAGAGTGCTTTGTTTTGACAGGGAATTGTGATTAATAATTCACAACTGATTAAATGGCCTAATTTAATTTTGTTCTATGTATTTTGTGTAACTTTATTGTATGATATACTAATACTAAAATATATTTAACAATATGATATGGGGTTAAAATTTTAGTTGGATGCACAAACAGAATATGCAATAATATGTGCATTTACATTTAAACTTTTAATAAGCGTTTTAGCTTAACTAAGATTTGTGGGGATAACTACATGTAAGATTGTGGGAATGCGGTGTGAGATCTTTTGCTGAACATTCTAGCAAGGTATTCCCCACAACATGCTAAATCATTGAAAATGTGTCTACAAATAATCTCGTGACAATGTTGCGATGAAATGTTTAAGGACTTTTTGAAACATTCCCAGAACGTTTTGGAAACTTGAGATTGTTAGTTAGGATATGGTACACATCATAGAGAGCATCACGAGCTAGGAAAAAGCAGTTCTCTAATGAAACTAAAGTAATACAAAGTGTTTTTTTTCGTTTTTTTCAATTTTGGTCAACTAACCGTGACCATAATTAAACCGAATATTATGAAGTTACAATATTTGAGGAGACCATTTCCAAAACCAGTTATTTCCATTTTTTGCACTTTTTGACCTTTTAATCTTAAATTATACTCTAATAATATGAGTACATTGATCAATAGATTTTTTGTTCCTAAACAAGTTATTTCTCATACATTTCATCCACTAAAATCTTTGTTTTGTTCCAAAACCAGTTATTTCCTATTGGGTTTCATTCCAAAAGCAGTTATTTTTGTGCTTGCTTTTCAATTGGTTGTTGTAAAACTAGGTCAGCTTTTTGATTCATTGACTTAGTTTTGTAAGTTATCTCTCCACTTCCTGTGCTTTCATGATGGAAGCATCTTCAACAAATAATTCTACTTTAGCAACATTTAATAACTTTTTTGGAAGAACCTGTGCAAATAACACGAGCAAAAGTAAAAAGAACAAAGAGAATGTGGAAGGTAATTAATTTAAAACTTTTTACTGCTAAATTGGCTTGAAACAAAAATTTAACTAAATTGCAGAAGGCAAAGAAAAATGAAATAATCACATCAAACACAATGCGTGTTTGTTTGTGTTTAGTACAAAAGTTAACTAGTGCTAGTAGTAGTAATCTACTACTATTTTTGCTATTAATTCTTTCGCAAGCCAATGTATCGACTTGCACAGTAATATAAGTACAGACGGTAAACCGATGAATTGCCTTATCAATAGGGTGTCACTTTTCTTTTCATTACAAGACCCAAACATTAGCTAGACTAATCAAATGATGTCTGAAACAACCTTACTGCCAATCACGTGCAACCAATAAAAAAATTTTAGCTTAACAATTTCAATTTTAATTATTTTTTAAAACGGCAAAACCAGATCGTTATTTTCATAGATATAAGAAACACACCCCGTTTGTTCAACACAAAGAAAGTTGCGAGGGTGAGATTTACTAAACAATTTTATACATATCTTGTAGAGGATTTCTTTCTAAATAAGATGCATTTTACAGTAAAACGATATACGGTACGTTTTTATTTTCGAGATATTATTGTATATAATGTAACATGTTGGTTTGCCGCTTGTAACTAGTCCGCATTAATTATTAGTTCACCTAAAGCTGTGCTTAAAGTCAGACTATTATCTATGACTTATTGTTTAAATCACTGGTTGCTGATTCTTTCATGTCAAAAGCAGTTATTTCTGGAAATAACTGCTTTTGAAAAAAAATGCAGAAATCTGTTGGCTGTTTACCATGCTTCTTGACAAAATTGTTGAACAAAAAGAAAGTATAAGCTTGCTTTGTCATTTGTCTTGAGTATTAACTAAAAACTATGCCAATTACATTGAACAATATTGAGTATACAAATTTTTCTTGTTTGTGAAAAATGCTAAAATCGGAAATAACTGGTTTTGGAAATGAACTCCTCATTTGCTGCTGTGCTACCAATTGTCATCATGATATAGTAGTTTCCGTAACAACGGTACACTCATCAGTCAAGCGTGAAAAAATTTGCTAAAAAGCAATAAACCCCAGCATGCCCTCAAGTTACTCTGACCTTTTATACAAATAATTTGCTCACGATGTAGAACACGATGAGTTTTTGGAACATTTATTTAAAATACTTTTTGTCATACGGTACCGTCAAATTAATAAAAACAAAATTAGACAGTCTGTGTGCTGATCACCTCGGAAGAAGAATTAAGCTGATAAGCTATTATTTTAAATTCCTTTAACAACGAATTAAAAAGGTTACAACGCTCTATATTACTCAAACTGGCATTACTAGTTATTAGTTATTGTGAAACCGGAAGCGGATAAATGGCACATTTTTAGCAATAAGTTGAAGTTCAACAAAACATTTATAAATACATACTAAAACTTAGCTTCAGGTACGCGTTTGGTAAGCTAAACTAGTTTATGGTAAACTCAACCTATATGGTAAACACAACCTATACGCCAAACACCTACCTCAAATGTAAGAACGCTATACAGTATATACTACAGTATGTACGTTTGGAACCATCTTATCCTCTACCTGTCTTGAAGGTTTATTCTAAAACCATTGTTATGATACATCTATCTGTGATGTACGTTCGGTCGTGTGATTTTGTATCTAAAAAATAAAATACATAACTTTGGCTAATGGTGTGTGTCACGTATAGGCTATACCAAGTTACTTTTGGCAATTTTTATGTTTTGACATAAGTTATGCCATCATAGATTTAAAATAAAAAATCCTTAGCTATAGAGAGTCAGTATTTTACATGTCATTGATATATGCATAATGTACAATAATCAGTTATAATATATTGTATTAAGTTCTATATTAATATAGTATCTTTGTTTGAAGTTCAAAGTGAAAATTTTAGTTGCACGAAACTTTATGCTGAATCCAGAAGTGTGAGGTCAGCACACCCTCGCAACATTTATGTGTTTATAACAATTTCATCAAAATCTTTGTTAAATCATGGGTTGCCAAATTTATGGAGAAATGTTTTAGCGAGTAGAACATATTTATTATTCGTATTACAATGTATGTTACTCAAATACAATATCTCGCTTAACGCTTTGAATGAAAGCCTTGTCTTACATGATCGTGCGCCACTTTCCGTTTTCTTCTAGTAAATTTGGTGCTCTACCATGCCCGAGAAGGCTGTTTGCTAGGTTAAAAATTATAGTCACTAGTGACAGGGCTACTGAAGTAAAAAGCTTAAATTCTGCATCTCCTCATCAGGTTTAATAGCAAAGAACAACAATTCTAAAACTTTTATCAGCTATGTTTTTTCAAAAATGCTATAAGTATGTTTTAATTTCGTAAACAAATATTACAGTACTTACGGAAACAAATTTGAGTATGAGCTCAACTTCAACTTTCTTTTAGTTTACTTGGCACACTGCCAAAAGCCAACCCCAGCCTAACATAATGTCAAGAGTTACATGTATGCTTTGTACAGTAGTCCATTGATTTGGATGCTCCTGGCTTCCTCCAGCCATCAGGTTTTGTCCATTTTAATCTTGAAACATTTAAGCCGTCAGACTTTATCTAATTTGAAAATCAACTAAAAAGTGGAAGAAAATTGCTGATACTTTCTAGCAAAATAGTCTAAAATTTCGTATAAGTTTCTGTAAGGGTGTGAAATTATTTCTGCAACAACCCCTCTATGCTAACATTGTTAGGGAACTAGCAGTAGATGTGAGTCAATAGATACCGATGACTTCGAAATAATGAACACAAATGACTGTACTTAGAATTGTAGAATGACTGATGAGTCAAATACGTAGAAATACAACACGAAGAGCTTTCCGAATATTTTTTATTGACTCTAATAATATATTTAGTTATTGAATCAGTAATATGAACTTTGGATTTACTATATACAACAATAATACATTGTGTCTTAAATGTGTTAGACAATATGAATGCATTTAGATAATATGAAACAGGAAATGCTAAAAACTACAAACATATAAGTAATGAATTAACATGATGTTATTGTTTATAAGGCTAGTACAATATCAACTTCATATGCAATTTGTTTTGATATACTAGTGCACTAATATCAAAAGTATGTCAGTTTAATTCAAGGCATCCAAACCGTATTCACATATTTAGTTCTTCAACAGAAAGTATTGCCATGTGAAGTTACTGCTGGTAATATTATATGATGATTGTTCTTAGAGCATGAGGAACTCCATGATGGTGGTTAAAAAAGTGTCAAAACAATTGTTCTTATTAAGTGGTTTGACGAGAAATCAGATCGTAAGGCAAAACTGTTATAAAATGCAAATTCTCTTCATGAACCAACCAATCAGAATGAACAAAGTGAAGGCGAAAAAAGACAACTCTTGATGACAAAAACATTAAACTTTGTTGTATAGAGCAAATCAGTATTTCTCCTGAGCAGCAGACAGCTACATATAAACCATTCTCACAATATGGGTACATCTGTCTTAGCTTTTATAGTGTAGCTTATAGTTCATATTAAAAAAGAGAAGACAACAACTCAGACTGATGAAGCAGCAGCTATGGTTGTAGCTGGAAGACTGCTATGTTCCTGCCGTTGCCATTAGCTACAATTAGTCTGTCTCCAGATATGTCCATGTCATTCACATAACCACTCTCAATAGCGCTGTCTGTCAGCTCTGAGACTACCACACCTACAATATAATAAGTATAATCAACAGTCACAGCATACTCCTGATTTCAATACGCTTTAAGATAATTTAATATAATTTATCTGAAGGTTTACACTGTATTCTTCAGTCACTTACAAGAAAAGCTAGTTGAAGAGTTACCGTCAAGAAAAATGTTTACAACAAGAAAAATATCACTCGCTGCGCTGCCATAGAACTGCACAAATGCTCCTTACAGGTAAGTAGTTGGGGTGTCTTGAAGGAATGCTGGTTTAAAGTAAATTTTTTATCTACATGCAAGTTCTTAGGCTACAAACTTCAACTTCACGGTTTGTTGCAGAAAAGACCTTCAAAAAGTTTTATAGGCTATTTCATTAGTCAGAAAGTTTTTTTAAATTTTCATCCATGATAAGCTTCATACTTCAACCTAATCACTTCATCAGCCCTTCTTTATGGAGTTATGTTTACACTAAGCTGAGTGTACAGCCCTAGCCTAATTATTGGAGAGCAAGCCTCAGATTGCTGGACAGGTTGCTCTTTCAACGGCCCATCTTGCAGAAAAATAATAGACTGAGTACCACCTGACTGAGTTATAAACTCTGTGTGAATAACTAATTCCTCATATTATGCTATCTCGTACAGTCGTAGGAATGTTGGCATGATGCCAAATACCAGCTATTGGGGAACCAATGGCAGAGTGTAAAAAGCTTGATAGAAACTTTATTTGCGACCTGCAATTCAAGACTGGCTGCTATGGGTAAGCAAGCAAATATACAAGCTTCATTGACAAAACAAAGTTAATCGGTTTATACAAAGAAATGTATTATATAAAGAAGATTACACTTGTATTTTACTTAAACAATCTATCAGATAAAGTGTCCTTGTCTAAAATTGAGTTCAAACTTTATAGAATGACTGAATAGAAAATATTTTAGTTTTATTTAAATTGATTATAGTAGCATTACGCTGACCACTGCCCTCGTTTTACCAAAGCATCATAAGCAATAGTAGAGTAAAAGGTATTTTTTCATTAAAAGCTCAAACTTATAAATGTTTATGTCTCGTCTCATTAAAAGTATGTCCCTCCACACCTTTGGAACACATGGTAAGTGCCTTTAATTTCCCATCTAGTAGCAGGACTGCCCATAGTTTTATGTACAACTTTGAGACCTGATGATATCACCGGATATCATACCATTAAATTATATGATATTCAGTTGATCAGCGATATTATACTGAGTGTGCAGACAAATCCAAAATAATTGGCTAATAAATGAGAAATAGTGAAAATTATACAGCTACTCCGAATCATACGTTAATACTAAAGCTATAGCAAGTAGACTATCAGAGCTCTCTATTAATATGTATAGTGTTTAATTTCACTATGAAAAGTAGTCAGGGTAGGATTACATGGGTTTACATCAACACTATGTATCTACAAGTATATTTATCAATTACTAGATTGTACAGCACATTTGTCAGCACAACTGCTCACACATATTATGAATATCATTTATAAGTAAACTAACCAGATGAGCTATCCAGAATTCTCACAGCGCTGCTGCTAGATGCTGCCACCAGGATATATCTCTCACCATAGCATGCTACTCCTAGTGGTCGAGGCACATCTTCACAAGTCCAAAGCAGCTGACCTTGAGAGATGTCTATCAAGCAGACTTGAGATGAGTCATAGTCAGACACAACAACCTTGTCTGATCCTGAAACACAGATTGAGACCTGGTGTTGGCTAAGTTGAGGACAGGAAATGGCTTTGAGTTTGTTCCCTGTCAGTGAGTAGATGATGAGAAGCTTGTTGTTTCTGTCTGGAGCAACTACTTTATCACAGGTGATGGCTAGTCCTGTGACGTAGTTGACATTATATTCCTTGTGAGTCCAGGAAGTGACATGCTTTCCCTGTTGATCATGTACATAGATGGTCCAAGGATTGCTATACACTGATGTATATAGTCTGCCTTTGTAGACCTCCATTGCTCCAGGGCAGTTGTTGAATGTAATGAATGAGCCTTTTACTTGGTAGTTGTTGTCAACAGTGGCTACTGCTTCATTACCCATTCCAGATAATATTGGAGAGTTCCAGACTTTTGCTGAATAAGGATATGATGGTAAATAGACTATGTGAAGGAATTTGATGGACTTTGGAAGAGGTTTAGAAGGTCGAAGCTTGAGTTGCTTATCAATTAGAAACCCATCAGTGGAGACAACTTCTAGCATTATCTCACAGCTACCACCTATGAATAAAAGAAAAGTGAATTGTATAATGCATGCAATAAATAATATTTGAGTGTGAGCACTAATAATGGATATGAAGATGCTAGTTAAGTGAACACTCATATTACACTGTCACAAATTTTTTTTGTGGAAAGTTTGTAATTCTGAAGTACAGTGCACCCTCGAGATACGATTACCCTGATATACGATTTTTTCACTTTGCAAAGTCAAACATGGTGAGATCTTCACCTAGCTATACAAATTTTATTTCACCGTACTAATTTGAAAAAAGTTCCGCCCGAGTTAAAATTTGGCGGTCGGTGTGCTCATAACACACGTGGAAATAACAAAGACGCTGAAATGTGGCTTGCCGAAAACATATCACAATGTTTAGAGGAGACACGATGACTGACTTCACTCAGGTCAGCATTCCACGTAAAATTTTTGTGAAAAGCACATAATCGGGAGCGAGTATGCATTTTTATTGTCCCTAGGTGCACTTAATACAATGCAGCTACTGTAGGTAACTATAGCTACTAAAGTTAACATATTATTTTGTTACTGATTTTTAATATGTACAACATTTTTATAAAATATGGTTTCTATACCCCTACATACGATTTTTCACTATACGATGCCAACCTTAGAACGAATTAACATCGTATCTTGAGGAAATAGTAGATATGAAGATGCTAGTCAAGTGAACGCTCAGACTGCACCGTCACAAATGTATTTATAGAAAGTTTGTAATTTTGAAGTATACACAATTTTTGTGTTATTCAGAACCTGCTTCCAAAAACGTTTATGCAAAAAATGCAAGTATTTTTATTATTTTTTGATATAGTTTTTTGCTTTAATATAATTTAAAAGAAGTGTTTTTCACTTATTGTTACTTTTTAGCTTAAACAGAAAAATACATTCAAAAAATTGTCACTTTTGATTTATTTTCATTATTTCAATTTAATTATTTTAGCTACTCTGATGCTTCAATACATTAACATTAATCACAAGGCAGCATGGCATTCATGTATAGCCATCTCTAAGACTCGGCATATAAAAATTCAATGGTACTTATATGTATCATAAAGACTTGTTAGTTATATAAAGATTATGATACATATAGTGTGTAGCACTGAATTCAGGTTAGCTTCCCTTAGATAAGCATAAGTCAAACCAGATCCATATGCTGTCTTATATCCCAATTATACTGCCTATCCCAACTAACAACAACATTTCTGGGATGTTACTGTATTATAACTAACGTTATTGTAAAAATGAATTCAAAACAAACAATTTTATAATTCCAACAATTGTATAATGTTTTACAAACGTTATCTGATGATCATTGTAGTATTATGTTCAAACCATGTCACAGTAATATTGTGCAAAATGTTGTGCAAAAATATTATCATAACGTTCAGTAGAATGTTATATTAATAAACTTTGCTAATGTTATCATATCGTTATTAGAGAACATTAATATTGAATGTCCCAGGAATGTTACATTGAATTGACAATGACATTGAATAACCCAGGAATGTTAACTCTTTAAGGACAAAGAACGTGAAAGCCCGTCAGACGGGCAATATCGCAGAGGCCGAACCCCGTGAAATCACGTAAAAATTCAGTCTACGATAGGCCTTTTTTAAAATATTTTATTCTCTAAAAAAACATTGTAAAAAATTAAAATTAATTGTTCCATCAAATTCGGTAGGCTTTATACTACTTGTTTGAGGCTATAAATAATCACTAATGCGCATGTGCAAGCAAACACGTTGTAGAAGATTTGATCTTCCTTTTTGGAAAGTTATTCATCGTGTACGCGCGCAATTGCTCAAGCTTTAGAGAAAGACATCGGCTGGTTTGGAAGTGAAGAAGAAAATACTAGGTCAGAAAAATGTGGAGAAGACCATGGAATTAAAAAAGAAGATCAACAGAGAGGATTGGATTGCGAAAGTGACAGTGAAACGGCCGGCGATGAATCCGGGAGTATTTACGGATTTCCAAGAGGAGCTGACTTAAAACCAAAATAATTACGTTTTGCTGACAGCTTGGCAGGAGTAAAAGTTTGAATTTTTAAACAGGTAAGGTTTTTTATCATTTAAAGCTTTTCATAACATCGGCCATTGTAAATGCTATAATTAACAAAACGAATAAATATGGCTTTCAAAAACATTGCGATGCTTAAGAGCCTGTTGATGGTAAATACATCTGGCGAGTTATTGGTTTAGCTATGCATATATATTCTCGAAAAGCCTACTCTGTTGTCTTACTGCTCCAAAATCCTTTATTATCTACGCTGATTTTTAATAAAAATTAAAAATAGCAACAAAATAGGAAAAGGTTTTCTTTTTGCTGACTATTTTGAACAGCCTGCTGGCAATAAATTGTTCAAGTTGGAAGATGTTTTTGCCATGATATACGACCGGTTATATTATGTTTTGCTGTCTGGTAAATTTGTATCTATAGAAGAAAGCTGGCAAATGGAAAGGCTGGCTCAGCTTCAGGCAGTATATTCCATCTAACAGATCTAGATTTGGAATAAAGTTATTTGCACTCTGCGATGCTGTCTCTCGCTATGCGCACAAGTTGTCTGTATACATCGGTGAGGAGCGAGAGCAAGCTGAAGGCGCAGTGGAGTCACTTGTGGAGTATCTTTGTGCGAGTCATGTTTTGATCCTTGTCATGCTAACTAGATTTATTTACAAATTGTATTTTGTTTAGTTTCTACAAATGCTTCCTTGCTTTGCATTGCTAGCTTGTACAATGTTGCATTCGCTGAAATTTCATAATCTATTGTATTTGTTATGCATTAGTATGTTGTATTTGTGGATTGTTGCTCTCCTCAGGGCACTCACCTAATCAAAGAGTTCAGTTCTTATATTGTTTTGCAATGTAGCAGTCCATGATTTGCTGTTTCTGCTTATAATAAATGTTGCTTCCCATCCTTTGTTGCTTCACCAAAGGTGTGAATACAGGTTCCCCACTCAATTTTTCTTGTACACAACTAGCTAATCTTCTCTGCAGCACACATGAGTCTGTGCAATGAGTTTATATGCAAAATTGTTACTGGTACATATATCTATAGTTTCAATAATACATATAAATTTGACTGCAGAAAATCATAGCTGCGAATAAATAGATCTCGAAATGAAAAGACTTGCAAGCTACTTGGAGGAAAATATCTCAGTCTGTAGGAAAATATCTCAGCTTTCAGATGCATATTCATTTGCACTTTCATACCAGTTTGCATGTAAGTTATAGCGAAGCTTGGGCGACCATGTCAGGCCTCAATTTTCTGCTGGTATTTTGGGTTGGTCGCTGAGAATTTCGCATGGCCCTCCCGTAATGCTTCGGATCTCATAACTTCACTTTCAAAGCTCTCCAACGACCACTTTCTTTTGCAAATTGTTGTGAACCTATGAATCCTTGCAACCATTATTTATGCAATATTGTCATTTACCTTTAACAATTAGAAAAATTCAATGGTAAATGAAACATAAAAATAAATAAATCATTGCTTCGACAATCAGATAATTTTGCTGGTAAGCATTTGCAAGCTATCTGCATAGGGAAAATATCAGCTTGTAGAAAAATTTCTTAGCTTTCTTATGCATAATAGTTGATGTAATTACCACAATTGTGATGAAAGTTCTTGCAGTTTTTATGCAGCCACGTCGAAAGCTCCAATCGCCCTAGTAATTGCCCTCGTCCGCTGGTACTTTCCCACCCGTAAGCCGGCCGTCGCTAAAGGGTTAATCTGGAATGTTTGAGTGTAAACATCTGTACAAAATTTTAAGTAACATTCCTGGAACATCGCTTATACATTCATTCGAAGGTGAAAATTATGTTTTGAAAGTTCGAAAGTGTGAAAACACTCAAACATTCCAGTTATGTGGCATGTCAATGTTATATATACGTTTATGCACAAACATTCCAGAGTAACACTCCTGGGAGATTGCTGAGACATTCAATAGGTGTGTTTTCTAATAATGTTATGATAACGTTGGCAAAGCCTATTTCTTTAGCGTTCTAGATAGATTCTTACAAAACCGCATGTTGTTTTTTAAGTTGTGGTCCTTTGATAATGAAAGATTATTTAAAATGAAGCTAATCAAACTTTATATATTTTTTATTAGAGATTTAAAAACAAGCTAAATATTGTGGAAAAAACATTTTTATTTTAATTGATTCGTGTAAAGAAAAACAAAAGTCATTATAAATTACAATTTTCGCACTTAATAAGAAATATCGCAAAAATGACAAGGTTCCATTAGATATAATGATGCATCAGAATATGGATCTTAATACATGAAAGTATGATAATAACTTTACAACTGATAAGATGGCCATAATTTGATTATGATATACACATGTTTTGTGGTACTAATATGATATAGTAATACCAAGTAAATATTTAACAAGATGACATATTGGTATGACAATCAAATGTGGTTGGCTGCACAAACAGAACCTGTCACCATATGTGCATTTACATTTACACTTTTAATGATTATTATAGCTTAACTAAAATTTGTGGGATAGGTATGATCAGTGCATAATACCAATGTTATGAATACATTACAGGAGTGTTTGAAATGTCCAGCATTTACATCCCATCAATGTTCTAAGCGTAACCATGCTGGGATGCTAGCTAATAACTGCAATATTGCTAAAATGTTTGGTGAGATCATTTGCTGAACATTCCAGCAATGTATTCCCACAACATTGCTGAAACGTTGTGGGAAATCCGTTCCAGCAACATCCTCCCTGGAATGTTGTGGGAAATACATTCCAGATATGCATTTCTTACAATATTGCTGGAACGGTGAAAATTTGTGTACAAATAATATTGTGACAACATTGCTATGAAACAATTCTGGGACTTTTTGAGCGTTCTGGGAACATACAATAGTTATGGTACATGGGATATGGTACATGTCATGGAGAGCATTACAAGCTATGAAAAGGTAGTTTCTATGAAAACAAAAATAGTATGAAGTGTTTTTTTTTTAAATTATGGACAGTTAACCTTGACCATAATTAAACTAACTATCATGCTGTGATTATATTTGCTCATTTGCTATAAATTGTCATCATGATACAGTAGTGATCATAACAACGGGACACTGATCAGTACATGCGTGAAGAACTTTGTTAAGAAGGCAATATACCCCCAGCTTGCCCTCGAGTTACTTTGTCCCTGTTATACAAATTATTTGCCCCTTGATGTAGAACACGGTGAATTTTTGGCTGTGCAATGCTCGATATAACTCAAGCTGGCAGTATTAGCTATTGTGCAACTGGAAGCAGATGAATGACACAATTTTAGCAATAAATAGGCTGAAGTTCAGCAAAAAAATTATAAATACTGACTAAAACTTAGCTTATGTAAGTATTTGGTAAGCTAAATTCATTTATGGTAAACTCAACCTATACGCTATATGCCTACCTCAAAGGTAAGAAATCCAGACAGTAGGTACTGGAGATATTGCAAGGTACCGTTACATTTTTTTTGGCAAATCTAGACTACTGAACACACTAAAGTTACGGTGGGGAACTATAGTCACAAAGTATTATGGTTTCAAAATATTATTTTGAAACCATTTTAATATGTACCCTACGTATATAGAATTTTCATGATTTTTACAACATGGTTTGCGCATTAAATATTTACTTTAGTTTTTATTACCCTTCATACGAAAAATTAGCCTTGCGATACCAACACTGGAAGAAATTAAAATTATATGGTAAGAGTCCACTTTATTATAATAGGGGTGCAGGTAGTTTATGACAGGAATCTAAAGCTCACTTAAACCATGTTGGGTGAAGGCATGAGCTAAAATACATAATAATAGTTTTTAGACCATTAAATCATGTTCAGCCAGCCACTACATTCGTAATCACAATAGTAACTTGTCGGTTGAACAAAATAGACCAAAGAATAACATATAGTGTTGTTTGTTAGATCATTATACTTTAGCTTAATTATAAATAGTATAGTATATTATAATGTAATAAGTATAATATATAGTAGCACAATGTAAGAAAACCCAATGTTAAACACAACAGTGTAACTAAGTGATACTGTTGATACATTGATACAGGTAATAATACAAGTTAATAGAATAAAATAATAACAATATAGGCTAGTAATATATAATATTTAGTAATATATTTTGTGCATCTATAGTTTAGCACAACATAGTGTAATAAAACATATAATAATGAAACGTCTTAAAATAAAATAAAAGATAAATTAATGCAAAAAAGCATAGTATAATTTAATACTAAATTATTACAAAGTAAACTAAATGAAGTCTTTTTTATTGGAATATTTTGTGACTTATTTTTACCTATTAGGTTGAGTCTCTATGGGTCTTTGTGTCTCCTGGTTTATGTGTGGTGTTCACTTGTTAACCTTATTGTTTATTTCTCCAAAATTCAACATTACCCAATACAAAATGCTACTGCTGACATAGGAAACTATGTTTTTGTACTATATTGAAAGACTTATTCACATTGAAACTCTTTGATACCTGTCTTTACTGACTGATTAACTCAACAGGTTTTTTACCCTCAATACTTTGTTTGTGGATATCACCATTTGGATCTATTTAAACTGGATGGCATACCATGAGCTGGGTAGTGTGGTTCAGAACAGTGTTTGTACATAGCCATTAGCCTTATGGTGCTCCTTTACAAGGCTTCTGACCAATTACTTCTGAGTTGTGTGTAGTTAAAAGTGTAGACTATTGTTCCTAGACTTTGAGGAACTGGAAAAATACTATGTTTACAGAAAACATCGACACAACCAACTGTACATAGTTTAACTTTGCAAAACTGATTTTAACCATTTTTTTGCTTTGCCTTGTCAGACTGATTACAGCTTCAGAAGTTTCACATTAGAACTTAGATAATTATTATCTATTGAGTAGTGGTACTAGGGAAACTATTTTATTTTTTTAACCCTTTAGCGACCGCGCGGTTACGATGGAAAAACCACTAGAGTACCGTGCAATAACTTGCGCGATTTGAGCTGCCGACATGAACGCATAGAAACTGCAGTAACTTACAACAAAATTGTGGCAGTTGCATAAATTAGTATGCATAAGAAAGCTGAGAAATTTCTCTACAAGCTGACGCTTTTTCTGTGTAGATAACTCACAAATATTTGCCAACAAAAATGTCGATTTGCTGAAGCTATGAAATTTTGATTTTTGTATGCCATTTTCAATTGTATTTTTCTAATTGATATAAGTAATTGACCATGTTGTACTAAAGACACTTGCATAGAGTCATATGTTCACAACATTTTGCAAAAAAAACTGATCGTCGAAGAGCATTGAACGCGGAGTTACAAGCTCCGTTGCAATGCAGGAACGCCTCTCGAAATTTTCGGCGCAAGACTCTAACAACCTGCGAATAATGGAGGCGCGGCATGGTCGTCTAAACTTGGCTATAACTCGCATGCAAATTCGCATGGAGCTGTAAATGAATATGCATTTGAAAGCTTAGAAATTTTTCAACAAACAGCCATATATTCCCTGTACATCGACTGGGAACACTTTAGTCACAAGCCAGATTCGACGAAGTTGTCACCCCTCTACCATGAAATTTCGATAACAAATACACTTTTAGAAGCATTATCTCTGCTAAAAACGGTTCATGATAAGCATCTGCATGGTGTCATATTTATACATGAGTTTGCAAAAAAAATGGGTTGTCCAAGCACATCAAAAGTGTAGTTAGGTGCCCCTGTGCATCGCGGGTGCAGACCTACGAAATGCTCCTGACGCCATGGCGACAAACAGTGCTGCAGTTACCGGACATGGCCCCTCAAACTCTGGTGCAAATTTATATAAAACTGCAAATGAATATGCATCTAAAAGCTGAAATATTTTCCTACAGACTGAGATTTTTTCCTCCGGGCAGCTTGCAAACACTGCAACTTCAGATCTATATATTCAGTTATTATTTTTTTCTGTCAGATTGATATGCATTTCTTGAAACTATAGATTCATGTAACAATTTTGCAAACTGATCACATGGATGCATGTGTGCTGCAGCAAAGGTTAACTGGTTGTGCACAAGAAGAATTGAGTGGTGAGCCTGTATTCACACAGTTGGTGAAGCAGCAAAAGACAGGAAGCAACATTTATTATGAGCAGAAACGGCAAATGATGGAGAAATCCTTCTGCCAGATGGCAGAACAATATGAGAACTGAACTCTTTGATTATATGTGGCCCTGAAGAGGGCCGTGGGCAACAAATACAACATAACAATGCACAACAACTACAATATATCATGACATTTCAGCAAGTGTATGTACAATAGCTAACAACACAACAAAGCATTTGCATAAACTAAATTATTTTAAATACAATTTGGAAATTTATTTAGCATGGTAAGGCTCAAAACAGGGTTCGCACAAAGGTACTCCACATGCTTGGCATTTAAATCTAGTTTCGTCTCGCTTACGGGTGTTGTCATTAGCTCGCTTTGGGCAGCGCCTACAAACTCTATATTTAGCTCGTTTACCTTTTCCTGGACTATTTAGCACTAATCGATGAGCGGAAGAAGTTGAAGCGCGGGGAACAGTGTTTTTGCGGCAAGATCCAGTGTATTCAAATATTTGTTCAATTAATTTCTGTCGAAACTCTAAGTCAGTTATTTTACAACCGCTACGGATTCTATAAACAATGGCTGCATTGTACACACAAATATCTAATAAATGGAAAAATAGTTTTTTGTACCATTTCATGGTTTTACGCGCAGCATTATAATAATGCAAATTTTGATCAGATTTGTCAACTCCTCCCATGTATCGGTTGTAATCCAAAATAGCAGCTGGTTTGCAAACTTTATCCCCTTTATAGTTTACTTTGCCTGTATCTACGACATCCAAGTTTTTATGCATAGTTGAAATTACAGAAATATATTTTTTATCTCTCCAACAGCCAATCATACTTTCTCCATTAGAAAAGCTTGTTGTTTCACCTTTTTTAATAGCTTTTCCATTGCAAACTTTCAAATCTTTAGGAACACCTTTTCTGTTTGCACGCAGAGTTCCGCAAACATGAGTGTTATTTTTAATAAGTTCAGCTGCTAACTCTGGCGAATTATAATAATTATCCATATATAAACAACGACCCGAATTAAGCAAACCATTCATTAATTTCATCACTATGTTGTGAGTGATTCCTCTACCAGTTCCTTCGGCTTGTTCTCGCTCATCACCAATGTACACAGACAGCTTGTGCACATAGCCAGAGACAGCATCGCAGAGAGCAAATAGCTTTATTCCAAATCTAGATCTTTTAGATGGAATATACTGCCTGAAGCTGAGCCGTCCTTTCCAAGCCAGCAAGCTTTCATCTATAGATATAAATTTACCAGGCAGCAAAACAGAAGATAACCGGTCAGATATCATGGTTAAAACATTTCCTGGCTTGAATAACTTATTGCCATCAGGGTTTTCCGAATTGTCAGTGAAATGCAAACTGTTCAAAACCATTAAAAACTTATTCCTCGAAATCATTTTACTAAACATTGGCGTTGATAATAACGGATTGGTAGACCAATACGACAACAAAGTAGGCTTCTTGACAATACCCATGAGCAAAACTAAACCAAAAACTCGCCAAATATCTTTGCCATCGACAGACTCCCATGCATCGCCATGTTTTTGAAGGCCATACCTATTTGTCTCGTTAACTATAACATTCATGATGGCCGATGTAATAAAAAGCTGTAAATAATTGAAAATACTTATCTGTCCAGTAATTCGACTTTGTACACCTGCCAAGCTCTCATCAAAATGCAGTTCTTTCGGTTTTAGATCAGCTCCTCTTTGAAATCCGAAATTACTCCCTGGTTCAACGTCGGACGTTTCACTCTCACTTTCGTCATCAGATTCACTCTGTCGATCTTCTTTTTCACTCTCATCATCTTCCCCACATTCTTCTGACCTGAAATCCTCTTCCTCACTTTCGAACCAGTCGATATCATCCTCTAAACAAATTTTTTTAGCCGAGCTCAAATTATCACGTCCGTCCATGTTGATCAGTTTTCCATAAAGAAAGATCTAATCTTTACAACGTGTTCTTTTTGCACATGCGCATAAAATTTATTATTTATAGCGTCAAAACAGTAGTAAAAAATTTACTGAAACTGCTCAAATTTTTAATTTTAATTTTTAACGTTAATTTTAAAATAAATAAAACGTTTTAAAAAAGGTCTATCGAAAACGGCAAAAATGTCGGGTTTGTCGGTTTTGGTACGCTGAGACATTGCTCGTAAACCGACAAAGGTCGGTCTTGGTACGCATAGGGTTAAGCAAGAAACAACAACAAAGAACTAGACACGACACAGTTATCTGCTCTGTTAGTATCTGTCAAACAATGAATGGAAAGTACTGGATATCTGAAGTAAGTAAACCTTCCCAAATACCAGTATATTCCCAGATGAAAAGCTGAGATAAATTATCTAGTAACCGAACATAATGATAATACCATTAATAACAATAATAATGTTGTAAACTATATGAAGTCTATTAATTATAACCCGTGAGGCTTGAAATATGCTTAGCTTGTTATTTACGGTGGCAGCAGAAAGTCCTAAAAACGTCTAAACTCACTCTGCATCAAATTTTTAGGTTTCGTTGAAAAATCTGAGGGAGAATTATTGTCGAATATCTTGGTGTTAATTCTTATATTTGACATTCTAATTAGGAAACAAATTAAACTTTGTTTAATATGATAAGTTATGAGAATGAGAAATTGAATGAGAATTATGATAATATACTAAAAGCTTAATCGCCTCAGTAAAATAAACATTTATTAAATAAAGAGTTAAGAAAGGTTTGGAGTAGTTAAGAATAGTTAAGAAGGGTTTAGGTTACAAGGTTATTAGTATAAAACTGTCAGTATGTATACATGTATGTTAGTATAAATTTGTTAGTAACATGAATAGCCTTCGTAACAGTGTAAAACAACTTACAATTGTCTTTCACTTTGCTGAGTGAAGGTATATTTATTGATGGTAGAACTTCATCAACCAGCTGTTGTATGGTGTTTTTAGTATCACTGTAGCTTGAGACAATGTCACACTGCAGAACAATATGAAACAACTCAATGATTCTAAATCAATACTAAATTGTAAAATATTCTAAAGCTTAATAGTCTATCAGGATTGTTCAGTCACAAACAGTTGTGACACATCTAGAGTTTTTAAGAAAGTTTCTTTCATTGGCAAACTTGACATGCAGTATGGCAATTTCTACAAATTTCTGGCATTAAGCGGAGAATTGCCAGATATTTAGTTTTTCACAGACCAACTTGATATTTTTACTTAATAGCTTGGGGCCTATTGCTAATACATTATTAAAGTTCATGCATTCCCAATTAAATTTTTGGCACAAAATGCTGCACTGCATTTATGACAACCATCAATAAACCAATATGTTGAAGCAAATGCCCTTAACACATGCAAAGGTGCGTTCTTGAGTTTTTAATTAGATATTTAAATGCATGTCTATATAAAAAATAAAACTTCTAAAGATGCAAATATAGACGACATTGTTTGGAGACGGCCTGTCATTGACGATAAACAAGCCATACACAAAACATGAAGCTCTCTTTCAGTCTGCTCTCAGAAAGCTTCCTTAGTTTGGTAACTTGTTAACGTCATGTAGGCCTACTCTTATTCTAGTAAATACTATTTTGCTAAAACCAGAAAGCTAACACATATTTCTATCTGTGCATGTTAAATGTATTATATTTTCTTATCATCTTTGAAACTGTTATAATGAGGAAATAAAATAAGTTAGTATTAGAGTGGTCCATAACATGATGCTTTGTGCCAACTCAAACTCATGGAATTCAGCATACTATATCCTGAATATCTGCATTAACGGACTGCCTTCTGGCTTTCTGCCCAAGAAATATTTAATTTTCCATCAAATAGAATGTTCTATTTACTTTCTATTTACTTGAGAATATTTTAATAAATGTAAATATGATGTTCAGGAGGTTGATTCTAAAGAATTGATGAGGCTTTGAAACAAACTAATGTTAAAGAGATGGCAAAACGTACAGAGCACACAGTGCATTGAGTTTACATGGACTAACAGACAATCAGTAACAAAGTAGGATCTATTAGTTTATAACATATTTGACATATAATACACAGTCACAGTGAACTAAAGTATAAAGTGGCAGGTAACAGATAATGTGTAAGTAAAAGTTTCATACCAATTAAATTAACCTAAAAAGGTAAAAATACCTTGAAACATAATTAAGAGTGACAAGCTATCATAATACATTCTACTGTCCATGATTGTAACTATTCGCCTATTTTATGATGTTTACTATTCTGCTGGTTTGCTATATAGGGATTAGTCACTGATAGCAGACGTTTTATAGTTGAAAAGCGTACTGATTCTCTTCTGAATGAGCGATAAGAATCTTTGTAGGAAGTGTATGTTATGTTGTATTGGCGAGCATGGATTTAAACACTATCAACTATTTGTAGACATTGTGTGTCAAATCTAGAAATAAAATAGTGTCAGATTTTATAAAACTGAGTGGGTTGATCTATATAATATTTCAGTACCATACTTGTTCCGAGCAGACGACTCAATAATTTTGTGATCCGCTTTACGTTGTTAAAACTGGCATGTCTTTCAAATTGTGACCCATTCAATAAAAAAATTTATTGAAAATTCATCAAATGACTTATTAAGTTGCTAATATTTCTAACAAGTGGAACTGAAATATAAGTTAGTTAACTCTTTTGCAACAAAGCTCGTCAAACCCATAACACGAGCATTGTTCTAGCTTACAGAACCCATATAACCCCGAAATAATTCACTTTTGAATAGACCTTTTTATAATATTTTTTTCATAAAAAAGCATTACAAAATAAAATAAATGATTCCATCAAATTGGTAAGCTTTGTACCATTTTTTGAGGCTATAAATAATCCTTAATACACATGTGCAAGCAAAACATTGTGCAACAGATTTGATCTTCCTTCTCGGAATGCTATTCATGATGGTCGCACGGGAATGTTTAAGCTAAGCTGAAAAAGTTTGCTTAGAGGAAGAAATCGACTGGCTTATAAGGGAACAAGAGGATATTAGCTAAGAAGAATGTGGGGAAGACGACAGATGTAAAAAAGAAGATCAACGGAATGAATCGGATGCGAAAGTGAGAGTGAAACGGTGCGCTATGAAACAGGGAGTGTTTTCGAATTTTAAAGAGAAGCTGACTTAAAAATAAAAGAATTACATTTTGCTGACAGCTTGACAGAAGTATAAGTTCAAATTTGCAACAGGTAAGTCTATTTTATTATTAAAAGATGTTTATAACATCGGCCAATATAAATGTTATATTTAACAAAACGAATAAATACAGCCTTTACAAACATTGCGAGGTTTCACAGCATGTTGATGGCAAAGATATTTGCAGAATTATTGGTTAAGCTTTGCATATATGTATACTCAAAAAGCCCAATCTGCTGTGTTACCGGTTCACAATCTATTATTATCAGCGCTGATTTTTAATAAAATAAAAAATAAAAATAGAAGCAGGTTTACTTTTTACTGTGTGTATTACTGACAACTTTAAACAGCTTGCTGGCAATATATTGTTCAAGTTACAAGATGGTTTTGTCAAGATATACCACCGGCTATATTCTGTTTTGCTGCCTGGTAAGTTTATATCTATAGATGAAAGCTTGCTGGCATGGAAAGGACGGCTCAGCTTTAGGCAGTATATACCATCTAACATATCTATACTTGGAATAAAGTAATTTGCTCTCTGCGATTCTGTCTCTGGCTATATGCACAAGTTGTATGTATTGACCGGTGATGAGCAAGAGCAAGCTGAAGGTATTTGCAGTAGAGTCACATGTGGAGTATACTTGTGCGAGTCATGTTTTGATCCTTACCGTAGTAACTAAATTTATTTACATGTCATATATCCTTACCGTAGTAACTAAATTTATTTAAATGTTATATTTTCTCAGTTTCTACAAATGCTTCATTGCTTCGTATTGTTAGCCTATGTACATAGTTACATTTGCTTAAATGCCATCATCTATTGTATTTGTTGCACATTAGTATGTTTTATTTGTTGCACACTGCCTTCCTCAGAGCTCCCACCTATTCAAAGAGTCCAGTTATAGTGTTTTGCTATCTAGCAGTCCATGACTTGCTGTTTCTGCTGATAGTAACTGTTGCTTCTTGTCTTTTTTTGCTTCACCAAATGTGTGAATACAGGTTCACCACTGGATTCATCTTGTACATAACCAGTTAATCTCTGATGCAATACTCGTGAATCTGCGCAATGATTTTATGCGAAAAACTGTTACATACATGTGTATCTATAGTTTCAAGAAATAGATATAAATCCGACAGCAGAAAATCATAGCTATGAATAAATAGATCTCAAGGTGCAAAGTTGTTGCAAGCTGCCGAGAAGAAAAAATCTCCGTCTGTAGGAAAATATATTAGCTTTCAGGTGCATATTAAATTGCAGATTAAAGCCAATGTGCACAAAAGTTTGAGCAGCCATGTCGGGTAACTGTTTTGCACTGCTTATCAATACGGCGCCATGAGCATTTTGAAGGTCTGCACCCGCAATGCACAGCAGGACCTAACTCTACTTTTGATGCATTTTGACAACGAATTTTTTTGAAAATTCATGCAAGCATGACACCGTGCAGATGCTTATCATAAACCGTTTGCACACAGTTTTTTCTGCTACAAAAACGTACTTGTTGTTGATATTTTATGATAAAAAGATGATAACTTCGTCAAATTTGAATTTTGACTGAAATATTTACAGACGATTTGCAGGGAATACATGGCAACCTGTTAAAAAATTTCTAACCTTTCCAATGCACTTTCATATGTAGCTCCATGCCAATTTGCATGTAAGTTATAACAAAGTTTAGGCGACCATGTCAGGCCTCCATTTTTTGCTGGTCTTTTGGTTCACGCACTGAGAATTTCAAGTGACACTCCCGTAATGCATCAGACCTCATAACTCCACTCTCAATACTCTTCGATGACCAAATTCTTTATCACAAATTGTTTTGAACTGTTGAATCCTTGTGAGTGGTGTTTATACAACATTGTCAATTACCTTTATCAATTAGAAAAATGCAACGGAAAATAGTGCATAAAAATAAAAAAAACATTGCTTCAACAAATTAAGTATTTTGCTGGTAAGCATTAGCAAGATATATCCACTCAGTAAAATATCAGCTTGTAAAGAAATCTCTCAGCTTTCTTATGCATGTTAATTTATGTAACTACCACATTTGCGATGTAAGTTGCTGCATTTTTATGCAGTCATGTCAAAGGCTCAAATCACCCTAGTAATTGCCTTTGTATGCTAGTACTGTCCCAGTCGTAAGCAAGTCCTGGCAAAAGGGTTCACTCATCACAAATGAGTTGCAGTTCTTATTAAACAATAAATGTATGAAACTATGACAATATTTGTTGCTCAAGGTAAGTGTCAAGTTCTCAAGATCCCTTCGTTGAGAGATTTCTTCGCTAATTTCATGCACCACTTTGAGGCCTCGATACCTAAGTGTAGGCTTTTTACAATGAGCTACGCTAGTTCATCCCTTATGTTTCAGTAGTTTCTATTGGTTTTTATTAAACACTGTGAAATTTAGACCAGTACATTCAACTGTTACTTTTCCTTGTCTGTTTATCTTTTCCAGGTGCAAAAGTGTGTAAACAAATACTTGTCTACAGCTCAGTGAAATGCCATAGATGTATTTTTACATTTTCTTTATTATTACTTGGTGCAATTATATGTATCATTAGTCTTTGTCTGGCAGTTATTTCACTATAGAACTTTGCTGCCTAAGTTCAAACATTATATGTTTATAAAAGCATTGTCATGACTAGGGTACACATTCAATATTGAATGAGAACTACCTTTGTTGGATGTACAGTTATCCATGTGTTGCAAGAGCTGTGTAATTATACTAGCAAAACGCTTGATTATAGCCAAGAGATTCATAATCCAGTCTGATGAACTTTTTAAACAATTCCGATCAGCAAGTATTTAGGTAATTAACTTATGGTAAATTTACCTTCATTAAATGAAAAATGATTTGCTTGTGTTGATGCAAAAGAAAACATGTTTTCGACTCACGCTGAGGTGAAATTTGCTTCTTCTTTTGCAGATTTCCAGCTACAACTACCAGCTGTATCCAACTTTTTACAAATGCAGTACTGAAGCAACTTAAACTGTTTATCTATGAACTTCCATTGAATATCTATTCATTAGTAGTTCAATTTAAGCTAAAGTGATGTTTTGTATTCAACAATAATAACAATAAATTCCCAATCTATAGTAATAGTGACACATGTTCAGACTCCGAGTTTACTTAAGGTGCTAACCACAAGAGTAGATGAAGAGCCCAAAACAGTACCAACATTCAGTTTACACCACATTTTGTACTGTTAAAGGGTTAGGGGTTATACAATTTTAAGCTGAATTGTTTAGCATTGAAGCCAAGTGCTAGGTTTCGTGATTGAAAAGTTCCGACAATTTATATGCATCAACGATAAATATTAAGTTCTTCTGAATACTTCAATAAAACAAAATATAATTTAGTAGCTTGATTAGTTATTAGTGAGCTACTTGCCCTTTATTTTCAAACTAAATACTGTGTAATATAATAATACTAAAACCTACAGACCTAAAACTAATGATTTTACTCATGTTTACCATAATAACCTTTTGCAGTTGCACAAGAAAAAACAGGCATGATGTTTATTTTATTATCAATAAATTACATATAGCAGTGGTTTTTTAAATGCTGGTGCTAGCAAACTTTAGAAAATAAATGAAAATTGATCTACATTTTTTACCCATATAAAAACTCACACATACCTGGTGAGCATGCTGAGCCCTGGAATCAACTTTATGTGTGAGATTCCTCAACTGGCTCCATTTAACCAATATTTTATCTTCCAGAAAATATGTGATGCAAGTTTTAGTCTTTAGTCGAGCTTCTTGGAAATCTTTCTCAAGTTGCTTGTATTTCAAAGAAAGTAGTTCCATCTGCAAAAAAAGATTTGTTTTTTTATTGAAGCAATACATACAATACAATATCAATACAATCTATATAAACAATTGAAAGCACAGAACGTAACATGATCTAATGGTGCATAAAAGTGTTATATTGTAATGACTAAAAGAAAGCAGATCTTGTCATAGTCTGATATATGTCAGTCTCGCGATGGCGGCAATCTATTGTTTGTTTTTTCGAGCTTTTAAGTGCTTGTAATCACATTTCCACATATTTTGCACCTGCAACACAACAAAGTAAAACATAGTGAATCTTCTGATACCAAATAACTGTAATGGGAATTTTGTTGCAATTCAACCTTAAAGTAGATAGAAAGTAGATCTTTAAACATATTTTAAAATTTGGCGTCTTCCTAATTATTTATGCTTGTCCACATTTACATTTGGTCAATCGATCTAATCTGCGAGGAAACATTTCCTTAGAATATCCTAGAATATGTTTTACTAGTTGTTAATACCTAAAGAGAAGTTAGAATTGTTTGAGCAATTTTGTATTAATTTAGCTGCCAAAATTATTTTGTTATGTCATCATCTAAAATATAGGTGCATGTTCAATCTAATCTTGGAGGATACATTTCCTAGAATGTCCAACCTGCTCATCTCTTTTCTTGTGTATCTTCTCTACTGACTGAGCTGTTTCTAGGTCATACTCAGCAAGTGTTTGAGAGGTGAACTTGAAGATTTGTTCCAAACCCTCTTCCTTCTCAATCATCCCTTTCTTTAGCTTGTTGATTTCATCATTTAGCAGTAGTACAAGCTCTTCCAAAGACATCAACTGATGGTGCTCTCCTGCATAAAACTGATAACTTAGCAATCTCTTCAGCTTTCATATACATGTAATATCAATTTCATATAAAATCGAAAGTCCTAAAAGTTAACATCACTTCTATCATCTAAAATACTTTATGATGTTCAAACAAAAAATCACTAACGATCGCAGGATAAAATAAATTGTTATTTTACTGTTATGAACATCAAGCGATATTGACAGGTTTTCCAACTTCAGTATTTTTTCAAAAATTCAAAAGTCATGATTTCTTTAGCTTTTAGCACATGGCAACACTTTTCAGATAATAGTTTAATATTGTAATTTGTTGACTAATATCCTATTGATGATAATTAAAATTTGATATCGTTCATACCGTTTGTTTAATGTTACTAGGCTACCGCTTTAAAAACGTCTACCAATAGCGACATAAATGTCGTTTTCCCACGCAACCGATAAAGAACATTTTTGTCATTTCACAAGCCAACTGGTTAACTATTTAAACGCTAACAGCCAGTATTTTGTGAAGGGTGTATCAGAAACCATAACAGATAAAACCGCCATTCGCTTGACTCTGTTTACAGATGTTGTTTTAAAGTAACAGCGTAAACCAATCAACTAAATTTTTGCACAGGGTGTCAGATCAGAAAACTCTTTTTTATTTTTAACCTTTTTCAAATATATTTATCAACAACCTTCTATATAACAATATTGTTATTGAAATAATAACAACAAACATTGATTCGACTGTTTGTTGGTAGCTTATGCAGCATTGCTATGTATTATTTAAGACATAGGATATAATTTTTACCTATCAAAGCTTTTCTTTAGAGATGATGTTTATAATCTTTATTTTAGAACACTTACCCCTAAACTAGTACAAATTTACAGGATAAGAGCTTTGCTACAGGACTACAGTCAATGTTATTAAAAAGATTTCATTGTGAAATATGTGATGCAGGCAAAATTTTTTATGTGAAGCCATTTACCCTTGGAGCAAGTTCCCATAGAGGAGACACATCCAGTGCAACTCGTCTTTAGGCATTTTCTGCATCCCATACTTATTGGTTTGTTGTCATGATCAGCACAAACTCTGCTTTGCTGACTTTTTAGTAGTTCATACTGCTCCATGTTTATGGTTGGATGAGCCACATCAAATTCTTCCTGGTACTCCTGATGAGACTATAATATAAATTTTGTTACCATGTTGTCACTATTGTAAGCTGTTCTTAAAAATTATAAGTATTTTAATACAGAGTAGCTGGCAGGAACAATGGTAATATAGTTCAATGGCTAGAGCTTTTTAACAATAAGGTCAAGCGTAGATGAACATTTAAATGTGTTACCAAAAGCTAAATTTACTAATTGATTGTCATGAACTTTTTTAAGAAATAAATCATTGGGACCTTAGCTCAAATTGAAATGCCTTAATCAATAAACAAACCTATCTTACCTAGAAAGACACAAAAAAGTCTACAGTTTAATACAATTACTTTAATCATCATGCAAAGCATCTTAGAAATTTGATATCTTCTGATAATTGAAAGCTTTAAGTGGTTAAAAATCTGACCTCCTGCTAACTAACCATTTCAATTGACATGGCTTGTTCAACACTTTTAACATATAAAAACAAATTGTCTATAAGTTTGGCAGCTTTTATTAGGCAACATACAATAGAATAAAGAAATGCAATTGTTTTTAGTTGAGAAAACATGTACTTATAAAGTTTTGAATGACGAAAAAACAAAAACTCAAAATGATTTAAAACATAACACAAAATTTCTTATAGAACTGTTGTTTTACATATCCAATAGACAACAACAATGTAAGAGAGGATGTGCTAACAAAATGACTTTCTTGATCGATAATATTTAATTGTTTTGGATACCTGTGTAATGAAGTTATTTAAATTGACCTAATATAAACAAGATGACTGTTGTTACTGTTTGACTAGTACTTATGATTTGAATTTTCTTGCCTTTTGTAAAACAAGCTAAAGTTTTGGTAAACTTTTTCTCACTCTGACTTATACTTGAAGATGTGACTGCATCAAAAATGCCAATCTAATGTTATTAAGACCAATAAAAGGGTAAAACTTCAGCTACAACTTGATGTCATTTTTTCTCTGTAGACCATTCCTGTCGAGAGATATAAGCGTTTGAATGAGGTTATCTTTGTATAAGCTAAGATTTGAGTGGGTGTGTCATTCGTGGCACAGTGAGTGATACATGTGAAAATAGTCTCTGGTCGATAAATAGATAATCTCTTCTTTAGCCAATCATCATCACAGAAATTTTATATAGCCTAGGTCATAATAAATCTTATCACTTGTAAAACGTGTTGTCTATAATCTCGAAGTTAGGGATTTTACTTTATTATTAGATCACATCCATATTTACTAAATTAATTAATACCGTAAATTTAATGTATTACTAGATCGAGTACGTTTTATTGACTAACAACATAATTGTAACAATGTTTCAAAATCCTGTAGAGGTGACTCAAAATTTTGGTCAGAGCATCAGATAGTTAAAGTTTTTGACAGACAGCGTAAAGTCAATAAAGAGATAATTTATTTTAGCCAACATAAACAAACACCAAATAAAATATATGCCATTAGAGACGCGTAAGACAAGACTTTTTTCGCAATAGCAAATGTGAGTACGAGAGATAGAGACCGGTTGTATCACTATTTACATCACTTTGGGCATATCTGGGCTTGTTGTTAGCGTCTTTACCACAACCATTTTTTGTCGATTTCAATATTTAACGACCTTAACAATGAGATCGCTTAACACAACCATAATGAACAAACATAATATTTAAAGCATTCCTTACCTCATGATGTCGGGTACAGAAAATCCTATCGCATTGTGGGCAATATGAAAATGCATGTTGAATGTCTTTTCCTTTTTTTGCACAGGGATGACATGATCTTGGCTTGTCCTTTGTTACATCATATGATGGCAGTTTATCTAGTGGTACCTCACAGACCACTCTACAACGTCAAGTTCATCAAAGCTAACAATCAAAATGAAAACAACTATCTATTATTTTAGCAGCTATCACTTAGGTTATTAGAAGAACTAAATTTTATCCTTAGCATTTATCAAGTTTTTGAACACTGGCCTCTCTGGGCAATGTGTGTTGGTAACCCCGAGAATATTTTTTAACGATCAAAAGCTTTTAAATTTTTATATATTATGCCTAATATTGTTCATAATACAATAATATTTGGTGTGGCACTGGTGAAAAAAATCAGGCAATCACATCAAATGCCATCAGACAGAATATAAGTACTTCAACATTATTGGAGCTGAAACTATAGAAGTTTTACAAACTTTTAAAACCAATTTTAAAAACTTGTAAAAACATTTACAATGGTATCATAACCATTGACCACATGTTCATCATTGTCTGAAGACTCAAAATAAACTACGAAATTTTAACTAGTAGCATAAAATTCTCTTTTTGCGTCACAATCATTGGTCGTTTACCAAAAAATGAGTCGCATCGACTTTTTTCGCGATACTGCGCTAATAAAATTTGTTATTATAACCAAAGAAGTGGATAGATGTTTGTAAACTGGTTGCAATTAAAATTTATTTATTAAGTGTTTAAAAGATGTTGTTTGTTAGACAAATTGGCCAGGGTCACCGACACCTTGACAAAAACAGCTAGGATGCGAAGGGTTAAAAACCTGAAAGCAGTGTTAATATGCTGTCTTCTAGCAACATGCCCACACTATTTCACTGATAAAATTTACAATACTTCATTGTTTATGAAATATTAATAAGAACTGCAAAAAACTTGTCTAACTTCTAATCTTTGCTCTGCCTACTCGCCATTTAAAACTCTAAGGTTACCAAATTAATGTGAGTCGAGATAATAGTCGTTAGCCACTTCTGCTTTTCAACAAGAAGTATCAATCTTATGATGGCTTCAACTTTTGTCTTTAAATATATTGTCGGTTTATTAAAAGTTGGTAGTTTATAGTCCCTTGTCTTGTTACTCTATCTCATTCATTTACAAACAAATAATATGTTTTTTTTTCATAATTTACAAAACATGAAAGAGACACATCAGCCAGTTTTGATTACAGACGCATGAATTTTTACTTGTGATCATGTACATTGGTACCATATTGTTAGTTATTCTTTAAAAAATGTGACTTGTTTCTTTTCATTCACTGCAACTATAATCTGACAATATAACTATTACTAGCACATGGTCTACCTGACTAGGGTCATGTGACCGTATCTGAATGTTTACATTAGCCAGCAAAAAGCTTGCTTCTTTAGCCACCAGTCCTAATCATTGAACTGATAAGTTTGTATAAAGGGTTTCTATCAGTTTGTTTGCACAAGGGCACTTATCAGTTGGTTTGGTGTACAGCTTGCAGTTCCCGGCCAATATTTGAAGTTCATGTATTTAGGTTGTGCTTGCTAGTGCCTAGCAAAGCAAATTGTAGAAGAATAATATTTTGAGACTGTATTTTAGGGGTATACTGACATACAGAGTTGTTAATAAAATGTTGTTATGTTTTTAAAGCAGAATGTCAAGAATAAAACAAGTTCAATATATCTGCTTACTTTCTAATTCTCTGTAGTCTCAAAACTGGTTGCTGGATGGTTTATAAAAGTCTGACAACGAAGAAAATTCACATCATGCTTCAAACATAACACCTTACAACAATATTTTGGCAATAGCTAATTGTCAAACTTTTATATTAATGTATTCACGCTGTGTATTAAAATCATTATATTATAGTGGCATGTTAAAAGTGACATTTTAACAAAAGTGCAATATTTTTTAACTAACTTTTCCGATAATTTGGAAGATAAATTTAACTCTATCACAGTTGACGCGACGCTAACAATGCTTGTCTTTTACACCAAAATAACTTATATGTGACTTAGAACTGGTTGTTGCAGACTTTATGCGAGTCTTACAATAAAACACAGTGTAGAACGTTGTAGTCTGCTTCAGCCTCAAAAACTTACAACAAAAGTTGTAGCACAAAGTTTATCATGATCCTAAAATTACGAATAAGTCAACCAATTTTTCTCAACAAGGAAGGTCATTTTATGCCAGCTTCAGATGTTATCTGGATAATAGATTGTGTGTTAGACCAAACATTTTATATGTTAAACTGTTTTTAAAATGTGTCTCATTAATTTAACATTGAAAATTAAATTTGTGTGTTTTGAATGAGGTTTTAAAAACACACGGGCCTTTTATGAAAACACACGAATCATTTTTCAACTGTGACGATGGACTTTTAAATCTTTGTATTCTTTACTATATTGACACTTGGCGGCTCTAATTCAGTGAACATTGTGACCATATCCAAATTATTAGGACATAGTTTACGTGACTAGGGTCATGTCAAATTATCTGACTGTTTACATTAGCCAGCAAGAAGCCTGCTTCTTTAGCCGGGAGTCCTTATCATTGAACTGACAAGTTGGCATAAAGGGCTTCTATCAGTCTGTCTACACAAGGGCTCTTATCATTTGGTTTGGTGTACAGCTTGCAGTTCTGAGTCAGTATTGGAAGTCCATGTATTTAGCCAGTGCCTGCTAACAACTAGCAAAGCAAATTATGGCAGAATATTATCTTGAAACTATTTTAGGAGTATACTGACACACAGAGTGGTTAACTAAATGTATTACGCAAAATTTACCTGTTTTTAAAATGACCATATAACTAAATTTGTCACCTAGCAACACACCTGCAGTCTTCCCATGAACATATCAGGATGTTATTCTCATTATAGAAGCCAGTCAGACATGCGAGGCAATGTACATGGTTGCAGGTAAGTTGACGAGGATTGGGCAGAGCTACTCCTTGTCTCAAACAGAACCCACATTCAATGGCAGGTGGCACAATTTCATCCATGTTAGCCCTATTTAGAACTACAAGTATAATTTAATATTTTAGGTCAAAGCCTGAGCCTACATTGACAAACACCTAATGAATACTCAAAATGTAACGTTTGATTTGTTTGGCTTAAAACCGCATGTTGCCACCCATTAAGCCTGTTCAAGCAGCAAGGCAAATATTGTTTCAACTAGATAACTCTTATATATCAACTATGCATATCGATGTGATGACTGTCTTTAACAACATGGCGAAGTCAGTAGTTCTGAGATAAACTGTAGTTCCCAAAGTTTTGTTGGATCCAAAAAACAAAAAAAATGCTTATTGCTGACAGAATCAATAATCGATTCGACTAAGCACACACAAGAAAGCGAAACTATGAATCAATGTAACATTGATGGTGTTTATTTTATAAGCAATCATAGATTGCAAATAACAGGCAAATGCATAATACATACTCACAAAGTGTCTGTTTATTTCATTGCTAAAATCCTGTGTTGCCTCGCCTTAAGCCTATTCATGCAGCTAGATAAATCATGTATTGCTTATGTGACATCTATATATCAAAACTGAAGCCTGATGTGATGATTTGTTTTTGAGAACATTACGACATGACGTTGTTCTGAGAATAAGATTAGTACTGAAAGTATTTATACATGTATATCACAGATAAAACAAAGTTACTTACTCCTAACATAATCTAGGTTTGTTTTGACACAACTCATACTAGGTTGTGTTTTGACACAACTAAATCTAAACAAAGTAGATATAAACCGATGCAGCGTTAATGATGGTTATTTTCAAAGGCAACCATAATTTTTACAGTATTAATAGCCCTCAATATCCATTATAACGTGTACTAAGCCTAAAGTAGATCAACAGTTGTTGAGTGTTTGGCTACTTTATTTCTAACTGATGGCATTCGTTCTAAATGACATCAGATTGCATCCGGCATCACATAAGCGTGAGCTGCGGTGTATGCTTTTGGTTGTGTTTATCTAATGCAAAGTAACAAGAAGTGCTTGTTATGACAGTCATATATCGACATATGAGCTTGATGCATTTTTGGAATGAGCTCATATGTCGATTTTTTACATTTCATGACACAAGTTTATGTATGAAATACCTAAATACAAATTAATTTTGTGGCATACTAAGAAAAAGGCTCAAACATGATAATACGGTGAAAAAACCTGTTTTTATTACTGTAATTAATTACATGTTCAAAAAAGGGAGAAATACTTATTTATTTTCTATGATATATAATAAAATGTAACAACACAATGTACACAGCTTTGGTCAATGGCGATCAGCTCGCGTACCCGTATCGCAATGATTGTTAGTTTAGCAGTTTATTTTTGAGATTTGTAGAGTTTCATAGGTGCTGATTAAAATTATCATTAGTCTGGTCAGCGCTATCAAAGCTATGGGCTCATTTGTAAGAGTTACTCAAACATTATGCAGTCTCTGAAAAACTAGCGAAGAGCTCATAGTTGGTTCTTATCAAACGCTGAAACTATATTTACTATGTTTAGTTATTGATTATACATAAATGTTTAACAGCAGCACAACAGGCCTACGCTATAAATATCTACTGAACTCATTAGTACAGCCATTATAGTAGTAGCTTTGTTAGATACTGTCTAGTAATCAAAGGCAAGGCGGATGAACTGATAGTACAAGTAAAATTGTATAACTAATAACACACATAGCCTTAGGGTTAGAAATTTATATTAAGTATGTTACACTAGAGCTGGCTGATAGTCATGAACACTTTGTAACCTCTTCAGTTCATCGCACAAGGTCAAAGTGAATAGCTTAGCTAGAAAATAATTATACCAACAAGTGTAGCACCTTGCAATAACATCAAGGCTATATTTTTAGTGGTATTTTGTATTTCAAGTTGTCACATTCAAACCGAGATTTATGATATATATTTACAGAAATTGATGCAATAATATATGTACTCACCAGCAAATTTTTGCTAGGTTAACTTCTTCCTAGTATTACCGGAAAGCACGTATAAAATGAAACTGCTCCTGTCAGGTGGTGCGATAATTCTTTGTTTTAGCCTTAGAACTTATAATAACCCTTCGGACTCGGGTTTTATTACAACGATAACAGATGAAGGCGTATAGTCTCCACAGCGCATTGGGCAAAGATAACCCACAAATATCCCGCTAGAAGAAAACTCTGTAAAGCTCGTAATAAATTCCCTGCTACAGTACTTTAAGTTGTATAGTTTTTTAATTATGCACAAGCAGCATTTTTCTACAACATATTATATCATCAGAAACAAACAACCACAATAACTAGTGAAATAACATTTTTCCCAACTATCATAACCGGTTGATATGCAAATGTAAACTGCTTTTTTCTGGTAGAACGACAAAGGCAATAGGGTAGTTACTATTAAATCAAGATGAATTATTGCTTATCGATATAATTGCACAAGATTTAGGTTGATTTCCTCAAAAAAGTCTGCATAATTCTATCATTTGCAATAAATCATGTTATTTTAGGTGGTCTGCCCACTAAGATGTTTCAAGATTAAAATGGACTAAACTGTGTGGCATCAATACGCTCATAAGAACAATAAGTGCCAATAATTACCCAAAATGATATAGACCGCTGTGAAGCTGCTGTCTATTGCTCGAACTTACATCAGCTTTTTCAGGGTTTATAACAACAAAAGTCACAAGAAATGATAAATGGTTGCATCATAAATATCACTACAGCAAAAAAGGGTGATTGAAATGCTGTTAGAATCAAGCGTGAAATTTGTGCAACTGGCACAAATGATAATATGTGAATAAATGGGACATCAGTAGAATTTGGAGTTGTCTAAACATTATGATGAAAACTTTGTTTATGAAAAACTGGATTAAATTTAAACTAAATCATGAATATTATTCATCATCACAACTTCATATGAAAGAAAATAACCTCATACAGCAGCGACAAATGAATATTAAGTAAAAATGACTTTAAAAAGGGACGCGCACAAGCAAATAGCTGTCACCAACATTACACCAACCAGCCAGATTTTCAGTTTGTTGAAGCATTGTAACAGTCAACATACTGCAAACAAACCATCAGCTATCAGTGGGACAATTATTTACAATACTTAATATTATATATTATTTATATAGCTTAGAACATCATTTTATACTTTACAGTGTTATACTCTATAGCAGCAGGAAAATGTAGAATAATTGTACTTCACAAGAAAAGCTTCATAAAATGGCTGTGAAAAAGATGGCATGGAATACAAAAATTTGTGTTAATTAATTAGCTAAAAATAGGATCTTAGGATAAGGATTACTGAAAAATAAATTTCACAATGCTACCACAAATGTTTTTTAAGTTGTAATTAGTTTTATACAATTTGTTGCCAAATTGTAAATAATTTTACTGTCTAAATTGAGATTTTAATATCGGTGAGAATTTCAGCTCATAAAAGTGATACTAAAGTAGATATTACACAATGGATGGTTCAAAAACTATAAGCGAAACAAAACTAACCAAATATAATCTGACTCAAGAACCACAGGCTTGGTATCCCAATGTGATGAATGTCTTCAAGAACATAATGGAATCGGTAGTTCTGAGATAAAGGGTAGTATCCAATGTTTGGTTAGATCCCAGCAAAAATAAATTGACTAATTGCTGACAGAATCTAAAAGCGTTTCTCATAGGAGAAAGTGTAGCAATGAACCAATGCATTGTGAATGATGTTTATTTTATAGGCAATCATAAATTGCGCATTGAAAAATAAAAATCCCTCAATGTCTAATATAACATGAAGGCCTACTATACCCAAAACTGATTAACAATTGATGAGTGTTTGGCTACTATAATAGAGGTGATGGGCTCCTGCCTGTTATATAAGTTATTTACCACAGAACGGCAGCTACAAATCTATGCTGTAAAGAAGGCCAAACTGTTTCGGCAGTACGGAAAACAAACACAAAAATTACGCCAACTTGAACTATTGCTAGGGTAGGTTACAATATATTACTCAGAGTGCATTTATCTGTCACTCTATCACAAAAGTCATGAGTTGAGTAAAGTAACAAGCACTTCTTCTTATGACAGTCATATATTGACATACAAACTTAATTCATTCTGGAATTTAGCTTGTGTATCAACTTATTGCATCTCAAGGCACTAATTGCTGTATAAAATATCTAAGCAAAAAATAACCTGTTACGAAATTAAACACCTAAACAAGGTGATTAAGGTGAGTTTTTAATTTGTAATTCTGCCCCAAAGTAACAAATATTTATTTAGTTGTTAAGATTAGCAATAATGCCAAAACTTGCTCAATAGTTAGCGCGGATCTCGCGTTTCTCGTATGTTGGGGCACTCGAATGTTGAAGTATGAAAGTATTCGTCGATATATGCCATCAAAGGCAAGAGGCTTTTTCTGGAGAGATACTTATAGCCTACAATATGCAGCCTCTGACAAACTAGAGAGTAGCTCATTATTGTTTGTTCCTATGAAATGCCCAAAATATATTTTCTATGTTTACTTATTGATTATATGGAAATAACCAACAGCAGCACAGCATGTCTATGCTATGAATATCTACTGAACTCATCAGTCTAACAATAGTAGTGGCTTTTTTAGATATTGTCTGGTAAAAAAAAGAGACATTCATGAAATTATGCTACAAGTAACTACAGTAATAATACACTTAGCCTGAGGGTTAGAGACTTAGTTATAGGATATTACACTAGAGCAGTCTGATTGCCCATTAATATAATATAGACTCATCAGCTCATGACACAAGGAACAAGTGAACAGCTGAGGTAGAATGATTTTTGATGTTTGAGCTGATCTGCCCGCTAATACGTTTCAAGATTAAAATTGACCAAACTTTGTCGCATTAAAACTGTTATAAAAACAAGAAGTGCCCAGACTTGACTAAAATGATGAACACAGTTGTTAGGCTACTTGTTTTTTGCTCGTATTTACATGTACATCGATTATTGTCAGGGATTACAACAATATATGACTGATATATCAAATTAAATTAGAAATGTTGGGATCATAAAAAAATCACAAGAGCCAAACCATTGCAGTACGCACTGAAATACATCAAAAAGCAAACATTAATATCTGGGGATATTGCTATGCTGCTAAAAGATTCAAGCATGAAAATTGTTCAACCACAACATATAATACTATGTGAATATATGTGACATCAGTGGAATTGGGAGTTGTCTGAACACTACTGTATAATGAAAAACTTGTAAATGAAAAACTGCATATAGTTTCAACTAAATGATGATTATGATTGGTCATCAGCCCTTCATATGAAAGAGAATAACATCATACAGCAACAATCACAGAATATTAAAAAAACATCAACTTCACTGAGTGACATGCTCAAACTGAGGTTTGTCACTAACATTACAAGAGCAAGCCAGGTTTTCTGCTTGTTGAAACGCTGTAGCAGTCAGCATACACCAAATAAACAACAAGCTATAAGGGGGGAAATTATTTACAATACTTTGTATAAGTTAATTTACATCTATATATATATAGTTTATAACATCATTTTTTTCCAAACAATGTTATATTGTATGACAATGTAACATAACATTTATCCTGTAAAAAAATATAATATAATTATTCATGATTCAGGCTATTGTACATTATGAAAAAATATTGATAAAATGGCGGTGAAAAGAATGGCATAAAATGAAAACAGTTTCTCTTCATGTAAGTTAAATAACTAGTAGTGTCTTAGGATGAAAACTACAGAGAAAATAACTCAACAATGCTAACACTGATAGTAGAAGTTATGGCCAGTTTGGTACAATTTGTAGCAAGACTTAAATAATTTGTCTTTGTTGTTTTGGGATTTTTATCTCAGTGAGCAATTTCTGCCTACCAAAGCGATTTTGAAGTGTGTATTACATACTGAATGATACAAGAACTGCAAGCAAAACACAATCAACCAAATTGAATCTGGGACTACATCCAGGACAACTATAAAATGAGAGCAGAATCTATGATAATTAGCAAGCCAACAATTAAGGAGCATCGAGGCAGAAGTGGGAGACGTTGATAGAGAAACAGTGGAGCCTTGACATGGTAAGACTATTAAAAGCCTAAAAAACCAGAGAGCCAGCAGCAAACAGCATGCAAAAGATGAATTCATCTAGATCAAAATATAATTATGGCAAACATAACTCACCTATAAAGGTGAGACGTCAAGGAGTGATGAAGTTCTGGCACAAAAGAATTCTGTCCCACTCATATAAAAATAGACGGAGCTATCATTACATGCCTAGTAAACATACTAGGCATGTAATGATCGAACCTGATCGAACCTACCATGGAAATAAGTTACCCAGAACATCTTTTTTGATGCAACGCTAGTAGTGATTGGGTGGTTCTACTGCTTCTAGTTTACCATTTAGACATTCATTGAGCCTTCAATTCCCATAATACATTTAAGCCGCAGCTTAACTCAAAGTGCAGGTCAAAAGTTCCATACACTCGTGGAACTTGGAAAAGCCATTACAAACAAAGCTAAGAATATATGCATACTATTAGTTGAGCTTGAGTTAGCTTTTCTAGATATTTGTATATTTAACCTTTTGAAAAGAAGAGGTCATAGACACTTAGAACAAACTAATGTTTTGTTATTGTTGATTGCAAAGTAATCACCTGCGAAAGGTTCAAGGCATTGTAAATCAAAGGTCTGCTTGTCGTGATCATTGATAAGATAGGGAAAATATGCTACGTTTTGGCTTCGTAAAGCGTAAAACAGACCATATAACAAACAATGGCAATTTGGTGAAAGTGAAATTACAATTTGCGTAGCGAAAGTAAATGTACCAAAATTAGTCTTTAACATACCATTTTATCGTTTTCCGAACATATTAAAGAAAATTACGCATGGAGATGTTTTTTTGCACAATAAATTTAGGGTATAGTTGCTTTAATTCAGACATGTACTGTGAACTACTTTTATCCTTACCTTTCTGGGAGAAATCAAAAATATGTTTGAACTAATTTATGCTCTCCTTTAGCTCATCGTTAACTATGTGTTAGGATGGAGGCAAAACAAATTACAAGTGAGAAGAAAAAAAGAGGTTTTTGATAATAAATAAGCAATAGTTTATCCAGAAATATGAATGTGTAATGAAGATGAACCAGATTGATAGACAATATGGCTGCCTTCCTTCGACCATACAAACAGTTATCAGACAGAAAGCTTAGTGATTTTATTTCTAAGATGTGTAATTAAATTATAAATGAAAAAATGGAAGGGCTTCTCCTAAATTGAAATAAGGAGAAGAAAGTAGCTAGAAGCTATTTAACTGAGGCTGCCATAAGTATAAAATCTACTGCCATATCTTAGTGTTTCTCCAAATCCAAGAGTAATCAGGGCAGTCTGGAAGAAAATACTTTTTTGCTATTGCATGGAGGGTTTAATAAATTTTGAAAGAAGATTGGCATCTACTCATTGGTACGGCTTGGAAGAGCATCAAGTTCTAGCAAACAGGCTGCTTGAAATTTGCAAAGGTATTTGAAAGAAATAATTAAAGAGTTGTTTCATTCCTCTACAGGCGTTCAACTGGGATGAGACCGGGCAGCTTCAACAAAATACCTGGACAAACCTACCATGGAAATAAGTTACCCAGAACGTCTTTTTTGATGCAACGCTAGTAGTGATTGGGTGGTTCTACTGCTTCTAGTTTACCATTTAGACATTCATTGAGCCTTCAATTCCTATAATACATTTAAGCCGCAGCTTAACTCAATGTGCAGGTCAAAATCTAAAACTTGTGTGACCGCTAGTCGTATGTCAAATAAGTCAATACCCTGTTTAGCCATGTGGTTAAAAATATTTTCAAGATACAGTCTCCCTCTTAAATGTCTGCTCGTTCTGCAAGATGCTCCAGCCAATCCACTTGGCCTACAAGAAAATACCAACCATTGGCTATCATTCATGGTGTGTTTTACCTTTCAATCTCTGCAACATCATTCTTTCAGCTTATGAATCAGCAGGCTGTTTCAATATTGAAATATTGTACACTAAACTTCTAACCAAGCAATATTTTGACATATTGGACAATACCTAACTCAGCTTTCATGAATGTTTAAAAGTTTTCTTTGACATTGTGGCATGTCTGCAATTGATCAAACTTGCTTCAGACATAATGAGTGAGCGATCGCTCAAGCTGTGGGAAGGAACTGTCGCCTAACCTAATCCCAGCAAGACACTGCAGAGGATTCCACGAAGGTTCTGTTGAAGATTCAGTCTATGTGAAATACATTGTGTCCCTTGGAAAAGACTGTGGGAACGAACATCAATGTGGCAGATGTTGATGAGTTGATAGATATCTAAAGCAGTTGAGCATGGAGGAATTTTAATATTTTTTCACAGTGCGAACCACTAATAACATGCAAAAAAAATTTTGAAAACATAAAAAACCTGATGAAGAAATTTTAATAATGACAGCTTCCCATCATTGATTATTAAAACAATTCTGCAAAAATTTGCAGATGTGTCAGGTTTCAAATCAGATATCCTCTAGACCAACTTTGTTCAATGCAAGCTATCGGAAATTTTAACGACTTCAGCAAGACAAATTTCAAAAAAAGTTGTATAAATTTGTCAAAACCACTCACACTAGATAATTTTTAGGAGGTTTTTGTTACGTATTGTATGCACTGGCAATTAAGAATGGCTGATGTGTAGAATGTGTTGGTTTGCGTTTATTCCGTTGACCATAATTCTACTAAACAAATGTCTATAATGGGTGCAGCTATGCAATATGTACAATAAACACAAGCAAAGCGAATGAATGAACAAACCAAATGAACCAGTAGTTTTCAATTCCATTGATGGTTTTGTTAGTTAAAGTTTGCTTTGTAGTACGAGTCTGATTTTTGGGGGCAAAAGTTCCACTTTGTTCACAGTATGAAGTTGTCTTAGGAAAATTGAACGAAGCTCAAGAGTCTAACCGTTGCAAAAACCCCATGATCAAAATAATTATATTACTGAGATATCTCCTTTCCCAAAAGTCTTCTGTCTTCCTTGCAACATAATTTATAGGTCATGATAATTCTATGATCGACCGCTGTAGACAAATTTTGCGAAACTTACTGTTATTGCGTAGTAAAAGAATATTGATAGCTTGTGACCACATAATGACCAATCATTAGAATTTGTAGGACATTGTGAGGTTTTTTCCAATTGTTTCTTTAAATAATTAGCCTGTATTCATGGAGCAAATTATAGTTTTTGATAAAGAAATGTGAGGTACAAATCAAATTTATGTATTTTGTCAATGAAATTTTTAGCTGTATATGGCTTCCGCAGGCGCCTCCCATATTAGAAGCAGGACACCTTTTGTTCATGACATTATGGCTAAGTCATATTTAGAAATTTTTAAATACTTGTACAAAGAAAGTGCCAGCACTGACTCTGATAGTTGTCAAAGTAATAGTTTTGTAAGAGTTAGGAATATTGCAGAGTGTCATTATTGCTTTGCAGCAAGTATAGTCTTAAATAGATTTAGAAATCCACAAAGTATAAATACTGTAGACTGAAACTATTGCATAGCTCTGTTTGTTACCGTGTTAGAAATATAAAATATAATGAAAATGCAAGAAATATGGTTTGAAATAAAAAAAATATATATATATATATTTCGCAGCCAAATAAACAATTTTGAGTAATGTTTGATTGGAATGTAGGCCGACAGCAAAATTTGTTAGTTCCAAATTACAGAGTAAAATATTAGAGCAAGTCAGAGAAATGCAAGTAATTATTTATCAAAGCAACTAGTTTCAATGTATTGCTAGCTATAAATTTGTACTCAATTGAGCTTTTTAGAGCTGTGAATTATTTTTCTATTATGATAAGTTGGCATACATTTTGAATTCCATAAAAACTTGTAACATAGTTGTATTGTGTAAAAGCAAAATTGACAGATTATTAAATGTTTTAGATCAGCCAATATATATACCACAATTTCAGCAAGTCTAAATATTCTTTATGTTTTCTATGATATGCCAATTCCAATAATTGCCAATAAAGTGCCATATATATGCCAAAATTCTGAAAATGTGGTGTTTTCAAAGCAAAAAGAAAGACTATATTGAAACACGCCATTTGATCATTAATATATAGTTATTTGGCTTTACCAAGGTTTGAACTTAGGTCCCCTATTCATTTAATTTAATTTTTACCTAAAGACGAATTGTTATCCTACATGAACCATCAACAATTATCAAAAATCAGATTTTTTTCCCATAAAATATTTGAACCAACAAATCAGTCAAGCTAATATCGAGCATCCCTAATATACACAAATATAATGACTTTTCTTGCGAGCATTTACCTGTAGATAAACTGTAAATTATGTGATTTGATCAAGGCTTTGACCAAATCATAAACACAAAATTGTTGGTAATTACATGTAGCAGATGTAATTCCATGTTGAGGCCGTCATGGCGAGGTTTAACTGCAATAGTTAATGATGGTTCTGCTTTCATTAAACTCTCAATTCGTACAATTACTCAAATTAAGGATCTGTGGCAAAAGCAATAAATAATTATACTCAGTCCCAATGGCACAAAAAATTCCATAACAATTGTTAAATGGCTGCATATTACATATGTACCTTGTTGCTGATACATCAGAGAGATGAATCCATAAAGAGCAGAAAATAAAACTAAAAAAATAACTGACTGCAAGTTTTGAACTTTTCACAAACTGATAGTACTGATAAGACTAACAAATCCAATTTATTTTGATGCCTTGTAGCAATGGTCAACAATTAGTTGGATCTTGTTGCTACTGAGACAAATGTGACATGAGTAAGTATAAAGTTATTTGAACAAAATCTGAACAATTAATAAGTTTAATCACAAATAGTTCACTACATCAAATCACTGTTTTTCCCTCATTCACCTTATGTTTCACAATTTTCAGAACCTAGTAGAAGTATTTACAGACACCCATCTTATTATCAGTAACATTTTTATAATATTTATTTTTGAGTAGGGTGCAGTTTTAAAAAGTCCATAGCAGTCTGAGAAAACTCAAGTGCTTCATGTTACGCTAAAAATAATTTCCAAGCATGCCCTCTCCAGACTATCCAGCCTTAATTAATCAGATACTGTGTCTGGCAATTGAAAACGAACTTCAGCTGTTTGGTAGTCTTTCCAGGGCAACGGCAACACATATCGACACACACTTTCAGATCATTTTTCAATTTTTTTTAACAGTTTGGACCTGAGATCTTTTTCTTCTAACGCGAGACATATGATTTTCTTTTGAGTGCAGGAAATCTAGACCAGCAAAACTTGAATTATGCAACAAAGCAGGGTAAGCTAATTTTATGTAAGTACCACTTACGGTGTTGCATTGAAGGTACTATTTGTGGTTGGGCCATAGGGCTAACTGAACTAAACTAATTAATGTGTATTTGTTTCAACATCACACTACTTGAAAAACCTAGTTCAAATTTTTAACAATTTACCTTGATAAATATTTGTTTGGTTATAAAGCATGTAGAGCAGTTCACTATCTTGAGCAAGTTTGATTATAAACTCTCGTAGAAAGAGTTACTGTTGGTCAATCGAACCTGTTTACAAAAACTTCCACAATTAATATGACTTCCAAGATTATCTAACATTGAGAAAAATTGTTGCCAGCTGTAACATAATCAATAACACATTTAATGTCATTTCACCAAATATGCAATCAGTTTTTTCTCTTGTGACCTATATATTTATATTATAGTAACATGATTCCTCAAATTCAAAAATAAACAAAATATAAGTACAAACCTATTGATGAACAAACTTTGCAAAAGGTTTGTTACAGGAACTACTGGGAATAAAGGTTTGCTTTTTACTTATATAATAGCAAAATGTGTAAGTAATATCTATGACATTATAATAAGCATATAGTAACATATTTTTTTGTTGAACCTAACTTAAGCAAAATTGTGTATGCAATATGATCATCTCCTAAAAAGATGTGCATAAATGACAAAAAGAAGGGGAGAGTGTTAGAAAAGATAATTCAATGTGCACGTGGCCATTGGATAGACTAAATAAGGTAACTAACAGTTATTTTACTTTTTTGAAACCTTTTATGGATTGTATATACTTAATAATAGGCATGTACATGTATTATACGTAATAATATACATGTATAGACATGCATTTTAATTTAGCTAATGGAGACTAAATCGGAGGGGCAAACGGTGTTCCTATTTATCTTTTATTTTAGTATTAACATTTTTAATGAGAATAAAATTCTAATATATGTATATAAGTTTTGGTGTCTTTTGTCAAGTTTTTTCCAGTTACATCTATTAATTTCCAGCAATAAAATATACTTCTCAATGGATTAGAACATGTGCACCAACTATTAAACTACGTGCCAACTAGCTATACTATGGTATAATTATCCTTAACAAACAAAATGCACTGGGCTTTACATTTGTGCATACAAATGCGCAGTTTGGTCCCTTGCAAACTAGGTCAGTTTTGTCAATGTAGGTCAGTAACCCTGGGCAATCTGTCTAACAAGCTGAAATTTGTTAAACTTTTACTAAATATAGGTAAGCCTGCCCATGATACAATGATATTTGGTTAAGTAATTGAAAAAAATGTTGGGCAACCCACAGATTACGTCCTCAAAACAAAAGAAAAACAGTACTTAACCATTTTTCAGGCTAAAACACTAGAAGTTCGTAACATTTTGAAGTCTCATACAACATTTACAGTAGTAGCATTTTTATGAGACAATCATTTATCATCCTTTCATCACTCAAAATATACCAGGAAATTATAGGTAACTTTATATATTCATTTTTTTCAGCACAATAAGTTATCACCTTCGAACAAACGAATAATATCCTTTTTGCGATACTGTTCTAAAAAATTGGTTATTAAAATGAAGGAAATAGGTAAAAATATTTCTAAACGGATATAGATGAAACTTAAGTTATTGTGCTAACATCTTGTGCACAAGTTTATTTGATTAGCTCATATTGTTACTTACATGTAGAAACTTGGTTTAATCGATAACATTTCAGAACAAAAATCGTTACTGTCGATATTATAAGCTTTTAAGGCAACTGCAATGTTATAATTGTCAGTGATTACTCCCTATCTTGTATTTGTTACATAGTTATTACAATAAGTAAGATCAGTCAGTTCAATTATTATTTTAGTGATGAATTTTTTGTAAACATTATTTGAGTTTTAGTGTTTAAGTTTAAACATATATAAGTTTTAATCATAACTAATGTGTGCAAGTATGAAATTAGAAACTGCTAATTAGCAATTAGGAAATTGAGGATCCACTTTCATTTAAAACACAAGCTAGTAAATGAGGTACACGTTAAATGAAAATGAACTTTCTGTGGAAAAATGTTTTCATAGCCTTTGCAATGCCGGGCGTTCACCTAGTTGCAGTATAAATTCAGCCAGACTTATAAAGCTAGTCATAAAAGTAGCTGATCATGACCAAAATCAAGCAACCCTAATACATGTATTTACGCATATGATATCTTTTCCTGCTTGCATCAACTACAGAGAAATTGTGCAAGTGTAAATAATCAACCGGCTGACCAGCCGACAACCATGAATGATGAGGAGGTGCTAGAGTCTAACAAGCATCAATCAATAATGCAAAAGTCCTAAACGGAATCAGTTACAGGGGCAACTAATTCATTCATTTTATTTAAGACTTCTTTGTTTCCGAAACATACTCAAATTAAGTATCAGGTGCCTAGTCCATAAAATTTTCCGGCACTATGACATTTTCTCAACAAGCTACAAGTCAATTATGCATCCAGAGTATGACACTTAATAAGATTGAAATAATTATAAAAAACTATCCTTAGTATAAAAATAGTGAACTGCTCTGGTTTATGAAGTATTTAGACAACTCATACAGAGGAGACTAACAAACCCTGACCAATAGTTTTTCGTTAGAAGTATTAGTTAATGAATAAATGAGTTGTAAATTAAGCGGCGAATGACGCATTTACTTTTCAGATCATCATAGGTTCATATCATGATAAGCTCAGCACACAAATTAGAATTCAGTCTCCTTAAGAAAACAGTGGGAATTTGTATTATATTGATGCAGCTGTGTTTTTTGGCTGATTTAGATAAGCTTGTCAAGGTATAGGAATCAAAAAAACAGGGGAACCGGCCGTAACAGTAGGTTGAAGCAGACATGAAGATGATTTAAGAATATTGGAGAAAGTCAAACATAAGCAGTGCATACATATAGTCAGCATTGGGAATTGACACCTTGTTGTAATCAATTTTCATCGCTACGCAAAAATTTAATAAATATAGTAACGCTTGTTTATCTTAAAAATATGTAATTCAGTAAATTGCATGTAGCCTGAAATCACAGACTAAACAGCTAACACACTCATATCTAGCACATGTGTCGACAACTCCTGATAGAATTATAAGTGGTAGCAATGTAGTTAAGCGATCTTTACTAAGGTTATGGTGCAACCATGCTAATATAGTTCAAAGAAAAGCAAACATTTATTTCTCATTAATTGTTAAGATGCTCTTGTAAATGTTCCACAATAAAAACCATTTTATTATATTTAGTGGTTTATTATGAATTTGAATGGTGGAGCAGCTTTAAAAATAAAAGAAACATGAGATTAACCCAGCAAGTGGCAGAGAAATGCAGACACGCTGTTTGGTTAAGTTTTATATGGTCTATTGAGCAGTTCCTAAACAGTAATCGGATAAATAAAAACTATGTTAAACATCACTTAGGCTGGCTTTTTTAAATGTATTTTACTGACCGCATTGGGCAGCACTTTGATATATGCAATATCGGAATAACCTTTGATGGAGTCCAATGATTAGTTTGTGCTCTGATGTTACTTTCAAGTTAGATTTGAAAAGACATAATCTGTTAATATATCATAATCATAGTTTGATATATTGGGAAATATAAAATTTAACAATTTAACCCTTTCACTACCGTCCATGTACAAAATTAGCTATCGGTCTACTACTGCCATTTTCCTAAAATCGTCGATATTGCTTCATGGTATGTATTCAATACTTGTATCAGTTTCAAACTCTATCTAAGACATTTTTTTTACATATTTTATTTTGCAAGTATTTTAACCAACACTGCTATGCAAAAAAATTTGATGTAGCTATACTTTATACGTTACATAATAAAGCTACGTAAAGCAACTATAGCTATGAAGCTAAAACGATCGTCCACAATGTTCTTTACTCTTACAAAACTATTACTTTCACCACTATCAGAGTCAGTGCTGCTACTTTAATTATCTGTATAATCCCAAAAATCTGAATTTTATTTGGCTATAATGCTATCAACATAAGTAATTATATATTTTCTGACTCACACAGTACTTAACAAAGCTTACACAACAATTATTGTTTTTAAGTTGGAAAATCTCAAACAAAAATTTATATTTTGTTGTTTTATGCTAATTTAATAGATAGATCTTTGGACAAACCGTCAATATCATAAGTCTTAGAGAATATGGGTTATGTTGTCAATGAACAATAAAAGTGAGTTACTACGTAATTGCTGGGACCTTCACAAAAAATGAGACTATGATTATTGACCATAGAAAACGCATAAATGTGTCTACGGCAGTGAAAGAATTAAATCTGAAAAACAGGCATAGACCTTAATACTAGCAATAGTCATACAATGAAAGCTGTACAAACGAAGTGGAAAGAGCCACGCACCATCATAACTGAGTTTGCCCCACACATTTATACCAACAATTATTTACAATTTAGATAATTGTTAGCAAGTTGCTTAGATATTCATTTTAATTACCAGAATTTAAGGAAATCGTTATAGGTTTGCTTTAATATGAGTGCTTTGGTTCTTTATATGCACTCTACGGGTATACTTTAGAAAAAAACTGAAAGAAAGAATTATTTTAGAACTATTGAAGAATTGGTTGTGTGATAAACATTTCTAAATTTGATACTCATATTTAAACGTTGAGTTATTTGCTACACGTCGTTTTAAGCTATATGTGATATACAAAGTTATTGCTTTGTAAAATAACCATTTATGTAGTCAATAAATAATTTCAGCAAACACAAACCGATTAGACACAGAGACACCACAAAAACATTGCATCTTTTCTAAAAATTTGAGCCATTACTTTTAACCAGGCTTTCAACAGATCAATTTTATACGATAAAGTATACATTCTCATTTAAACTTTTAAAGATTATGCAATTGGAACCCAAATGCCTCAGATGTACTGAATAGTCTACCCTATGCAAGTGTATTATAAAACCCCATAGAGTTAGTGACAGCAAACATTCCTGTAAGTATTCAGATACATACCTGCAATTCATCGAGTGCAAACATCAAGCATTTCCTGCAAACATGAACATTAGATCATTCAATCCTAGCACCAGCTGCTGCATTCGCTTCGGTAGACTTTTCAAAAAATGTGCTCAATTTTTTCGATGTTTTTAGGTTATCTTGCAAGCAATATAATAGTCTGTGAATGATAAAATGGATATGGTTTACCCTGTACCCTGCCTAATCGACAAGCTTTCTTATATGCAATGAAAAACTGTGAAAAATGCTTACAATATACCGGGTGTAATTGGGAATATTTAACTTTCAAAGTTTTAAAATGTTTAAGATTTTTTTGACACAAAATTTGAGACTAAAAGACACTAAAAATATTACGTAAAAGTTAGATGTAAAGTAAGTTAGTTTAAAGATGCCATATTATAATGCAGAGAAAGGTTCAAAAACAATACACATGTCGTAGCAGGTTGTAACCTGGTTGAAACAGGTTGTGAAGTTGTGCTTGCTATTCATTTCTACTCAGTTGAAACAATTGTACTTGGCTTCTCAGAAAGATTTATTCTTTTTAGTAAATCTATATTTCTACTCAAAACAAGAATAGCTTCGGGACTGTCAAGCCTTACATTATGTGAACGTAATATGACTTCTTGGTAGTGCCTCTCAAGCAACAGCAATTTATATATTGAAGGGAACTTTGTAGTTTCTCTAGATTTGCACCCAGATTGAATTAAGTGGCTAATAATTTGATGACTTTCATTAAAACTTCCTTAATTTAAACAAACACTCAAATAGGCATCAGATACTGAATCAATAAATAATGTCTGCTGCATTTGTACTTTTTTAAATAGTTGCAGACTGATTATGTTTCCATTAGATTATCTTTAACCAAAATCGAGGTATTTAAAAAGCTGTCGACAGTTAAAAAAGAAAAGGTAAACGACTAAATTTATAACTATTTCAAAAAATTATTCTGAAAAGAATGACAACTTCTAATAATAATATATTCTGGGTCTTAGATGCTAGTTATTAGACACATGAATTATGATTCAAATATTTTTTGGACAATGAATGAACTACATACCCTGTAGGTCAGCCCCACAGCATATCATGATATGTTTAGCATGCAATATACAATTCGCGTAATATACAATTTGAAAGTTTGTTGTTGGTTAAAATAAATATTAATTCAAGCCGTAGACCTAAACTACTGTACGTAATTTAACTAACAACAACAATACTGGAATATGTTTATTATATTTCTGAAATGCAATATTAAAAGTTAAACGGCAAGCTGATGTGTAGTATATACATTAGTTTGAAAGTTGGTTGTGTTGTGAATGTAGAATGGTTTTGACAGCAATATGTAACAGAAAGCAAGCGTCGTCATTTACGCGTCTGGAAGTTTTATGCAACCTGGAGTGAAATAAAGAAATATTCTTGTCATAAAAGGGCGTTGTAGTAACGCCCTACCTTGTAGATAAGATGTAAAGAAATGTGGCTGATTTTCTAGATAATTTCAAAAACCTTCGGCAATTGGACAAAAACGTAGGCTGATAAACTGTTTACCACATTTTCGTACCTGTAAATTGGTCTACGCCTCAAACAGTCTCAAACAGTACACAAAACTTCTTGGCAATTAAACAATGCTATAGACTGGTGAAATGAGCACGTTTTTCTTATGCTGAATTGCGCACTGCTAAATAGTTTTACTATCTGTCGCAAGGCTTTATTGTCGTATCGTAGGTCGGTCATTACTATTAATAAACCAAGCTTTTCAAGCATTTTGTGGCAATTTTTGGCAGAATTACTCTGTTTATTTACATGTATGTATAATCCGATCATATGGGTTAGTTTTAGGAGTTTGCGGTAACCTTTCAAAGATTTGGTAACGTATTTAAATAGGTTTATATGCGTTTTGTATAATTATTATACTTAAACGACTTTACAAAAAATTAGTTAAATTTGTTGATAAGATTTCGTAACAAGGGTTTGGTGACGGCCGTTAACAGACAATTTTCGGGAGTTGTGTGCACATGTGCATTTATTATAAACCTCCCCATCAATCGCTTTGCTCTTGTTTGGTCATGGGATGAGAAAGCACTTAAAGATCATTCAACTAGCTTAGTCTTTGGTAACAATTAACAATGATAAGTGGTGTGAACATCTTCAGTGCTGGTACTTTACTGAAGTAACATAAGTAAATGAGTGCATGACTTTGGGAGTGTTTGAGTTGGCTAGTAGTACATATAGTTAGATTCACCATCAATATTGCTAAAATGTAGAGTGTTTAGGAACACTTGTATAAATGTCATATATAAAAACCATTATGAGTGATGTACACTCCTACTAGCTCAAGAATCCACCTTCGAGCTTGTATAATTGAATATTTACATCATACTTTATAACTTGTGTATGTTTGAACTAATGATATCATAATAGCATATTCTTTGGATTGAAATGTTAGCATTGAAGACAAAGAGTAGGGCCTACTAAGAAAAATAGTTTGCTTAACACACTAGAAAGTTGTGATGCACAAATTGTATGTGAAATTTTCTCTCTAAAATAAAAGTACAGTGTATATAAAATGAAGTAGATTTTGTTACATTTGCATGAAAACAGAATAAAAGCTACAGCAGGCATAAATTATGTCTAAAGTTGATAAACAAAAAAACTGTATAATTAAACTGCATATGGTATGTTAACCTTTCTAAATATGCGCCTAGCTGTGTGCAAATGAGTGTTTTTTGTGTGTCTGTGCATGCATGTGTGCAACTATACGCATGTGTGCAAAAGTGTGCGTGCACAGAAAATCACACACATGCCCATGTGCATTAGTGTGTGTGTGCACGCGCGTGCGTGTGTGTGTGTGTGTGGGTTAGCGTGAGCGTGTGTGTTTGTGTGTTCAAGTGTGTGTGTGCGCACACATGCACACCATAATTACATGTGCGCATGGGAGCAAAAGTGTATGTGAGTGTGCACATGCGTGCGGGTGTGCATGAACAAACAAGGACTAATGTGTGTGCGCGCATAGGGACATGTGCGTAGGAATGTGTGTGTGCATGCGCATGCATGCAAGTGTGTATGTGTGCATGATTGCATGATCACATGTGTGCTGTATGCGCTAGTGCGTTTGTGCATTTTTGCGTTTGTGCATTTGTGTGTTTGTGTGTGTGTGCGTGTGTGCGTGTGTGCGTATGTGTGTGTTTGATTTAACTATTTAGTAGAATTAGAACAAACAACATAAACAATATAGAGCTGCAATATTGAAAAAATGAGAAAAATGATTGAAAGCTTGATTCATTGGTTCTTCTGTGATTAAATCTCTCTCATGACACCATTCATGGTCAATTGTGACATAAGTCAGTGTTTGCCTGATCCTACATATGTCAATATACTAGCCATAAAACCACAGCCTGTGCCCTGAGTAGGAAAAGACATCTGAGAAAAGTTACATTAATTGAAGATACTGCTAGATGAGGGAATATTCTAAATTATAACCATTTGATTTTTTCAGCAAATCCAGCCAGTCATTATCAAAGTGTATTGCGCCCTTTGTTGGTAAAACATGTTATCTTTAATAATTTCACGTTTTATGCCTGCCGCTGCAATATTTTCATTTTATGGATTGGAAATTTTTTGTGTTTATTTTCAAACCGGTAAAATAACCGGTGTAACAATCCCTGATAATCCCAATTTCTTAATCTCTAGTTATCATTTATTCATCTGTTATACCAACACACTGAATGCTAACAATAGTGGTGTAATATGCTGGTAAAGCATGTTATCAGCTGCTAAAAGGTTTTGTCTGCAACTTGACTCAACAATTTTGATGGTCCATTGCGCATAATGCATATTTCTACTACTCTATGTTAGATTACCAATTTTAAAGTAAAACCCAATAATAGCGTAGCAGCAAACCTGTTTATATAGTTTATTACAGAAACGGAACAAAGCGATAAGTTGAAAGAACATCAAACGTTCTAAAATAAGAAACACCAAAGTGTGACAGGTAGGCAACTGAAACTATATTTGTTAATTTTGTTCTGATGCTGGTTACAAATTTTTCATTTTCTCTCATACAGCCCTTATTTCCATATTTTTTAACTTAAGGTCATGGTACATTTTTTGATTAAAAGTTCATTGAGTAGGTAGACTCTTTTAGAAGTTTGCTATCTATGGTAATAAGATATCGTCAGGTTAAAATACATTATATGCTCATCTACATGTATGTTTTGATTAAAGCGCTTTGTGTCATCTTTCTGGTTTCCACACTTGTCTGGCCTATCCATAACACCAATCGTTGTTTTTGCAACTGCTACAACGCTTGAAGTTTCAGCATATCCAAAGGTTATCAAGAAGAACTTTTTGTAGACAACTCTTTTACGTTTTTCGTCGTCCGTCAAGCAATAAATGTAGTGAATCTAAAATAGCCATAACAAATTTTACTCTTGTTATAGCTAAAAAGTAAAAGAGACATAAATTAAAACCGAGGTCCGCCCAAAGATAAATCCCTAATTACTTTTCACCTATTTCAGATAATGTGACTATAACACTAACTTTTGCAGCAAACATAAAATATACCTTTGGATTTAAATAGAACGGCTACAAACTGTCTCAAGAACAACATTTCAAGGTTTCTTAAAGTATTATATGATCACAGCATTAATTTTTGAATACTCACTGTGTTATCATCTCAACGTTGAACCAGACGGTGTACAAATTTTTTCCTCTGCAGAGAACTATCACTTCAGTATTGCAAACAATTTTTGATGCACTGTATTTGATTTATAAATGTAATGCAGTTCTTAGAGAAGCTACAAGGTTCAAACATTGGATGTTCTGTGCGCTCATGAGGAAGCTTTTTGTCTAGTGTGCTTAGTTTTTTGTTGGTTCGCATCTGTGTTGAAGTCTCCTAAGAAATCTGCACATCTATGCCAACTCACTTTGCCATAGTTACCTTCGAATGTAACTTGGTAAGTGTACTACTGAAAGTTTCATATATTTGAGTGCAGCTCATAGGTCCATGGACTTTATGCGAGACGTTAAGTACTAGAGTTATACAGTACACACAATGGACCATTCGTATTGTTGAGCCAAGTTGTTGACAAAACGTATTATCAGCTGATATCCGGTTTTACTAGCAAATTACACTGCTATTGTTAACATTCAACGTGATGGTATAACAGGTTAACAAAGAATTACTAAAGATTGAAAAAATTGGATTCTCAGAGTTTTTCATACCAGTTAGGTTACAGGTTTAAAAATACACATACAAAATTCAAAAGCCATAAAATAAAAATCTTGCATTGGCAAGTATAAAATGTGAAATTATGAGAGATTACACGTTATACCAACAACGGGCATTATAAGTATTTTGATCTATTTTTCTGAAAGTCTTCTATTTAAACTTTCTCTTTGAGCCGATTACATCAAAAGACAAAATTAATACACTGTAAAAACTTGAAACTCACATGCTTCACATCCTAAAAAATTCGGAACTCCAATGGTAATTTTGAGAAAAATGTTGTACCATAATCTTTGTAGTATTCAGAGTTACAGCATTCAAGCATGCATCGGTTTAACCGCATCAATGGATGCACAGAACAAAAATAGACTTATGCTTAGGGTTCAGTTTGTACCTTGTGCAAAAACTAACAAGACAATGAAACCTGTGACTCAATTTACTTTATCCAGGGTTCAAAAAGAGTCAGAAGGGATTAGAGGTCATAAAAGAGCACAGTGCAGACTATGATTTGTTTCACACAAAAATATATAATGGTGATTTTTGATGTATTTGTACAATTATCGTAAATCATTTGTTTCTAAAATACGTACATCCTATTATGTCTATTAGTTAACAATCATTACACATTTGTTCTCGTCGTATTTTAGTTTATGATGTGATAAATCTTGCCAAAATCGGTTATAAAGCAGTTAAATGCTAAAGTAAAGTTACACGATATTCACAACAAAACTTAAAACAATATTTTACAATAAAGAGGTTTGTTAACATGGAATTACACAGTTTGGGTGTTTAAAACCTGTTAGGACATGTGTAAACTTACTTTTGTGAAATAAATTATAAAGTCATACTTTAGGTCTGATATGACCAACATGGAAGCCATTGCACCACTTGTCATATAATGTGGTTTCTGTTTGAGACAAAGAGTAGCTCTACCCAAGCCTTTTCAACTTACCTGCAACCATGTACATTGCCTTGAATGTCTGACTAGCTCCTATAATAAGAATAACATTCTGATTTGTCCATGGAAAGATTGCAGGTATTTTGTCAGCAAAAAGTGTTTAAACTTTTTAAAGGTAATTTTTTAAGTTAGGATAAATTGAGTTTATGCCGTGAAGATCCACTCAATGCATAATTATTCCTTTTAAAGTCATTTAAAATTCCATCTTTGGCATACATTTGACTTGTTATCTCAATCTACCAAGTTCCTGAAACGTTTTCTAGACATTGGCTGATCACTTGCCTGAATATGTAAAAATTGAATATATCTATATTCAGAGTTTGTTGTCTGTCATCTGTCTTTTGGTATGTATTGCTATAGCTATTAAAATTTTTGAATTCAAATAAAACATTTTGTTAGACTTAAACTCGCAATTATTGCAAACAAAGTTTGATAAACCAGAGAGAACATAGAACTAATTACAAGTGCTAGCTATTAAAACATAACATATACATTATTTTCCATTTTCATACCAAAATGACATATTATTTTAAATTCGATCAACATTTTTAGCTTTATGAAACCCGATAACTTTTCATCCTAACTTTTTAGAGCTAATGGTTTTCAGCGCAACGATATCACTCTTTCATTTTTTCAAAGTTAACATATGGCATTTAAATTTTATTACCCCTATGAAATATGATGCGTTTTTGCATTTTAGCAACTTCTAGTTTCGGCTTCTCATTTGGTTCAATTGCTAAATGACGATGAAGGTCAAGACTTTTCATGCAAACATTTTTATTCTCTTCACTAGGAATGGCCTCTACTTTCTCACATCGTTCGGTCAGACAGTGAAATATCCATAGATATATATACCTAGATTGGCCAATAGGGAAAAAGCCTGTCAGACCAAAATAGCACGACGCAACGTCACTGTATTGTACCTCACGCTTGACTGCACTGCTGTTTACAATGAATCTAATGGGAAGAAGGTAACAAAATTACATTTATTTTCACATAAAAACCTTCTTGTATACATAATCCAGTAAACTAAAGGAATTCTGTGATAATATCTGATAACCACCATAGATTAAAACTATAAAAGCTATGAATTGTTGCACACAAATCATGAGCCATCATGGCTTTATTTGCAACCCTCTCTTATCCCCATTCTCTCTTTTCCCCTTCTCCAAAGAATAAGTTAGAAGGGGAAAAGAGAGAAGGGGAATGGAGAGGGGAGGGGAAAAAGCCCACCCACTCAAAAAGCCAGACCTTGGCTAGGTAAATAGACTAATATGCTGAACTAAACATGACTAAATATGATGAGTATGCAAGTATGTCTGAAGTCAAAAATGAGACAGAATGATTATTTTACAGCTGGCTAGGTCACCAAAGCTGAAGTGTAATGATTGTATCACTAGCATCGTGGATGTTACCAATGTTGATGTAAACCAAGCAACGAATTCCCTAATTACAGCTAAGAATCAGGGTGGCTTGACTTTGTCTTCGCCTGTGGTGATTGAGGTTTGCAACCACAGCGAGAAAGCGACAAGAGTGTTGCTTAGTAGTGCTGGATTGGTGAAAAACTTTGCCAGGCTAGCACTAATTGCCACCACTAAGAAGCCAGTCACGAAAGGGCAATACCAAGTTGTTTGTACAGTATGCAAAAGCAGTTATTTGGTATCATAAGATTCACCATGCCTTACTCTGTTGTGTTGTAGGTGTGAAATATATGAGAAGGTGATTACAAGCTCTTAAAAGCTAAAAACTTATACAGTCATACTTCAACTTACGAGCTTAATGCGTTTCGAGACTGAGCTATGTTAATATACTCGCATGTTGGTGCAATTTATTTACATATCAAACAATTAAATATATATTGCTTGGTTTCCATACTCTAAAAATGCAAATAAAACACTCAAAACAAGATATTGTAACAAAAAGAAGATGTTGGTTATTGTCATAATTTACCACATGCTTTCAAAAAGCAACAATCAAAAAATAATACAAGGAAATGTGATTATTTAAAATGTAAAATAAAATACATACAATAGCAGCTAATGCTAGCATTTGCGAGAGAGGGAGATATAAGTTATCCTTCATTACAACAGTTGTCTTTGATAAATTTGAATTTTATCAATGTCTTAAAAGACAAACTCTAATGTTGGTATGGTATTGGCCTTCAATCTAGCTTTTTTCCCAATACCAGGTGATACTTGGTAGCTTTCACTAGTGAAGTGGTCTGAACAAAGTACAGAAGATTTACTTGGGGTCCACTGTTCTCGTCTCACTGCTTTAATCCAGGCATCCTTGCGATCAGCAGCAGTAGCAAAACTTAACAAGTAATAAAAGATACATACAATTAGTGGTGTTTTTTGCTCATTGAATTATTGACTTTTTGCCTTTGAGAAGTGTAGCATTAACCTTGTCAAATAATGGAAACTTTTAAGCCTGATTATAGCCAAAGATAACCATGCTCCAAGCCATGCTCATGTAGTATGTTCATGAATTCTCCCAACGATTAGCAGGGTGAATGTTTGTTATATTGTCCTACCTGTGGAAGCTTTTCTCTGGGCATTTTCTTGGATAATTGGAACATCCAAAAGCAACGCAGCAATTCTTACTAGTCCTCTCAGATGACTGTGAGCTTGATGAATAATGGTGAGATCGCTGCCAAAATAGCAATGAATATGAATTCCATTCTGACTTAGTGATTTATAGCAAGATGGTATCCAAATTAATGACTCAAGCATCACAAAGTAGCAGTATTACACAAGCAGCTCCTTGGGCAAAGTTAAGGAAACCTTCCAAGAGAGAGTCAATCAGTTAATGAATCAAACAAGTTGAAGTTGATAGTAACTTGACAAACAATGATGTTTGCTGATTTGATTGTCTTCAATAATTTTTTCAAAGTGTCAAATATGGAGAAAATATGTCCACTATTGGTATGAAAACTGTTCTAGTTTTTACTATAAAGCCTTACAGCTGATATTTAGGAGTTCCAAGCCTATCTTTGATATTAAAAGTAGTAAAAAACTCACCTTAGTAGCAGCTGACACACCCTTCTCAGCTTCAGCCATTGTAACATTTACTAATGATGAATCTTGCGGTCAGTCAAGCGTAAGGTACAATATGATTACGTTGCGTCATGGCATTTAAGTCTGACAAGGCCACCAATGGGGCTAGCTATTATTGGCCAATCTAGGTATATATATCTATGGAAATATCTCACTTATTCATTTGTATCAATATCGATAGGTACCAATATTGTCGTATTCAGAATTCAGATAGATGGCTTTCTTGTAGAACAGTAACTTTGCTCTACACAAACTTCAATGCATTAATGGTTTTTATTAATTCATCATGTTCACAAACTTTATTTGGTTTTGTCGTTTTGTATTATATGTATCATTAACGAATAATATTTTATTGCAATCGTAGCAAAACAGAGTTAAGTTAGCTAAAAATTGGTTACTTTTGTCAGATATACATTTGAACTTTTTTCTAGTGATTTATTGTTTTTGATATATTTGACCTGTACAAAACATTATGTAATAAAATGAAGTTTAAAAGTTGTCCGACAAAGTTTTTAAATTTTCTCAGCTTTTTTTATTTTCTTACTAAACTTATTTTAATTACTAAAAAAACATTTTTATTATGAGTTGTGGTTTGAAAGTTAGAATGGGAAATGTTGTTATACTTTGTATGTTAAATACAAACGAGTCTTTTATCCAAATACATTTTTATCACCCGGCAAAACTTGGATGTACAGCTAGTACTAAATAATACCCCATACTGGCTGAAATGTTTCCATACTGACTGAAATGTTTAAGCTGTAAAACAAACATGATGCTGGAGTTTGGCAAATACTGTTATGCAGTAATATGACGCTAAATCGGTGGACATTTGTGTTCAAATTATCACCATGCTATATGTTTATACATAAGCAAACCGAGTCGTAGTGTTCTCATTGTACAATGCAGCCGCTGCATTAATAAAATACCAGATTTACAAAGACTTAGGTGCATGTATCATGAAGGAGAATCACATTTAAGTAATTCATGGCATTCCATCACCAATATTACAGACCTGACAGACTGGGACACAATGTTAACTAGCTTTAGAAACCCTAATGCAATCATATTTGTTCATTGATTATGACTCCTGGTTAAATAATAACTTATTGTGCTAGCAATTTTCCTGTCAAAAATATTTTAAAAGTAGAAACATAATCACAAACTTTACTGGTGTAAAGGGAACCAATGATTTTTTGTATGGCTCACAAACATTGAGGAGGTCACAGTGTGTAATATCAATAAAATGTCAAAGTGAAATTAATAAGCAAGAGTCATGAATGATTGTTGACATGTTTAAACTGCACGCACACAGATCAATATGACAAAACTTATAATAACACAATAACAAAATCTAAAAATTCTTTCTGAGCATTAACTAAATATGTAGTCCTTCACTGCTACTCCTCATGTCATGAAGCAACACATTATGAGCAATTGGTTTTGTATTTACATGTACAATAAGCAATAACCTACTGTACATGCACATTGTACATCAATATGTTTGTTTCTGGTTCCAAAGAGTATGCACGAGTCTTAACAATGTAGTTAATAGAGCTGATTCAGTTGTAAGATCAAAAAAATATAATTTCAAAGCTAGCAGTCAAACATGTCACGAATCAATGAGAGGAAATCGAATTTTATGAACTTTAACCAGTACAAACAGCCTACTATTTTGTCCAGAGATTATATATCAGAGGTCGTAATTGAGATTTCTGCAAGCTTGTACCTAATTACCGACCCAATACTGCATTTTACAACAAGGTTGCCATTCATGGTGTAACAATTGGGCTATGATGCGCTCGTCTCGACTTATTACAACACCCAAAACGCTGACAGGAAACAGCAAACTATAAAGCAATTGCAATTCTAAAAAGCTTTTGAAAATGATATCAGTTTAATGACAGAGAGTTCAGGCTAGATGGAAATGCTTTACACCTACCAGTGTAATTAACGAATATGTTTGAACACGACCAACATGCTGATAATATGGACAAAGTTTCACGCTCTATCGGAGCAGAGCAAACTATGTCCAATATTTTAAGTAGTACAAGCTTTAAATATTAAAAACTGTAATTTCAAGTATATGTCAGTTTTTATTTATCCACAAATGACTGCTGACTATTATAACTTATTTGCACTTCAATTGACAACTCAAAAAAGTTCTTGGCTGATGATTTACTGAGATTCCTGTCTGTCTATGACAGACCACTTTTTAATTCCCAAACCATTAAATATAATGTTCATAATCTCTGCTACTTAGAAGTATGATGATATTTGAAGATGAGGAAGTTTACTACTTAAATGTAATATGTGACAGACAATACTGATAGTTGTATGTTGGGTTCTAATCACGGGCATTTCATTAGAGACGGACAATGACAGTAGTGCACGACAGAGCTTTAGTTTGTTTTATTTTATTGACAGGCACATCTACTAACTAGTAGTTATCTAGCTAATGATCTTTCAGATCGTATGATTCATAACAAACTTTAAAGATAAATATTTGAAGTTAAACTAGAAAGCAAAGCACTGAGCAGTTGTTTTGCTTTGCATACCGCTCTCAAGTGTGCAAGACATGCTTAAATATCATTTCAAAATTCAAATGAATGAAACCTTGGAATATCTGCAATAGAACTTGATCAAGCAAAAGTTTAAATGTATTTTGACTAGTTTAAGTTAAGTTGTTAGAAAAATCTTAACTGAGATGCAAATGGTTGAAGAACGGCTAGCATATGCAGAATCTAACCCTTTCACTGTCGTATGCGCATTTATGCGAAATCCATGGTCGACTGCTGTATGAGCAATTATGTGAATTTTCCAGTAATTGCGTCCTAGCTTAATTTTATTATTCATTGTCAACGTAACCAATGATTTTTATGATTATTATGGTATTGAAAGTGTTGTTCAAAGATTTCTCTATGAAATTAACCTAAAGTAATAAGAAAATTCTAATTACTGTTAAAAAATTTCCAACTTGAAAACAATAGATTTTTGTGTAAGTTTTTGTATGTACCTTCTGAGTTAGAAAAAATAATTACTAATGTTGAATACATTCAATTAGAATGTTTGTCTAATTATAAGGCAATTCAGAATTAGAGTTTCATGATTATACTGATAATTTAAGTAGCAGCACTGATTCTGATGGTGATGAAATAATAGTATTGTGAGAATAAGGAACATTAGATGATCATTTAGGCTTTGTAGCGATCATAGCTTCGCATTGCTTTATGAATACACAAAGTATTGATACGGTGAACTTTTTTAATAGCAGTGTTTTTTAACCTATTGGAAAAATAAAATATTTAACAAAAATATTCTGGATAAAGTTTTTAATGGACAAATAGTGTATATACTTCATTAAGCAATATCAGCAATTTTCCATAAAATATATGGTCGCAGGCTGATGGCTAAATTTGTACATGGATGGCAGCAAAAAGGTTAAATCGTCATGTTTTATGAAAATGTTCTTAGAAGCATTTTTGAGTGACAAACTCTACAACATGATACCAGGTTTTTCAGTTGGGAATCTTTCATAGATGTGGCAGCTACCAGTGTTGAGGCTAGAGTGATTTTAAACAGATAAACTAACTATTACTAGCTCATATTATTTTGCAGTTAAGTTGAATCCATTATAGTATGTACTTCTTAATATGGTAGCTCAAAGTCTTGTTGTTACAAGTTATATTGCTTGTTTAAAGAGCCGCTTCATTTTTGGCAAATTGGTAGGTTTCGCTTCTGATTTTTTGTAACTCACCCATATAAAGTCAGCCAGTAATTTATGGCAGAGCAGTAAGAGTAAACACAGAAGTTCTATTTTTACACTTTTTATCATGCATTTTACCACAAGAAATGGGTGCTTTTGTTACTTTATAAAATGTCATCTCATTTGGTATCTAACAAATAAAATGTATATTTTTTGGTTAACGTTGTGCATCACATATATACTCTACCAAGTTATGTTTGGCAATATTTAGGTTTTGACATCATTCATTCCATCATAGTTTTTGTAAAAAAACGAGTACTCTTAGCTATAGAGTCAGCTCTTTAACTGTGATTGTTATATGCACAGTGTTTCTGACTCAAATACAATATCTCGCTTAACGCTTAGAGTGGAACCCTTGTTTTAGGCGGAGCCCATGAGTGTGAGGTTAGCATACTATTCCCATTATGCTGTTTGCAACATTTTCAGCATAATATTGGGTTAAATCATGGGTTGCCAAACGTATTAGATATATTTTATTGTGTAGAACATCTTTATTAGTCAAATCCTAAATACTTATTTCAACGTCCCACAGACAGGACAGGCCGGGGTATCAAGTAGTAACAAGTGTATTATAAAAACAGAAAGAAAGCCGTACAATATGAGCAAAGACACAGGTTACATGACTAAATTAACAATAGCTACAGTACTAAGATATTAAATATTTAAACATTTGTAGGCCTACTCCATTCACCGATGTTAAACCATATTTGTATAGTTTTAATTATTAATTAAAACTGAAAGTTGTCATCTTGCATTGGATAGTTCATAGAGCAATGCGCAGCCACCAGGTTATTTTACGTTGGTCGCGCTGTGTTACGATATTGGTACATAATCATCCCAAATCGCGATTGACGTTTGAATTGACTCAACTGTGGATGGTTTGTCCTTAGCTATAAGAATGTGCCAACAAGCCTGGGTCCTGTATAATAGCCAATTTCTTTTTTGATAGAGCAGTCTACCGATATTCCCCTACATTTCTTGATAGTACACAGTAAGTAGGCCTATGTGGTAAAATTACATACTTCAAGTCTAAAGTTTATTAATCATATTTATTAAGTTATTGTTCATTTTTTGTTTTATAAGCATAGCATTTATTAAGGACAATACAGTAGTTAGGAAACTGTAATATCTTATAAGAAATGTGCTGATAAAAAGTAGGAGGAGCCTAGTGTATATAAGTTGTTGTATTCCATTTTATGAATCAGTATTGCTTACAAACTCATTACAAAAAAGAACAGAATAAAAGTTGGAAAAAGATTCTCAAGCTTGTTAATTATCATACCATTGTACGTAAAATAAAGATACAAGTAATATGCAAAGTGTACATAATACGCTGGCAGTTTTTATTGATACAAACCCGTGTATAGTGCTGAAATTTTTAGTACATTTTAGTGGCAACGGTGAGATATTGTCAGCCATGATCACAGAGTACAGTACAGATTATAGATTACAAAGTACAGTGCAGCTTACTGATTACAGTACAGATTAAATAATTACCATAGAGTACAAATACAGAGTTAATTCATTGGCACTGTTAATTATGTACAGACGGCGTACAAGAAGAAATAACCAGGACAGAGAATGAGAAAACTTGCATGGAACAATTTTATCTGCTGGTTTGCCAACAAGACAATATGGTACAGTTAATATAGCTAATTTTGTACATGTGCTACACAGAACACAGCGCACAGATCGTAAAGAAATAAAAGCATCTACATTTGATGGTGAGGGAAATGTAGAGCTTTTCATTCAAAAATTCACATATGTGGATAACTTGAATCAATGGTCAGACCAAGAATCACTAATTCATCTACAGCTCAATCTAACTAGCAAAGCCAGATATGAAGGTTTAAACAGGACTGTGGCACATATTTGTAATAATCTAAAATCCAGGTTCGGGTTGACTACAAAGCAAGCTAGAGATAAGCTAGAGAATCTCAGAAAATCTGCAAACATGAACACTCATGAACTAGGTTCTGAATTAGCTATTCTGAATTGTACATGTAGTTCTGAATTATGGTTTTACCAGAAAGCCTGATGTATCCAGACGTGGTTGCTTTCAGTCCGATGGACAGCACATTAAGAAAGACTGTCCTAAGTTCAAGAATCAAGAACCACAGAAACAGGAAAACGTCTGCAGTTCAGCTCAGTAACTGGCTCATCTCAGCATGAACCATTAATAAAACACAAAGAGCCTATGTGCAAGAACGCTTGTCCTAAGGCTGAACCAGAGAACACTGCAGTACGAGCTGTAGAACGGCAATCTCATGGTTGCCTATACATACCAGGATGGAAGCAGACTTATAATTTAAGGCACTATAACATTGCCTTGTCATGTCAGAACAATGCAAATTCGTGTCACATTGAAAGTAGCTAACATCAAAGATGATGAAATACTTGGTATTCAATTCTTCAAAGAACACAGATGCTTGATAAACCTGGATGAGGAAAGTTTAAATATACAAGATCAATGGCTTCTATGCACCAGTAGAAATGGGTCACTGTACTCTAACAAATTGTAGGTTACAGAGACCACAACAGTCACCTATGGGTGTGAATCACAGTTATTCCATAGGTTAACATCAAGTCCAACTCATCCAGTAGAAATAGTAGAGCAAAGCTTTGCACTGGATTCAAAGGTGGTTATAGCGGCAACATTTACACAACCTATTAGTAGAGGGATACTCATGGTGAGATGTCTCACTTCAAACTCACTTTCAGTAGAACTACGAGCTGGCACTAATGTCGGAATATACAGACCATTAGATCATGATCAAGTCTTCACAGATATAAATAAGGACAACTCTGTACAAAAATCACAGCCCACAAACTTAAACTCACAAGTACTTAAACACGTAATTCCCTTATATGAGCGGGCAGTTCGATACTGGGTATTTTCTGCTCAAGTACAGACACTGGCTAGATTTCTAGTGAACTACGCAGATGTGTGCAGTAGAGATGACACAGATATAGGTCTATCCAATCTAGTATCACGCAGTATACTAGTAGAACCAGGTACAAACCTAATCAGGCGGCCATTTGGGCTATCGGTGCTGATAAAGACCTGGAAGTCGAAAAACAGGTAGCTGATATTGTAAAGAAAGAATGGTTGAGTTTACCGATATTTCTTGGAGCTCCCCTGTAGTGCTAGTCACTAAGAAAGACCACTGTTAGAGGCACTTTGTAGATTACAGAATATTAAGTGCTGTGACACGCAATTATGCGTACCCACTGCCCAAGATTGATGATAGTCTCGATAACTTGGCAGGTATTGTATTGTTTAGCACACTAGATCTCTTGAGTGGTTATTGGCAGGTACCATTGGATCAACATGCTCAAGAGCAGGCAGCATTTGTTACCAGAGAAGGACTCTGTAAATCAAAGGTGCTTCCGTTTGGCTTAACGTTGGCACTAGAAAGCTTTGAAAGTACAAAGTACAAGTACTCAAAGGGTTACATTCAAAAAGTCGACTTTTATACCTGGATGATATAATTGTGTTCTCTACAGTCTTCAACATTCACTTAAAAAGACTTGAGGCAGTAATACACAGATTCCGCACAGCTAACTTGAAACTGAAACCATCGAGGTGTGAACCGCTACAAAAAAAGTCAAGTTTTTGGGATATATAGTCAGTTCACAGGAAGCGTCTACATATCGAGAGAATTTTAGAACTGTCAAGGAGTGGAGACACCAAAATGCCAGACATAGGTCAGAACACTTTTGGGTTTTGTTGGTTATTACAGGAAGTTCTGTCCGGGTTTTGCAACTACAGCAAAATCTCTCAACAGGTTAACAGCTAATTGAACTATTTTTGAAAGGGGTGAAGAAGAAGCGATGACATTTTGTAAGGTAAAAAAGTTTATCATAGAGGCACCTGTATTAGCTTACCCTGACTGCACCAAATAATTCATACTGGATACAGATGCCAGCCTAGAAAGTGCTGGGGCTGTGTTATTACATGTACAGAATAGAGAGAAAAGACTTATAGCATATTACAGTAAAACCTTCAAACCAGCAGAGAGGAATTATTACCAGAAGCTGTTTGTTACACAATAATCTTAGCAACAAAATAATATCGACCTTACATATATGGGAGGAAATTCCATCCGCTCACAGATCACGTATCATAAATCTGGCTTTACAAAAGAAGATACTCTTTTCATCAAGTGGTCAGATGGCTGGAGTTACTATCAGAGTTTCAATTCACACTTAGCCATCATACTTGAACAAAGCATGGAAGTGCTGATGGGCTAAGCAGAGTTTGTTGTGAATGTAGACAATGTAGTAACATAGAACGCAGAGATTGCGGACCAAGCTGGAAATATATCAATATAACAGATTACCTACAAGTAGCAGGTGATAAAATTATGGAGGGAAGCGAGGCAGGACCAGATAGCTATGTACTGGAAGGGAGAGAAGACACAACGATGTGTGGCATATCTAAATAACCTGAGCTAAAAAAGGACATAATCCCTCTTCAGAAGCGTACTGGAAGTGCAACAGAGATTATGAGACAACTCATAAAAGATGGAAAGGAACAGTCACAAGAACTAATTGATCATCGAAGTGCAGAGATCAAGAAACTATGTGATCTATTCAAAGTCCAGAAGATAGGTGATATGTTCAAAATTAGATTAAGTGTGAACAATCGGTACAGCTGGGTGATTGTGTGACCCACAGAGCTCAGCGCATCTGTAATAAGACAACACCACAGTCAACATCATGCAAGGGTCAACAACACAACAAGAAGATCGGGTTCAATTGATATTGGCCAGGCATGGTATCACAGATAAGGCGCACAGCCAAGACGTGTGAAGTTTGTCAAGCAGCCAAACGTAATAATACAAACAAAAGATCAAGTCAACAAAGATTGTTCTGTGGCCGCCCATGGCAAGTGCTATATGTAGGTTTAGTAGGCCCATTCACAAAGACACCAAAAACATCACCATGATTTTTGTATTAGCTGATCATTTCATGTGGTGGCGTGACACTGTATCCAAATGTGAGGGTACAACTAAAACCATAGCCAAGGCTTTAGAGACCCAAGTCTTTGGTTATTTTGGGATTCCAGAGAGGATTCATTTGGACAAGAGAGCTGCATTTGAGTTTCAATTAATGCAAAAGTTATGTAAAATCTGGGGCGCAGATAAAAGTAGAACAACACCTTACCATCCACATGGAAATGGTGTTGTCGAAAGAGGTAATAAAGACTTGGGAAATACACCGTGGTCCTTCCGATTAGGCCGTGACGAGACAGATTAGGACTTGTAATTATCCCAGTTAACCAGATCTATGAGAGGCACACACACAGTTTCACTGGTGAATCTTCTAACTTCATGATGTTTGGACGAGAAATTACAATGTCAGATAGCCTCATTTTAGGACCACGCCTAGAGAATCAATCCAAAGAAAACTGCAGCTGAGCTGGAGCACAGAGTAGCATTAGCATATGAATTTACAAGAAATGAGCAAGCAGAAATCAGAGCAAATCACCACAGACACTCTTTGTTGTTTGACAATGGTGACTATGTGTGGCTGAAAGCCAAGATATACAGAAAAGGATACACACTAAAACTTCAAGCAAAATGTCAAGAGGCCATAGAAAGTCAAAGAATCATTCAAAAATCATACTTACTTAATTGATTAACATGGTAGAACCTCGATGGAGCACGCATCCAGGTTGAAACTATACACTCCAGCTGATAGCAAGTGGGAGAGAGTCCGAGTTATACAAGACCCTAACTCCTTATCTGCACGATTTAATAAGCTACAATTTAATAATTCGCGAACTTGACTGCTCGTGAAATCGCGAAATCGCGAAATTCTATATCCATCGAATATTTTCATCCTGTAGAGTATATATAAGCTGATGTATCCCATTTTATGTATCAGTATTGCTTACATACTCACTACAGAAAGGAACAGAATAAAAGTTGGAAAAAATTCCCAAGCTTGTTGATTACCATAACATTGTACCGAAAATAAAAATACAAGGAATATACAAAGTATATAGAATATGCTGGCAGTCTTGGTTGATACAAACCAATATAAAGTACAGAAACATTTGGTAAAAGTGACTCTGTCTACGCCCTCCAATGCTCAGAGAGGTGAGACTTCCTATGAATGATTTTTGTCCTTTGGCTCTCTTTGGTGCCTGCTGACTGGATGTGAGAGCTTGCTGCTGACTGTATCCAAACAAAAGTCCATGCTTATCATGACAGTTGCATACATTCAAGGAGTGACCAACTCGTCATAGCTAACTACAAACTGGTATTCTGATTTACTGTATAATTTCATTTTTCTGGAGTTTGATAATAAATTTAATCACATAAAACTCGCTCTTTTGAATATTTATTCAATTAAAATCAATAATATCAACTGTCTTGAAAGATGAGAATAAGTGAATAAATGAATAAACTCTTGATACAAGCAAGTTCTTATATTAGCAGTCTGTGTTATAGTGAACTGTGGCTCTGTTCATTTCTATTAACAATTCTCACCCCTTTATTATTTCAAGTACAGTAATTGACCACCCCACATTCCTTCATAACACTATCGCAATTCAATTCAAGGAAAATTTGTTTGCCACACTCACGGCCCTGTGCACACGGGCTCCAAACTAGAGATGCCGCAATTATAATTTCACCAGCCGATTCAGAGACCGATTCGATATACCGATTCTTATTGAAAAATAAGCCGATTCAGATACTATTTTAGATATTGTGTGCTGCATAGAATATTGTTAAATTTATGATGTAAATATAATGCAAAGAAAATATAAATATTGATGTATTTATTTGTTTGTATTTATGGAAAAAAGATATACATGTATATATATTTACATTCTGCCATACCGTGCATCTAGTAACAAAACACTCCATGTTTCTTGAAATCTGTTATTAATAATGGTAATTACTGTTAGTGGTACAATTTTTTCTGTAATAATGAAGTATCTCTTCTACTGCTGAACGAACTGCTGCGCCTGTACAAGTTTAGTTCAAATAAATGTTTCTTTCAATTACCGTTAGTGATTCAATTACTTCAGTGAGACGCTTTTATCTTCTATCACTATCGATGTAGCCAGTCGTACTGAAGATGGACTCACTTGCCACAGATGACGGAGGACAGGTTAAATATCGATAAGCCACTGAGATTATTTTATGTGATACAAACGATACATCATATTGTCAGGATCAAGAGAGAGATGAATAACTTTATGCATCGACTACTCAAATTACTTTCCTAATGTTAGTAAATAGAAACATTACACCGCATTCTTGTTGCTCATCATTGTTCTCTTGTTGGTGATTGGCTGCAATAAATCATATCGCTGTAATTGGGAAAAACCGCAATTTGTGATTACGTCCTGACTAAAGTCAAAAGATTCCTCAGCTGTGTGGATGTTTATTAGGCTATAGACATGAAATAGGTTGTGTGACAGGCCCGGAATTCATTAAGGTAAAAGTGAAGAACTTGCAGCTGATAACTTTTTTATTGGTCTCGCAGGCTAAAATACGGTTTTTTGCTAGATAGTTGATCTGTAAAAAGTATCTGAACTATCCGATTTTTAAAGAGAAGATTGGCTGATACCGATTTGGATACTTAACACCCATATCGGCACCGATACCGATTCTGATATTAAAATCGGGGCAACTCTACTCTAATCTACTTCTGGTTTCTTCTAGTAAACTTGGAGAGCTGCAAAGCATGAAAAGTAGTTGCTAGGTTAAAAATTAGTCTCAAAAGTCAGGGCTGAGCCAAGGAAGGGAAAATCTTCTACTCAGCATCTCCAAATCAGGTTTACTGACAAAAAAAATGATTTAAAAGTTTTTGCCAGCTAAGTTTTAGAAAAATGCAGTGGATATGTTTTAATTTAGCAAAAGATTTATTACTCCTAGAAGAAAAATTGAGTATGAGCTGAACTTCAACTTTCTTCTAGTAAACTTGGCACGCTGCCAAAATCAAGCCTGAACATGACACGATGTCAGGAGCTATGCTTTGTAAAGTAATCCATTGGTTTGAATCCTTCTCGCTTTGTCAGGACCTCAGGTTTTGTAAATTTTAATCTTGAAATGTCTTAGCCGTAAAACTACATCTGATATAAAAAGCGAGTATAAGTGGAACAAAAATGCTGATACTTTCTAGCAAAATCATTTAAATATTTTTATTAAGTTTATCCGTGAGAAAGTTAAACTATTTCTAAACCAACCCCTCAGTGCTTACATTGTTAGGAAACCAGCCGAACATCAGAATAAATAAACACGGTTGACTTCAAAATCATAAATACTAAAGATTGCCAAATGGCTGATACATGAAATATGTAAAAATACAATATGAAGACCTTTAATTTATTCCATTGGCTGTAATAACATATTCAACTATTGAACCGGTAATATGAAACTTGATTTATTATAAGCAACAATAAAATATTTGTGTCTTGAATGCACTAGATGATAGCCTATATAGCAGGAAGAAATAAAACCAAAAAAACAAGCATATAATATTGTGGAGGACTGGACAAACGCTAACCATGCTCTTAGCTTTAGACACCGATATTCTTTGTTATGGCCTTAGGTGTGCTTCCTTTATATCTTATTATGTAATAACCTTGTGTGTGCTTCTTTTACACCGTATTATATAATACTGTGTTTCTGGGCCTGCCTCACAGGCCTGCCATCATACCATTATATGTCATTATCTAGGCCTGTGAGGCAGGCCTGCCACAATTTGGTGTTACATAATCATTATGTAAGTGGGCGGAGTGAAACCGTATATAAAGAGAAGGCGCAGGCCACCTCATTGGGATTTTTACTTGTGAGCTCGATGCTGTTTAACGCTGTATTGCATATGTGCTGATTATATATACACATTAAATAGACTACATTTATTCATATGAACTGATCACGTTTATGCCTGCCTGGTTGGCTTAGTCAGGATCATTCTGCCAGAACTGATCTGGCTTCAAGTACGAACTGCTTTGGGAGACACCTAAGGAAGGCTAGGGGTTGGCTGCGTTACGACCGGACCTGATCAGAAATGCGATAGCATTAGAGATCAGGCCCTACAGTAAGCTAGCCGGGACCTAGACTAGCCAAGATAGGGTCTCAGAGAGCAGGCCGTGTTAGTACTCCAAGTTAGCCTGAACTGAGGGCAACCAGCCGCGGCCTGATCAGACCACTAGGTGTGTCAGGCAGGCCGACGAGGGGAAGGCCCAGTGTTCAGACTGCACCGGCTTGTTAGGAAAGTAAGGCTGGCTCAGCTACCGGGGCCAAACCTTTATAATATGAAGTTATTGTTGATAAAGCTAGTATAATGTCAACATGACATATAATATAATTTATTGAACTCGTGTACTAATATCAAAACTATTTCAGCTTATTTCAAGGCAGTCAAACCATATTCACATATTTAGTTCTTCAATAGGAAGTAATACCTTGTGAAGTCTCTACCGTTAATAAACTTGAAGCATTGTTCCTAAAGCACGAATAGCTTCATGATGCGGTAGATACAAAAAGCTGAACGCACTGAATGACTGAACAGACCGAATATATTTTGGGAGTTGACCTCCCTCAACTATCATCTATAAATCAATTATTATCTATAAAAATGTTGATTGCATGTTTCATAAAATTATAATAGATATTACTATATATAGAAATACATATATTCATTTCCAATTGAGTAAAGAAACAATTTTGGCTAGTTATTTAGCTACTAGTTCGCCAATGGTTAGCGATACTACTGAACAAATTAAAACCTTTTGCTTCTACAAAGCATTTCGCTTTTATCTGTCAAAGGTAAGGCAAGTACTGATTGGACTAGTGACAACAAAAATACTTCCATTGAATGTGTAATATTTTTATTCACAGCGAGCTTCACGGGCGCGAAAATAAACCACAGCCTCTAAAATGTTTCTACGGAATTCATTGAGCTCTTTATTTAGAGAAGTTTGAGTTATGCACCCTTATCCTTGAATAATCACAGGAGAGGGCAACTCCCAAAATATTCGGTCTGCTCAGTCATTCAGTGCGTTCGGCTTTTCATATCTACCATTCATGATGAGGGTTAAAAATTGCCAGAGCGAATATTGTTATTAATTAGTTAGCCTGGAAGTCAAATCATGAGCCAAAAAATCTTATCAAATGCAAATTTTCTTTATGAACCAACCAATTGGAATGAGCAAAGTTAAAGTGAAGAAAACCACTATTGATGATGGAAACATTAAACTTTGTTGTGTACAGCAAATCAGTGTTTCTCCTGAGAAGCAAACAGCTACATCCAAACCATTCTCACAATATGGGTACATCTCTCTTAACTTTTGTAGAGTAGCTTATAGTTTATAATAAGAAAGATAAGTCAGCAACTCAGACTGATGAAGTAGCAGCTATGGTTGTAACTGAAAAACTGCTATGTTCTTACTGCGGTAGTTAGCTACAATTAGTCTGTTACCAGAGATGTCCATGTCATTCACCCAACCACTCTCAATAGCGCTGTCTGTCAGCTCTGAGACTACCTCACCTACAATATAATAAGTATAATCGACAGTCACAGCATACTCCTGATTTCAATACTCTTTAATATAATTTAATATAATTAGTCTGAAGGTTTACACTGTATTCTTCAGTCACTTACAAGAAAAGCTAGTTGAAAAGTTATCCTTCCTCAACAAAAATTATCATTCACTGCGCTGCCATAGAACTGCACCAATACTCCTCACAGCTAATTTGTTAGAGGTGCATTGAAAGACTTCTTGCTTAAAGTAGATTTTGCAACAACCTTTAACGCTAAAATCTACAACCTCACTACTTGTTGCAGAATAAAACCTCCAAAAGTTTTAATCGCTACCTAATTACTTTTTGTTAGAATAAATAGTAACATTTTATTCATGAGCTTCACGCTTTAAAATTATTACTTCCTTAGCCATGTCCTACCTTATTGAGTTTTGTTTACACTAAGCTGAGAGTACAGCCCTAGCCTAATTATTAGAGAGCACGCCTCAGCTCGCTTGACGGGTCGCCCTTTCAAGCGCCCATCTTGCAGAATGTAAATAGATGAAGTGCTACCCAATTAAATTATGAACATAGTGTCAATAACTCGTTCCTCGTATTAACCTATTTCTTACAGTCGCAGAAAATTGGCATGATGCCAAATACCAGCAATTAGGGGAGCCAATGGCGGAGTGTAAAAAGCCTGATAGAAAATATATTTGTGACCTGCAATTCAAGACTGGCTGATATGGGTAGGCAAGCAACTATATAAACTTCATTGATTAAATAAAGTGAAATGGTTTATACAAATATTTGTATTATGAATATAAGATTATACTTAATTTATTTTACTTAAAAAAGCTGCAATACAAAGTTTGCTGGTCTAAAATTGAGTTCAAACATTACAGAGCGACTGAACAGAAATTGTTTTAGTTTTGTTTTAATTGGTTGTAGTAATATTGAGATGCCAAATGCCATCTTTTTACCATATCATCATAAGCAATAGTAGAGTAAAAGGCAATTTTTTCATTATAAACTTAAATTTGTAAATATTTTTTGTTTTGCCTCATTGAAAGTATGTCCCTCCACACCTTTGGCACACATTGTAAGTGCCTCTAATTTCCCATCTAGTAGCAAGACTGTCCATAGTTTTATGTACAACTTTGAGACCTGATGATATCACCGGATATCATACCAATAAGTTATATGATATTCAGTTGATCAGCGATAGTGTACTGAGTGTGTAGACAAATCCAAAATTAATGGCTAACTAATGAGTAATGGTGAAAATTAAACAGCTACTCTGAATCCTGAGCTAATACTAAGTCTATAGCAAGTGGACTATCAGAGCTCTCTATTAATACGTGTAGTGTTTAATTTCACTATGAAAAGTTGTCAGAGTAGGATTACATGTGTTTACATCCACACTATGTACATGTATCTACTAGTACATCTATCAATTACTAGATTGTACATCACATTTGTCAGCACAACTGCTCACACATATTCTGTATATCATTTATAAGTAAACCAACCAGTTGAGCTATCCAGGATTCTCACAGTGCTTCTGTTGAGTGCTGCCACCAGGATATACCTCTCCCTATAGCATGCTACTCCTAGTGGCGGATGCGCATCTTTACAAGTCCAAAGCAGCTGACCTTGAGAGATGTCTATCCAGCAGACTTTAGATGAGAGGTAGTCGGACACAACAACTTGGTTTGATCCTGCAACACAGAGTGAGACCCAATTTTGGCTAAGCGGAGGACAAGAAATGTCTTTGAGTTTATTCCCTGTCAGTGAGTAAATGATGAGAAGCTTGTTATTTCTGTCTGGAGCAACTACTTTATCACATGTGATGGCTAATCCGGTGGTACAGCTGCCATCATAGTCATCATGAGCCCAGGAAGTGACTTCCTTTCTCTGCTGATCATGTACATAGATGGCCCAAGGATCACCATACACTGTTGTATATAATCTGTCTTTGTAGACTTCCATTGCTCCAGGGTAGTTGTTGAATGTGGTGATTGAGCCTTTTACTTGGTAGTTGTTGTCAATAGTAGCTACTGCTTTATTAGACATTCCAGTTAAAATTTGAGAGTTCCAGACTTTAGTTGAATAAGGATATGATGGTAAAGGGACCGTCTGAAGGAGTTTGATGGACTTTGGAAAAGATTTAGAAGGTCGAAGTTTGAGTTGATTATCAATTAGAAACCCATCAGTGGAAACAATTCCTAGCATTATCTCACAACTACCACCTGTGAATAAAGGAAAAGTAAGTCGTATAAAGCATGCAAGATATAATAATTGAGTATTAACTCTAATAGTGAGCATAAAAATGCTAGTCAAGTGGACACTCAGATTGCACCATCACAATTATATTTATAGAAAGTCTGTAATTCCGTAGGATACCACTTATTTTGTTATTCAAAACCTGCCTCCAAAATCGTTTATGCTAAAATTCACGTAATTTTTTTGATTTTTTAAGATATTTTTTTGCTTTAAAATAATTGAAAAGAAATTTTTTCCCAATTATATTTATTTATTAGCTTGTTCAAAAACGATAATTTAAAATAGAGTCATTTTAAATTTATATTCATTATTTTAGCTACTTTGATGCTCCAATACATTAACATTAATTACAAGGCATCATGGCACACATGTATAGCCATCTCTATGGTTCGGCGTAGAAAAAATATGGGATGTGACAGCTCATCAGCAGTGGGTACTTTTTACTAGTAGAGTTATGTGTATGAGTCTATCATTGTATGATTTGGTAATGATAGAGTTTCCATGTGTCAAGAAAGCCCCTTTAGCAAGTTTTTCATCAATGCAATAAAATTTAAAACTCATGGATATGTTGAACATTTATATCAGACTATCAACAGTACTTGTATGTATCATAAAGACTATTTAGTTGTATAAAGATTATCATAAATATAGTGTGTAGCACTGAATTCAGGTTTGCTTCCTTTAGCTAAGTTTAAGTCAAACCAGATCCATATGCTGTCTTATACCCTATTTATACAGACTATCCCAACTAACAACATAACTTTATCGTAAAATAACATTCCCTGCAAACATTTTTTATAATTTTCTACAATTGTTATTTGATGATCATTGTTGTGTTATGTTCCAACACTGGAACACATGTTTTTTTTAAGATGTCACCTTTTGATAATGACAAATTATTAAAAATGAAGCAAATTAGGTTTTATATACTTTTAATTACAGAAATAAAAACAAGTAAAATAATGGAGAAAAACTATGTTAATTTTGAATGATTCAGGTAAAGAAATAAAGGTCTTCACCAATTTCAATTTTCGCACTTGATAAGAAATATAGCAACAATGCCTAGGTTCCATTAGAACTAATGATGCATCAGGGTGTGTGTGTTTGTTATGACGCATGAGTGTGATAAATACCTCAGAACAGATTAGATGGCCATAATGTGATTTTATCCTATATATATATATATATATATATATATATATATATATATATATATATATGTATATATATATATATTGTCTTACTATACCATATTATTTACTAATACTAAAATATTATTTAACAATATGACACATTGGTATGATAATCAAATGTAGTTGGCTGCACAAACAGAATAGGCAGTCATGTGTGCATTTACATTTAAACTTGGGTATCAAGTCACTTACCCCCTTGTCACATACCCCACTAAACTATATACCCCCAGGTAAATTACCCCCTAGGTCAATTACTCCCTTCCCATGATATCTTTGAAGAGTTTCCACTAAGCACTAATTATAAGTGCAATACCCTTGATCATAAATTAGATATTTTGAAATTGAACTTGTAAGGAATTTAGACAATTAATTATTTTTTTGATTCCATAAGTACAGATGTCAACCAAGAATGGGTTGCATATTAGAGCTGCTCAGGGTACATATCAAAGGTGCTCAATACCTTAATCCTGGGTTGGATAGATTCTTTGAAGCAGAGCTTGTAAAGAACTAAGACAGATACAGTTAAAGCATGCATATATTAGTTAAAAAATGTGTTGTACCACTAGTATCATAAAATTTATCATGGAGTTCATTACTAGTACTAAAAGAGGTTTGAAGTTAGTGTATGAAGGATTCGTATATGTAAAGCAGAAAAAAATAGCAAATGGATTTGTGTCACATGAGTGTGAAATGAGACGGAATGATAAACATTGGAAAGCTAATTTAAAAGTTAAAGGTAAAGAAATTATTGGGAAGACCAACAAACACACACGTCGTTCCTACTGGTCGTTCAGAGGCTCTGAAACTGCGTCAGTCAGTTCAAAGACGTGCACTACACGTCTTCTACAGAAGCTTCTACACATATCCTAGCCATTCACACTATACGCAGAGGAATACTCAGATATCGCCAGCTTGCGGCCAACCCACACCTAGTTCCCCAGACCTCTGAGGAGATTTTCATTCTTGAAGAATACAAAGTAACATCATGTGGAGAAGATTTAAATGTAAATGTTATATAAATTAAGATTTAAAACTAAATATCCATACATGTACATGTTTTGCAAACACATGTAAATTACTATCTGTTTGTATTCAAATACAATTTCGTGATTAGTTTGTAAATAAATGCATTTATTTACAAACTAAGGTAGGTAAAGTGTCTTTTTAATTATTCATTATTAACTACTAATTAAACATTGACAAATTAGCAAGTGACTATTGTGATTTAAACCAAAGATTAACTGATTTAAGTTAAACTGTATTATGTGTTATGTGGGGGTAATTGACTTGGGGGTGATTGTTGACTTTGGTGATATATAGCCTAGCGGGGTAAGTGGCCAGGGGGTAAGCGATCTAAAATCTTAAACTTTTAATGATCATTATCGCTTAAACTAAGATTTGGGGGTAAGGTATGATCAGTGCGTAATACCAATGTTATGAAGACAATATAGGAATGTTTGAAATATCTCAGCATTTATATCCCATCAATGTTCTAAGCCTAACCATCCTGGGATGTTAGCTAATCACTGCAATATTCCGGTAATTTTTTCCAAGATCATTTGCTGAACATTCCAGCAACGTATTTCCAACAACGTTGCAGAGATGGTATGAGAAATATGTTCCAGCAATGTATTTTCCACAGCGTTGCTGGAGCATTGAAAATGTGTCTGCAAACAATCTTGCGACAACTTCGTGATGAAACAATTGTGGGACTTTTTGGAACATTCCTGGAACATTCTGCAAACGTACATTTGTTAGTTGGAAAATGGTACATGCCATAGAGAGTATCACAAGCTACGAATAGGCCGTTATCAAATGAAACTAAAATAATATGAGGCGACCTTTTTTGTTTTTTTTAAATTATGGTCAACTAACCTTGACTTTATTTAAACCGAACATATTGCAGTAACTATATTCACTGACTTGCTACCAATTTTCATCTTGATATAGTCATTTTCATAACCCTTTCAAAGCAAAGCGACATTTTTGTCGCTTTGCGATACTCCTTCAAATAGGCAGAGCGACAAATTTGTCGCCATAGAAACATATTTCTTTTATTGCAGCTTTTGGTTAGCTAAATGCCGTTTATGTTTACTTTTTTGATCGATAGCAAGCTACAATATTTTGACTTTGGTTAGCCTCGAACACATTTTTCTATTTGCACAAAACGATCGCTTTTAGTCGTAATAAATGAATAAAATATGCGGAAAAAATTAGAAAACCGGTCCACATAATATTTAATTGTTTTTTTCTTTTTTGTTCGGTTTTAGCCTTTATTTACTGAAAGCTTCAAGAGTTTTAATTTAGTTTATCATGATGACGACTTCTAAGAGAACTCTCCGTGATTATTCTAATACAGCAAGTACTAGTACTGGAGTTACTAAGAGAATCACAGCTGGCTGTGACTTTTATATTTAGCAGCCAGAGATGACAATGAATCAGGTTCAAATTGTGATTGCAATTATTTTACATCTGGAAGCGACATTGGTGAAACAGCTGGTAGCAGTAATGATGATGAGGTGGGTTGGATGATGCGAGTGCCTGGAAGAGTATTACCAATATAAAAAGAGATAAATCTTCTACCATTCATCAGTTTGTAGTAGTGACAGGTCCAATATGTACTCCAGTAGATGATGTGTGATTGGTACAAACAGACATGAATAAGCACATTGTGCAAAGACTGTGACGTAAGCCTTTGTAAATGAGAATGTTTTTTGGATATATCATACAGAAATTGTGCTTTTTAAAGGGTACACTTGTATCATAAAATATATACAATATATATATATATATATATATATATATATATATATATATATATATATTTATCTTGGTAGACTTACATAAATAAATATTTTTACGTTATACATTTTTATTCATGTATAATATATAGATATATATATATATATACATATATATATATATATATATATATATACATCTGGACATATACATGTATACATATGCATGTTTATACATAGATATATGCACACAATAACATACAAAATAGTGTATAAACCTTTTAAAAGAAATTGATTTTCCAGAAAATTAATGCGCCCAGGAGGGTCTGACATAGTCCTGAAAACTCGCCCGGGAAAGGGATAACAATGGGACACTGATCAGTGCATGCATGAAGAACTTTGCTAAAAAAGGCATACACCTTAGTGTGCCCTCCAGTTACTCTGACCCTGTTATACAAATGATTGGCCTCACGATATTGAACACGATGAATTTTTGGCTGTACAATGCTCAATATTACTCAAACTGGCATTGTTAGTTATTAGTTATTGAGAAACGGAAGCAAATTTTATCAATAAATATGGAATAAAATTTAATCAATATTTTATCAATAAATAAGTTGAAGTTCAGCAAAACATTTAAACAAACATACTAAACCTTAGCTTACATAAATGTTTGGTAAGCTAAATTCATTTATGGTAAACCCAATCTACATGTATATCCTACGGGATGAATTTATTCGTGGACTTAAGTTTCGCGTAAATTGCCTTTTTCATGCTATTCACGAATAAATTTATTTGCGGCTGAGCATTGTCACTCTCTATAAAAAGTTAATCCTACACATGCGCGCACCACGTGTTTCGGTATCTATTTAGCTTAAAACTACATGTACGAGTCGATCACGCTAATCTATAAATTGTTTGCTGCGTTCACAGGTTTTCACGAATATTAATCAATTTGGAGGCCTTTGATGAACCAACAACTTGTGGTTAGTAATGAGTTTTTTTTAAACCATTTACTAAATTAGTTGAATTTTACTTTGGTTCTTCGGTAAAACAAAATATTTATTTTTTCCATCACTACCGCTTCATTATTTGTTTTAGTGTGAGAGAGAGGTTTTTCATCATACACAGAGACAAAATGACTGCAAGGGTGGTAGATGCCGTTCTTAGAAGATCACCAATCATTCAGAGAAATCTTGAAATTCAGGTAGAAGTGACCGCAGCTGCTAACGAGGATAATATATCTGTTGTGAAAAAAAACGGCTTTACGAGCTCAATTTTTGGCCGACCGGCAGAACTTTGCAATAGTAAGCCAAGAGGAGAGTTCTGATGCTTATTTCCTTACCAGCCATGTAGTAGCAAAAAAATCGTCTTTAGCATCTACCCAAGACAGTGACAGCAATATAGAGCTGCTACTACCAAAATAACTAGGCAGATAGTACCCTTACACGCTAGTATTCACTTAACAAGAGTATCAGTTTAATTTAATTGCTAAACAACCGCCATAAGGACAAAACTGTTTATATTTACTCCATTCATCCTTTCCAAAATTTTATTTGTGTTTGAAATATTTTATTTGTACACTCAAGTTTGTAATAAATTATAATATATCTATACATGAAATAAAATATATAATATAATCATGTTTGCTGCAGCGATATCAAGGAGTTGTTGTTGATGAAAGGGTTTAGATTGACTGGTTGCATATCTGCCAATATTTCTGCCTGGATGAATATTACTACTTGTCTCTAGATTTCTTAATCAGAATAGATTATGATTCATTCTCAATCTGCAGTAAGCACACAAAAATATTAATAAGTGTTAAGGAATTACAAAAACAATTGCTGAAGTAATTAATGAAAGCGATCAGTTTTTAAAACAAAAAGAATTAACTAACACCGTAAATTATGGAAAAACGTATCTGCACTGCAAATTAAATACATACCATAATGTCCTGATCAGAATCATTATCGTCCTCAACTACGGTATTAGAGATTGATGGAGAGATTTTTGCCAAGACAAAGCCATGCCAAATAACTTGTGAAAACCTTGAATAATTTTGTAAAGAAGTTCGACGCAATTACAATCAAACTCGAAGCCTCGACGATGATTTTAAATAAGTCCTGAAACTCGGCTACATTTAGTATTTCTGCCTATAGCAGCTATTTTTGCGATGACACTTTCTGCATATCTTGTGACAACCTTGAATAACTTTGTAAAGAATTGTGATGCATTGGCAATGGGGATTAACTCAAAACCCCAGCAATGATTTTTAAAATGGTTTCGGGACTCAACTACGTTTAGTATTTATGCCTAGCGGCCAGTTTTTAATTTGAGGCAATAGTTATTTTCTCTTGTGATTAAAAATAGAACTAATTATTCGCAGAATTTAATAATTCACGGAATTGACTGTTCGCGAAATTGTGAATTTTTATAACCATCAAATATTTTCATCCTGTAGGGTATATGCCTACCTGAAAGGTAAAAACTTCATACAGTGTGTACTGGACCGTTACACTGTAACATTACAATTTTTGGCCAATCTCCACTACTAAACACACCAAAGTTAGTGTAGGTAACTATATTTTCCACCGCTAAAATATTATTTTGAACGCAGTTTTAATATGTGCAGTAAGTATGTTGAATTTTCATGATTTTTACAATAGGGGTGTTTGCATGAAAACATTTTTTGGGTTTTTTATTGCCCTCCATACAAAAAATTTGCCTTGATATGCCAACACTGGAACAAATTAAAATTATATGGTAAGTGTCCACTTTATTATAATAGGGATGCAGATAGTTCATGACAGGAATCTAAAGCTCACTTAAACCCTGTTGGGTGAAAGCATGAGCTAAAATACATAATGATAGTTTTGTGAACATTCAATCATCTCCAGTTAGCCAATGGATAATCTTTCAATTGTAATCACTGTAGTAACTTGTTTGTGGAACAAAATAGACCAAAGAACAACATAAAGTGTGGTTTGTTGGATCATTATACTTTAGGTTAATTTTAGATAATATAGTATATTATAGTGTTATAATTATAATATATAGTAACAAAATGTAAGAAAATTCAGGTAAAGCACAACAGTGTAAGTAAGTGATACAATTGATACCGTGATAAAGTTAATAATACAAATTGATAATATAAAATAATAGCAATACTGGCTAGTAATATATAATATTGAGTAATACATTTTGGTGCATCTATTGTTTAGCACAACATAGAGTAATAAAACATATAATAATGTAGCACGGTATAATAAATTATAATATAATACAAAACGACATAAAATAACTTATTACTAAAATATTACAAACTATACTAAACGAATTAATTATTGTTATTGGAAGATTTTGTGTCTTAACTGTACTTATGAGGTCGTGTCTCTATGGTTCTTTGTGTCTCCAGGTTGATGTGTTGTGTTCACTTGTTAATATTATGGTTTATTTCTTAAACATTCAATTTTACCAAATACAAAATGCTACTGTTGTGAACGGAAACCATGTTTTGTGCTACATTGAAAGACTTATTCACATTGGAACTCTCTGATACCTGTCTTTTTTGACTGATTAGCTCAACAGCTTTTTTTACCCTTGCGACTTTGCCTGTGGGCTTCATCATTTGGATCAACTTAAACTCATGGCATATCATGAGCCGGTCAGTGTCGATCTGAACAGTGTTTGTGTATAGCCAAGAGGCTAGTGGCGCTGCTTTAACAGCCTACATGAAAAACCTCTCTGATTTGTGTGTAGTTAATAATGTAGACAATTATTCCTAGACTTAAAAAAACTTGAAAAAATACTATATTTACAGAAAAAACATCCTTACAGCCAACTGTACATAGTGTAACTTTGCAAAAATGCTTTTGATCATATTTTCTTATTTGCCTTCTCAATCTCATTACCGCTTCAGAGGTTTCACAGTAAAATTTTGATGATTATTATCTATTGAGTATTGGTACTAGTGACATTCTTTTATATAGTATTACTTAGAAAACAATAACAAAATGAAGGAGATAGACACTGCACATTCCTATGCTCTGTTAGTATCTGCCAAAATATGAATGGAAAGTACTGGATATCTGAGGTAAGCAAACCTTACCGTTTACCAGTATTCCGAAACAAAAAATCTGAGAAAAGCTACTCAGTAACTAAATTTTATAATAATAATAATAACAATAATGTCGTAAACCATATAAGGTATATTAATTATAACCTGTGAAGCTTGAAATATGCTGACCTTGTTATTCACGGTGTCAGCAGAAAGTGCTGAAAAAGTCTGAACTCACTCTGTAACACATTTTTAGGTTTTTTTGAAAAACCTGAGATAGATTTTAATGTTGATTATCTTGGTATCAATTATTTTATTTGACATTGCAAAACAAGAGAACTTAAATGTTTTTGTAATATTGTGAGTTTTGAGAATGAATAATTGAATGATAATGATAATTATGAAAATTTACTAAAAAGTTAATCATCCCAGTAGTATAAATATTTAGTAAGTAAATAGTTAAGAAGGGTTTGGAGTAGCTAAGAAGGGTTAAGAAGGGTGTAGGTTACAAGGTTAATAGTATCAAACTGTTAGTGTATACATGTATATGTTAGTATAAATTTTTTAGTAATATGGATAGCATTTGTAATAGTGTAAAACACCTTACCCTTTTCTTTCAGTCCGCTGAGTGAAGGTATGTCTATTGATGGTAGAACTTCATCAACCAGTTGTTGTATGGTGTTTTTAGTATCACTGTAGCTTGAGACAATGTCACACTGTTAAAAATATAAAACATCTCAATTATTCTAAATCCATAATAAATAATAAAATATTCTACAGTTTAAGATCTATCAGACTTTTTCGGTCACTAACAGCTGTAACAGATCAAGAATTTTGGAGAATTTTTTTTATTGGGCAAACTTGACACGCAATTGCTAATTTCTACAATTTTTTAGCAGTAAGCTGAGAGTTGCAAGGATTTAGTTATTAAAACAATAATTTCATTTTTACTTGATAGCCTTATAGATTTGATAGTCTGAGGCTTACTGCTAAAAATTTATTAAAATTCATGTGGTACCAATTAAATTTTTGGCACAAAATGCTGCACTGCTTTTACGACAACCATCAATAAAAGAAGGAGCGTTCTTGTGATTGTTATTTGATGGATGAATGCCTGTCTATATACTAAATAAAAGTTTTAGAGTTGACAATTTAGACCGCATTGCTTTGAGTGGGCCTTTCTTTTGCGATAAACAAGCCATTCACAAAACCTAAACTTCTCTCAGTCTGTTCTTAGAAAGCCGCCCTAGTTTGGTAACCTGTCAATGTCATATAAACCTCATCATATTGTAATAAATATTATTTTGCTAAAACTACAAAGCTAAAACAGATTGCTATACTTGTACATTAAATCTCTGATATTTTCTCATTATGTTTGAAACCATCATACTGAGGAAAAAAAATTAGTGGGTATTAGAATGGTTCACAAAACAATGCTTTTCGCAAGACTCGAACTCATGGGATTCAGAATACTATATCCTAAAAACCTGCATTAATGGACTGCCTTCTAGATTACTGCCAAGGAAATCTTTCATTATCAATTAAATTTGATGTTTAGGAGGTTGATTCTAAAGAACTGATGAGGCTTTGAAACAAACTATTAAAAAAGAGATGGCAAAAAACACAGAGCACACAGTGCATAGAGTTTACATGGACTAACAGACAATCAATGACAAAATAAGATCTGCTAGTATGAAATATATTTGGCATTATGCTATATGGTCACAGTGAACTGTAGTAGGAAAATGCAGGTAAAAGATAATGTATAATATACATTATAGACAGAAATGTATAATTATAATCATATTATACAAAAAAATAATATAATTATAATTAACCTATAAAGGACACAATACTTTGAATTGCAATTATTAGTGACGAGCTGTGATGACACATTCTAATGTCTGTGATTGTAAATATTGCCCCCTTATAGGATGTTTACAATGTTGCTGGTTTTCTATATGATAATTAATCACTTATAGCAGACATTTTTCAGTGAAAAAGGCTATTTATTATTTACCCAATATGTGATAAGATTCTTTGTAGGAAATGTATGTTATGTTGTATTGGTGAGCATGGATGTAAAAACTTTCAAATATGTATAATAGACATAGTGTGTCCAATATAGAAATTAAACAGTGTCCAGTTTTATAAAACTGTTTTGGTTTATCCATATCAATTATCCGTAACATAATTGCCCCGAGCGGATTACTCATTGTGACCCATTCGATAAGCTAACTTTACTGAAAATTCTTCGAATGAATTATTAGGTTGCTAATTGTGAATGCGAAAGATTAGTTGGTTAACTAATCACAAGTGAGTTGCAGTTCTTATCAAACAATAAATGTATGAAACCATGCCAATATTTGTTGCTAAACGACAGTGTCATATTCTGAAGCTCCCTTTGTTGAGAGATTACATCGTTAATTCCATGCACTTTTTCAGCCCTCGATACATAAGTGTAGGCTTTTCACAATGAACTGCGCTAGTTCACTCCTTGTATTTATGTAGTTTCCATTACTATTCAATAGGCAATGTTAAATTTTGACCAATACATTCAGCTGTTACTTTTTCAGGTTTGTTTACTTTTTCCAAGCACCAACAGTGTCTAAACAAATACTAGTCTACAGTTCAGAGAAATGTCATAGATGTTATGTGTTTCTAGATATTCTGTATTCTTACTTAATGCAATTGTATGTATCATCAGTCTTTGTCTGGTAATTACTTCACTATAGAACTTTGTAGCCTAAGGTCAAACACTGTATGTTTATAAAAGCATTGTTATGACTAGGGTACACATTTAGTATTGAATGAGAACTACCTTTCTTGAATGTACAGTTCTCAATATGTTGCAAGGGCTGGGTAAATATACTAGCAACCACACTAGGTTATACCCAAAAGATTCATGATCCAGTCTGATGAGCTTTTCAACCATTTCTGATCAGCAAATTTTCAGTTTATTAGCCTACATGTATGTTAGATTTACTTTCATGAAATAAAAAAAATCCTTTGCGTGTGTTGATGAAAAATAAAACATGGTTTTGGCACACACTGAGCTGAGGTTTGCTTTTTCTTTTACATTACTTTGGCTACAATTACCAGCTACATGTATATCAGACTTATTACATAATTGGTACTGAAGCAACTCAAATTGTTTATCCATGAACTTCCATTGGTTATCTATTCATCAGTAGTGCAATTTAAGTTAAAGCGTAGTTTTGTATACAACAATAATAACATTAGTGTCACAATCTATATTGATTTTGACACATCTTCAGACTCAGAGATTGCTCAGGTTGCTGGCCACGAGAGTAGGCGTAGCACGCCAAAAAAACCCGTATTCAGTTTACACCACATTCTTGTACTGTTAAAGGGTTAATGGTCGTACATTTTTAAGCTGACAAACTTAGCATTGAAGCCCAGTGCTAGGTGTTTTTACGTTGTAACAATTGAAACCATTTATATGTATCAGCGCTATCAGCGTTTTTCTGAACAGTTCAATAAATTAAAATATAATTAAGTCACAGATTAGTTCTTAAGTGAACTACTCGCTTGTCATTGTCAAACTCAATACTTGGTAATATAATAATACTAAAACATATTGACTCAAAACTATTGATTGTACTCATGTTTATGGGAATAACCTTTTCTAGCTACACAAGAAAAATTAAATTAATTAAATTACATATATCAGTATTGTTTTACGTAAATGCTGGTGTTACCAAACTTTAGAAAATAAGCGAAAATTTGCCACATTTTTCAACTATTCAAAAACTCACTCGTACCTGGTGAGCATGCTGAGCCCTGGAATCTACTTTATGTCTGAGATTCCTCAACTGGCTCCATTTAACCAATATTTTATCTTCCAGAAAATCAGTGATGCAAGTTTTAGTCTTTAGTCGAGCTTCTTGGAAATCTTCCTCAAGTTGCTTGTATTTCAAAGAAAGTAATTCCATCTGCAAAAAAACTTGGTTATTTAGTGAATCAGTATAAAAAATTGGGAGCATACGATGTGACATGATCTAATACAATGATATGTAAAAACCATAACATTGTTTTATTCTATTGTCGAAAAGAAAGCAGAGCTTGTCATAGTAAAGTAGAAGAACAACTGCTCAGTTTATTCAAACCTAAATATGTGCAAGAATATTTTAAGTAGCATAATAAAAATGAATCACATATTTTAAAATTACAGGCATTCAGAACATTTTATGAACTATTTTGCAGAGTTGAAAAGTCCTATTAGTCTATTGGGTTATTTCTAGTAAGTATTTTGGCAAAAAAATATTTCTCTTTCACTTAAAACATTAAAAAAGGTGCAGCGAAAAGACGATAAACTTTGATACATAATTTTTTTATTTAAGTATATTATATGTTTTGAACTAAATATAAAAACCAAAAACAGTTTTTATTCACAATTTTATTGCAACTAACTCCATCGTAACTTCAACTGATCTGATTAATCCCATAAGTGGCTCTATTCTGCCTTAGCTGGTGACAAAGTAAAAAACCTAAATGTATAGAGCTACTCACCCTAAAGATTTCTTTTTATTGGTAGCAAACTAATATTTTGCATATAGCTTATATTGACAATGAGTTTGATAGCTATAAATTCTAACCAATTTAACAAATGTTGCTGAATGCAGTCTAACTTCAACCATTTTTTTACAACAATGCCTAAATAATATCCAGCAAAAATAATTTGAATTAAAACAAATGTTTATTTTCCTCTAAATAATATTCATAGCTGATAAATTTTTTGATTAGTTGTTAATATCTAAAGGGAAGTTTGATTTGTTTGACCAGTTTTGTATTAAGTTAGCTGCTAAAATTATTTTGTTATGCTATCGTCCAAAATAGGTGCATGTTTAATTAAGTTCAATTGAGTATTTTACTTGTATTATTTAACTATGTAAGAGAAAAACCTAAATTTCAAAAGATATCTTTCATGGCTTCAAAATCTTTATGGTCACATCAAGTTTTGCATTTGCTCTTGTAATTAGAACGTACCAGTATTGGCTTTAAATGATAGTGTTAAACAGAAGTTTTAAATGTGTTATAAATGATAACTCAAGCAACTAGCAAATAATGGTCTATGGCAGAATTTTGATGAATGAAATTTTAATAAGAACTCACATTTTCAGCTTATCATTTGTTTACTGTATTAGCCATTGAGGTTCTTTTATCACTTGACTGAGATACCTCAAATTGATGTTGATGTAATAATGCTTTTAAGACCTCACAGTCTCCATTTACAATTTGTTAAAGGTAGACATGCAACAAATTCACATTACAGTTATTTAGCATCAACAGATTCACCATGTTTTATTCTGCTGTTTTGTAGGTGGAAAATATGTTGAAATGTTATTACAAGCTCTTAAAAGCTCAATAGCAAACAGTTAGTCGCCACCATTTCAAAACCGCCGTAGATTGGGATCAGTTTATTTCCTTGACGTAGTCTTTAAATTTGGTTATTGTTTTGTCAAGTGATGTTCTCACGTGAATTGAAAGTCCAATAAAAGGCTCAAAATGAAACTTCTTGTAGCACAAGTTTATGAAAAACACTTTGGGTTTTACCGAAGACCCTGTAACAAATATAGCTGCTTGCTACTCTATAGTTTTGTTTTTGCGTGTTCTAATCGTCTAGTCGTAATCTGATCTTATGACCCATTCTTTGCGAATAATTTCTGCAACATTTTTTGATTACCACAAGTGACCAACAGGCTCGTCATGTTTATCAGACAATGATATGTACTCTTTGAGCTAAGGTTAAAAAATTAAACAAATTTTCTTGATAGGTTACAAGATATCAGTGCTGAAAGTGATAGCATTATAACGACAATGAAATAGACGCATAATAACAATAGACATGGTTTTATTGAATGCGTGAAGTATGTTTGTGAAAGTATTTTGACGAATGAGGTTGCATGAAGGTGTAAACAGAAGTCATATTGTACAACTACGTCCCCTTTGAGGTGTTTTGGAAAAAGATTCTATTCTATGGCGGTCTCGCGATGGCGGCGATTAACAGCTTGTTTTTAATCTTTTAAGAGCTTTTAGTCACATTTCCACATTTTAGCAATTACGACAGATCAGAGTGAGACATAGTGAATCTTTTGATACCAAATAGCTGAAATGTGAACCTTGTTGCAAATCAACCTTTAAGTAGATATAATACTGGATCTTTAAAAAATGCCTAAATGATTTAATGCAGTCTTTTTAGCAGCTTTATGAATAAATTAAACTGCTCTTTTTTGCTGCTTCATAGACTGAGGCTTACTTTAATTTCATAAAATATATTTTAAAGTTTGTGTATTCCTAATTATTTATGCTTGTCGGCATTTACATTTGGTCAATCGATCTAACCTGCGAGAAAACATTCCCTAGAATATCCAACCTGCTCATCTCTTTTCTTGTGTATCTTCTCTACTGACTGAGCTGTTTCCAGGTCATACTCAGCGAGTGTTTGAGAAGTGAACTTGAAGATTTGTTCCAAACTCTCTTCCTTCTCAATCATGCCTTTCTTTAGTTTGTTGATCTCATCATTCAGCAGTAGTACAAGCTCTTCCAGAGACATCAACTGATGGTGCTCTCCTGCATAAAACTGATAATGTAGCACACTCTTCATCTTTCATATAATATAAACTATGCCGTTTTCAACAAGTTATTTAAGGTTCAAAGCTTATATAGGCAAATTTTTTGCTATGTCAGCTGAAGTTGAAGTTGGATGAATTGAAAAGTTGATCATATCAGAAAAGATTTAAAGATCAATATTTAAGCTATGTTAATTGAGCTCTGACTCAAGAAATTAGTTTAATGTTTTATAATCAAGCAGATAAAAAATTTTTAAATAGTGGGTTAAAAGTATATTTTTTTATAACTGAAACTAAAAATAACTGAAGAAGTTTCTAGAATTTGGGCTAGAATAGAAATAAATCCTGGCTGATGATGAGTGAATAAAGTAAGCAATTGCAGGCATAGTAAAATCAGGTTTACAGACTACAAAACCTGTGTCATCTGTTACATGACCAGCCAACCATCTTCCTATTTCTGCATAATTGTGGTGATTTCGGAAACTAGGGAAGTCAATGTTAAATGAGCACAATATATTTACAAAATGTTTACAAACTTGATTTATTCACAGTAAAACATATTTTGGTTGCTTGCGACCCAGCTGTAAACAGGATACCTTTTAAATTATTGGTGGTAAAAGAAGTAGACAATGCCAAAATTAACACAGATTTTATTCCAATATTTTAAAAAAGTTTGTAACCAGTTACTTTACTTTCAAAACTTTGCAATGGCTTCCTTAACCCTTAAGTTGAGTTGAAGCCCCGTAAAAACGCCTGAAAGTAAAGTAATTTATTTTTGACCATTCAATAAAATCGGTATTCCATGAACGCGCATAGCTCCCACTGAAATTGATTTCTATTACCAAAATATTTTGTAGGTAACCCTTCATTTCATATGTACTACTCCTTTGTTTAATGTTACTAGGCCACAGCTTTATAAACGTCTACCAAAAGCGGTATAACAGTTGTTTTCCCACCCAACCGATAAACGACATTTTAGTCGTTTCACCATCCAAATCGCTTACTCCTTAACCCTAACAGCCGGTATTTTGGGATTGCATGAGGTATATCAGAAACCTTAACTGCTAAAACCAGCATTCACATGACTTGGTATACAAATGTTGTTGTTAAATAGTTTGAAAGGAACAGATTAAATCAATCAAATCAATCTTTGCACAGGGCATCAAACAAGAAACTTCTTTTTTTTATTTTTAACCGTTTTCAAAGATGTTTATCAACATCCTCCTATATAAGTTTTTATTAAGAGAATACTATCAAAAATCAACTTGACCCGTTTGTTGGTAGCTTATACAGCAATGCTATGTATTATTTAAGACAACGAATATAAATTTTACCGTTCAAAGCTTTGTCTTTAAAGCTAATGGTTATAGTTTTTATTATAGACCACTTACCACTAAACCAGTGCAAAATTACAGGATAACATCTCCGTTACAGGATTTCAGTCGACTTATTTAAAATAATTCATTTTGAATTACGCGACGCAGGGCAAAATTTTGAGGTGAAGCCATTTACCCTCGGAACAAGCTCCCATAGAAGAGACACATCCAGTGCAACTAATCGTTAGGCATTTTCTGCACCCCAAACTAATTGGCTCGTTGTCATGGTCAGCACAGACTCTGCTTTGCTTACTCTTCAGTAGTTCATACTGCTCCATGTTTATGGTTGAATGAGGCTCACCAAACTCTTCATGGTACTCCTGATGGGACTATAATATGAAGTTTGTTACCATGTTGTCACCATTGGAGGCTGTTCTCAATAAAGCATAAGTAGTTAAATACAGAGTAGCTCACTGGAACAATATAGTTCAATGGCCAGAGCTTTATAACAATTAAGTCAAGTGCAGATGAACATTAAACTGCTATACCAAAAAGTTAAATTTACTAATTACACCACAGATTGCAACGAAATCTTTGAAGAAATAAATCTTTGCAACCTTAGCCCCAATGGAAATGCCTTAATCATCGCACAAACCGATTTTATCTAGATAGACACTAAAAGTCTACAATTTAATACAATAACATTAATCATCCTGAGCAGCATCTTAGATATTTGATATATTCCGATCATTGAAAGCTTTAGTTGGTTAAAAACCTGACCTCTTTAAATGGTTAAAGGTTTGACCTCTTGCTAAATAACCATTTACATTGAGTCAGCTTGTTCAGCATTTTTAAAACACAAAAACAATGTTTCTATAAGTTTGGCAGCTTTCATTACATAACATAAAAGAAAAATTGAAATAAATGCATTTGTTTTTAGTTGAAAAAATTATTCACCTATGAAGTTTTGAACGGCAAAAAGACGAAAACACAAAAATAACTAAAACATGATAAAGATATATTATACACCTGTTGTTTAACATCTCCAATAGACAACAACAGTATAAAAGAGAATGTGCTATCAAATATATTTTCTCGAGATATAATAGTTAATTGTTTTAGATACCTGTGTAATAGACATTGTCAGAGTTGACCTAATAAAAACAAGATGACTGCTTTTACTGTTTGAATAGTACTTATGGTTTAAATCCCTTTGCCTTTTGTAAAACAAGCTAAAAATTTGGTAAAATTTTTTTCACTCTCACCAACACTTAAGAGCTTAACAACTTTGCCAATACGTGTAAAGACTTCAAGTTTGATGATATTTGAAAAGTACTACAAGTTAATATCATACTGTATAATTTTATGTTCATGTTGAAGGGTGCACGCACAAAGTGTAATATGTCACTATAACTTTGAGTGTCAAGACCGCAGCACAACATACAAGATGGAGAACATTAAATGAACTATCACCACAAAAAAACACACTAACAGATACGTTTTACACGACCCAAAAATAAATTACAACTGGTTAAGGTTTCAACCTGTTATGATTCCTTATCATACAAACATAATATATGAAATATTCGTACCTCATGATGCTCTGCACAGAAAATCTTGTCACACTGTGAGCAATATGAAAATGCATGTTGATTGCCTTTTCCTTTTTTCGCGCAGGGATCACATGATCTTGGCCTCTCCTTTGTTACATCATATGATGGCAGCTTATCTAGTGGCACCTCACAGACCACTCTACAACATTAAGTTCATGAAAGCTAATAATCAACGTGAAAATAAGTTTATATTATTTTAGCAGCTACCACTCAGGTTATTATAGGAGTAACCTTTTATCCTTACCATTTATTAGGTTTTTTAACCCTAGTCATTCTTGTAAATGTGTGCCAGGGACCTGGAAAATTTGTCTAATAATATAGAGTTTCCACGTTTTTATTAGTTATATCTGAATTTGCTCATAATACAATGATATTGGGTAAGGCACTATTGAAAACAGTCTTGCCACCCACATCAAATGTTCTCATACAGAAAAAAAGAACTTCATCAAAGTTCGGGCTAAAATTATAAAAGTTTGTTTGGTTTTTAACACTTGTAAAACACTTACAATAGTATCATATCTATCGAGCTCATGTTCATCATCATTTCTGGACTCAATATATACTAGGAAATTATATTTAGTAGCAAAAAAATATTTCTGTTTGCATCGCAATCATTTGTGACTTATCAACACAAGAGTCATATCGACTTTTTTGTGATAACGCCCTAATAAAGTTTGTTATTATATAAAAGAAGTCGATAAAGCCATTTAAAAGCTGCTTCAATCAAAATTGAAATTGGTGGTCTAACACCGTGTGCAAGGATTAATTTATTTGTTTACGCTGTTACTTATAAATGGCTTTTGCAAACGGAACCATGTGAAGGCCAGCATTTTATCCGGTCAGGACTTTGACACACTCTACGCAATGGCGGAATACTGGACGTTAGGGTTCAAAGGGTTAAAACGCAAAGAAAGCTTAGGAAAAGTAACAAACCCTTGCAGGTCAATCTGTCTGCATCCCAAACTGGTTGTGTTAACATAGTATTTAAACTCAGAATATAGAGTTAAAAGTACCTAAACTGACGCACACAAATACCTAGGTTGATAGCAAACATGTGCAAGGAAAATTTTAGAGACTGAACTGTATAAACACTAACAGTGATCTGATTACAAACAAATTGCTTGAAAAGAATTGGTTTTAGTTATATGAAGATGATACTATTACATTTGAATTTTCAGTATGTTTTAAAAATATTGTTTGAACTTTTTCATATATAACTCCAATAATTTGCCAGAATGTTCACTAATGGTAATCATTGTGAAGCTATTTTTATAATTATGTTTTGTTAAAAACTGCTACAAGTTTAATATTAAAGTAATGTATTAGCAAAATACTTTAAACTTAAGACCTGAAGTAAACTATACTCAATGATTGAAAAAACCTATTTGCAAAATTAAGACACTAAAACAGTTTTTAAGCTGAGACAATTCATAATGATAGCAATTCGGTTGCTGTTACAAGCAAAATATTTTCTGTAAGACCAAAGAACATTCAACCTTTTGAACCATAACGACCATAAGGTGTGACAAAAAACCTAATTGCTGAAATACTGGCCTTCATGTGGCTCTGTTTACATAAGCTGTTATCAAGTAACAGCTTAAACCAGTCAACTTCTATTGGAGCGATTTTGAAAAAAAAACGATACGACGCATTCGTCGTATCGTTCGATGTTAGGTCAAAGATGAATTGGTTGCAAGTGAAGTATTTCATGTTACTAATTATAATTAATTTTTTAAAACTTTAAGTATTTTTACTGTTTTAGACTGAATAGTGGTGAAATACTGTTTTTTTCTGTTTGATGGCATTTCATGTGGTTTTCTCAACCTTTATTTATTATTGCCTTACTAAATATCATTGTATTATGAGCACATTACCTATATTTAATAAAAGGTTAAAATCTTTGGGTCGTTAGACAAAATGCCCAGGGTTACCAACACACATTAACAAGAACGGCCAGGTTTCTTAGGTTCCAAGGGTTAAAAACATGAATCCAATGTTTATACACCATCGCTTATCATCATTCCGGCAATATTGCATTGAGAAATTTACAATACTTCATTGTTTAGAAAAAACCCTGAAGAGCAATAAAATTGTATGACTTCCGATTCTTGCTTTGCCTACTATTCGTCTGGAACTCCAAGTTTGCTAAATTAAACTGATATGTGATAATAGTCATCAGCCACTTCTGCTTTTCAACAAGGAATATCAATCTTATGATGGCTTCAATTTTTGTCTTCAAATATACTGTCAGTTTAATAAAGGTTTGTAGTCTATATTTCCTTGTCCCATTATTTTATCTCATTTGTTTACAAACGCAAAATAAGTTTTTGCATAATTTACAAAACTCGAAAAAAGACACATCCGACAGTTTTGATTACAGACACATCAATTTTTACTTGCGATCATGTACATTGGTACTCTAGTGTTTGTTATTCTTTCAAAAAAATGTGACTTGGTTCTTCTCATTCACTGCAACTATTGAATATATCCCTATTACTAGTACATTGTCTATGTGAATAGTGCCATGTCACTGTATCTGAATGTTTACATTAACCACCATGAAGCCCGCTCCTCTAGCCAGTCATAATCATTGAACTGATAAGTTTATAGAAGGGCCCTTAGCAGTTGGTTTACTTTATAGCTTGCGGTTCTTAGTCAATATTCAAAATTCTCTATTTCTCTGCTGCCAGCTGTGAGCTCTTTTCGTGCATTGATGTGACATATAGGAAATATTAAATAATCTGATAATTAACAATCTATATGTATATATTATTCAAAGTCCGTCGGAATTCCGGCTACAGATCTTAAATGTTGTTATATGTTAAATACGAATCAATTTTCTATCCAAATACTCTTCTATTACACGGGCAACGCCAGGTGATACAGCTAGTTTTATAATAATCATCAGTCACTTCTGATTGCATGCATAGTAATATTTACATACGATTGCCCAAGAGATAACTCTACTGTTCTTAGTCTTTAAAATATTGAAGGTTGGTTCATTTTACTTCAGTCAAGAGTGCTAGTTTATCCCTATTATTACCCACTGTCTATGGAATACAGCCACTTTATTATATTATTATATTACCGACACTAAGCCTTCCATATGAAATCATAGGACAACTAGTCAGACTTCTATGTATTTCCACTAGTTATTTGGCAGTCTCAAAATAATCTTCCCACAACAATATGTTTAACAACAAAGTCATTATGTTAGGCTATATTTAAATGAATAAATAAACCCAGATTAGATGCTAACAAAAGAAGTAGGTTAAAATGAGAATTGATTGCCTTTGGTGCATTTGGTCACCGAGTACAGTCAGAAAGAGTAATAAAATGCAATGAAGTAAATTATGCTTGTATTGTAAAAAATATTTGGTAATCAAAATCATAAAGTAATTAAAAGCAAAGCAAGTTTGTAAAGCAAAATATCGAAAAGAAATCGAGTTCAATATTATTGTTTAAAGTCTATGTATACTAAAAACTGGTTGTTGGATGGTTTATGAAAGCATGACAATGAAGAACTTTCACATCATGTTTCATTCCTAACACCTTACAACAATGTTTTGGCAATAGGTAATTGTTGAATCTCTATTTTATTGCAATCACGCTGTGTATTTAAATCATTATCTTTTTATAGCAGCATACTAAAAGTGACACGTAAATAAAGGGCACTGCCATATTTTTGCTAACTTTTCCAATTTTTGGGAAAATTAGTTTAACTCTATCACAGGTGACGTGACGCTAACGCTGCCTGTAGTTTACACACCTTCATAACTTATCTGTGACATAGAACTGGTTGTTGCATACTTTATGCAGGGCTTACAATGAAACACAGTGGGAAACTTTCTACTCTGCTTCACCCCTTCTAAAGCTGCCAATCAGTCATCAGGCAAATTATTTTCAACAAGGAAAGCCATCTTATACCAGCTTCAAATGTTATCTGCAAAATATTTTGTATGTTCGACTAAATATTTTCTATGTTAACTTGTCTCTAAAACTTGTGTCATAAACTTAAAATTGGAAATTAGATTCATGCATTTTAATGAGGTTTGAATGAACACACAAGCCATTTATGAATACATAGATATCATTTTTTACTTGTGACTATGGAATTTTAGTTCTTGGCATTTTTTATTATATTGAGACTTGGTGGCTCTACTTCAGTGAAGATTGTGACAATATCCAAAGTATTAAGACATGGTCTACGTGACTAGGGTCATGTCAATGTATCTGAATGTTTACATTAGCTAGCAAGAAGCTTGCTCATTTAGCAATTAGTCCCAATCATTGAACTGACAAGTTTGTATAAAGGGCTTCTATTAGTCTGTTTGCACAAGGGCTCTTATCAGTTGGTTTGGTGTACAGATTGCAGTTCTCAGTCAATATTTGAAGTCCATTTATTTAGGTTGTGCCTGCTAGTGCCTAACAAAGCAAATTATGGAAGAATAATATTTTGAGAGTAAATTTTAAGATTATACTGACACACAAAATGGTTAATAAAATGTAATACGCAACATTTGCCTGATTTGTAACATGACCATATAAATAAACTTTGTCACCTAGCAACATACCTGCAGTCTTCCCATGGACATATCAGGATGTTATTCTCATCATAGAAGTCAGTCAGACAATCAAGGCAATGCACATGATTGCAGGTAAATTGGCGAGGATTGGGTAGAGCTACTCCTTGTCTCAAACAGAACCCACATTCAATGGCAGGTGGCACAATTTCATCCATGTTAGCCATATTTAAAACTACAAGTATAATTTCATATTCTAGATCCAAGTCTAAGCTTACATTGACAAACACCTAATTAATACTCAAAATATGAGGTTTGATTTTTTCGGCTTAACACCTCATGTTGCCATCCATTAGGCCTGTTCAAGCAGCTAAGCAATTACTGTTTCAACTAGATGAACTTTATATATTAACTTTGTATCTCAACGTGATGACTGTTTTTTACCAACATAATTGAATCAGTAGTTCTGATATAAAGGGTAGTATGCAAAGTTTTGTTGGATCTCAGAGAAAATACAATGACTTAAAGGCCTATCGCTGACAGAATCAAGAAGCGTTTCGACTAACCTCATACGAGAAAGCGTAACTATGATTCAACGTAGTGTTGATGATGGTTATTTTATATGCAATCATAGGTTGCAAATAACAGGCAAATACGTAATAAATACTCACAATGTGTCTGTTTATTCTTATTGCTAAAATCACAGGTTGTCTCGCCTTAAGCCCATCTATGCAGCTAAATAAATCATGTTTTGCGTATGTGACATCGAAATATCAAAATGGAGGCCCGATGTAATGAATTGTTTTCGAGACGATTATGACATCAGGTTGTTCTGAAAAAAAGATTAATACTGAAAGTATTTATACATGTATATCACAGACAAAACAAAGTTACTTACTGCAGACAAAATCAATGAGTGTTTCGACACAACTCATACTAGGAAAAATAAGTATAAAACAATGCAGCGTTAATGATGATTATTTTCAAAGGCAAACATAAGTTTTACAATTGAAATAGCCTTAATATCCATTATATTGCGTACTGAGCCCAAAGCAAATCAAAAATTGTTGAGTGATTGGTTTCTATAGGGCTGATGGTATCCTGCATGTGACATAAGCGACTTACTGCAGGCCGACACCTGCAAAATATTGCAGCAAGCAAGGACAAATTAGTTCAACAGTAGAGAAACAGACATGAATTCAACGTTAACCTGAAGTATTACTAATAATAGGTTATAATAAATTACACCGAGTTTTTCTATCTGTCACCCTATCCCATAACTCATGAACTACCTGGTTTATTCTTCTGTTTGTGTTTTCCTAATGTGAAATAACAAAGAGTGTTTATTATGACAGTCATATCTCGACATAGGAGCTTAATGCATTCTTGGAATGAGCTCATATGTCAATTTACACACACTCATGACATTATTTTATGTAGGCATCCCGAAACACAAATTATTCTGCTAACATACTAAGAAAAACGCTTAAACATGATACTACGCAGAAAAAACATGGTTTTCATTATTGTAATTATATACATGTGTAAAAAAGTAAGAAGTACTTATTTAGTTTTTAAGATCTGTAATATAATGTAGAATCACAATGTACACAGCTTTGGCCAATGGCAACTCAAACAATATGCTGCCTCTGAAAAACTAGCGAGCAGCTCGTCGTTCGTTCTTATCAAACGCTGAAAATATATTTACTATGCTCAATCATTGATGATGCAGAAATACTTAACATCAGAACAGCAGGCTTATGCTATAAACATCTACTAAACTCATTAGTACAGCCATAGTAGTAGCTTTGTTAGATATTGTCTAGTAATTAAGAAAGAGGACAGATGGAATGATACTAAAAGTAAACTGTATATCAAATCTTACGCTCAGATTTAGTGTCAGAAATTTATCTTACGTATATTACACTAGAGCAGGCTGATAGCCATGAACCCTTTGTAACCTCATCAGTTCATTACACATGGATCAAATGAATAGCTTAGCTAGAAGATATTTATTCTGACAAGTTTACCACCTTGCAATAACATCCAGGCTATATTTTCATTGGTATTTTGGTATTTCAAGTTATCACATTCTAACTGAGATTTATGATTTAGGCCTATATTATCAGAAAATGATGCAAAAATCTATTAACTCACCAGCAAAGGTTTGCTAGATTAACTTCTTCCTAGTAGTAGCGGAACGAACGTATTAAATAAAAATGCTCCAGTCCGACGTGGCGAATGTTCTTTGGTTTAGCCTTAGAACCGATAACCCTTGGGACTTGTTTTTATTACAATAATAATAGCACAAAGATAACTTACACAAAAACCCACTAGAAGAAAACTTTGAAAAGCTTGTAATAAAATCCCTTCTGCAAGAGCTATAATTGTATCATTTTTAAATATGCCCAAGCAGCGGTTTTTTACAACATATTATATCATCAGAAACAAACAACCAGAATAACTAGTGAAATATCATTTTCCACAACTATCATAGTTTGTTTATATGCAAATGTAAACTCTTTTCCTCTGGTAGAACAACATAGTCAATAGGGTAGTCAATTACTAAATCAGGCTGAATTATTGCTTATCGATGAACTTGCACAATATTTTGGTTGATTTCATCAAAAACTATCAGTATGAACCATGTTATTGGAGGCGATCTGCTGCTAAGATGTTTCAAGATTAAAATGGACTAAACTTTGTGGCATTAATACGCTCATAAGAACAAGAAGTGCCAACCATTACCCAAAATGATGGAGACAGCCGTGAAGCTGATGTATATTGCTCGAACTTACATCAGCTTTTCAGGTTTTATAACAACAGAAGTAAAAATAAATAGTAAATTGTTGCATCATAAATATCACAACAACAAAGCACATTGCAGCAGTCAGAGCCATACATCAAAAAACAAACACAGAAATACATGTATACGGCGATCGCAATGCGATAGACACAAGCATGAAAGTTGGGCAACCGGCCACAATAATACTATGTGAATATATGAGACATCTTTAGAGTTTGGAGCTGTTTGAACATTATGATGAAACATTTGTTTATGAAAAACTTGATAAATTTCTAACTAATTCATGATTATTATTCATCATTCCTACTTCCTATGAAAGAAAATAACCTCGTACAGCGGCAACAAATGGATATTCAGTAATAATGATTTTACAAAGTGACACACACATGCAGATATTTGTCACCAACATTGCAAGAGCCAGTCAGATTTTCAGTTTGTTGAACCATCACGGCAGTCAATATACTGCAAATAAACAATCAGCTATCAGTGAGACAGTTATTTATAATATATTTTATTATATATTTTATATATATAGGTTATAACATAATTTTATTCCAGACAGTTTTATACTCTATAGCAGTAGGAAACTGTAGAATAATTGTACTTTACGAGAAAAGCTTCATAAAATGGCTTTGAAAAGGATGGCATGGAAAACTAATATTTTTGTTTTAATAAATTAGCTAAAAGTAGTATCTCAGTATTAGGGTTGCAGAAAACTAATTTCCACAATGCTACCACAAATGACTTTGATTTGTAACCACTTTTATACAATCAGTTGCCACACTTTAAATTGCGTTACCGTGTAAATTGAGATTTTAATATTAGTGAGCAATTTCAGTTTACAGCAGTGATCATGAAGTAAATATTACACAATGAATAACACAAAAACTGCAGTTGAAACAAAACTAACCAAATATAATATGACTCAATGGCCAGTATAACGAGCAAGCAGAGTCAAAGAAAAAAGCAATCAAACAAAGTGGAACGGCGGGACAGACACAGAGAGGAGACGCCGAGAAAGAGAGGAGCCAAGACAAGGAAAAACCGAGAGAAACTCAAGATAGCCCAGAGAGTGGACAGCCCAAAGCTTGCTGAATATCGATTCATCTAGATTAAAATCTAAGATCTAAAGATCTAAAGATCTAAATTAAACATCAGTCATAATTAATCTGACTGATGTTTAATTTAATCTAGATGACTCAATAGATTTTTGAGAGGGGACAAGCAAAGAACCAATACATTGGTTCTTGGCTTGTCACTTCTTTTATCATCTTCTATTGGTGACTCAATAGAAGATGATAAAAGAAGTGACCCGCCAAGAACTAATGTAGCTGTGAGATAAGAAAGTTGTTCTACCCTAAACCTAATCTAATAAAAAGAGCAATCACTACAATGCTCGGTGCTTTCTAGGTTCAATAATGCCTAGTAAACAGGCACTCATTGAACCTAGAAAAGCCATAACAAACAGTGTTAGCTGTAAAGGCATATGTTTACCTTTACTTAGGGTAGTATTTCTACAGTTTTGGTAATTTAAATCTTATTAAAAACAGAGGCCATAGACACTTGGAAAAGCTACTACTGGTATGTTAATGTTAACTACAAGGTTAAGAGCAATTACTTACGAAAAGTTCCATATCTTGTAATCTCAAATCTATTTGTTGTAAACATTGATAACATTGATCAACTGGGCTAGATTTTTCCTACGAAAAAAGTGAAAAAGTGATATAACATATGTGACAGGTCGTGTCATTTTCAATACAACCGAGGTCAGATCACAAATTTTGTTTTAGCCCAATGTAGTAGAGAAATTTCTCAGCTTTTTAAAACTGTTTTCGGAATTACAATCGAAGCAACTTAACCTGAGATACAGGTTTTTATCGAAGAAGGTGTTGGTCAATATGGTCGACACCACAAATTGAGAAATTCGTCTTTAACGTTGAAGGATTGAATTTTAAACAGTATTACTTGTTTACGTTTTGGAATGTCACAGCAATCGCACGCTACAGACATTATATTTTCATGAATGTTGGGATCTGTAGGGAAAAGAACATGGCGATCGACATGAAATAGGTCTCGATGATGTCACTTCAACTCAATTACATAAAACAGTTAGGTCAAGGTCACATGTTGTGTCGTTGAAAAGGAACACATTGATACACAGTAAAGGAGTTACTACCAAATTGTGTTGCACAATGAATTGATTATTATGATCATAAAATTGATGCAAATATATCAGTGTTACAATAATAATCTAATGCACTCACAGAACTTTTACTGAGATTAATGCGTCTTTAGGGCAGACAATTCAGGCTTTTGAGCCCAGTGAGACAATTTGAGATCAATGTTACTTGTTTAGTAGCTAAATTAGATTCAAGTTAAAGAAAGTTAAAATTGATTAAAATATTATTAAAATAACATGAATATAATATAATAATAAAATATCAATAACAAATAAACTAATAGCACTGCTGCTACTGTCTATGATTGACGTTTACGTTTCCGTATCGGGGCGATAGAGCTAGCCTTAGTAGACTTTTTAAGTCTCTTTGGATTCTGCGGCGGATGAGCTGTGATGTATTGAGCTGAAGTATTGAGCTGGGATGGCTGTTGAATAGGCACTGGACACACGATATCTCTTTTGCTCTCATCACATAACTCTCTCATTTCTTTGAAAATATATTGCTGATGTTCAACATTCAGACAAGGGGGCGGAATGATTTCAGGGCACCCTGACTTGGCTGACTCTGCAGACATAAGCTGTATATATTCACTCTACACGCTATTGGCATGCTTTTTTACTTGGACACTGCCTGCAGCAAAACAACGATTACTGCACACACTGTCTATTAGTATTACATTTATAGTACAACATTATTGAATTGCTCTATGTTGTACTTTCAAAGCCAAAATTCAAGATGGCAAAGAACACAAAACAAAGTAGGCATATACCTAATCTTTTTGCCGATACGATAAACTGGTGGTAGCTCTTAATTTCGCTGATCATTTTGCTTTTGCATGAAAAAATCCACTTCAGTCCTTTGTTGGAACAAGCACATTGCCATGATCATCCATGACATGCTGGGCACTGTTTATGCGAGCCAAGCCATTTACTACCTAATTATATAAACTCCGATTAAGTAACCAAGAACCTTTAGATAGTTTGTGTATAAATAGCGCATGCGAGATTTGCATATTCTTATTTCACTAATTGACAAAATGAGAAACATACCTCAGCTATATCAGAAAGAGAGGAACTCTGTTACATGTAGTTCTGTATTTCCTTTTTAGCAGGCCAAAGCAGTAATCGCAGCTGAACTTTGTGTGACCTGCGGCGAGAAAATTCAGTTCAATCTCCTTGTACAGCCCGTTTGCAACGCGCCAAGAAAGTACTGTATTACTGCGTTGTTTTTATTCTAGCCATTAAAAAGGGTTTGATATACATAATTATATCAATACATTTTCAATACAAACATGAATTTTCAAAACTTTGGTTGTTGCCTGCATACCAACAGTTGTCAGCGTGGAACAAAGCTTTCTTTTTAACAAGGCAATAGGTTTTTAGATACTGATGAATTTAAGCTTTTGGCTCCTTTTATCGAACAAGCAGTCTCCTCCATCAGATACATCTAATTCACTTGTGCAGGGAAGGTGTCACAGACCACTCCAAATATTGCACACATTCGAGTGGTTTGGAAATAGAGTGGCCCAGGTTGCTGTGGGTTGGCAGGGTAGTAGACCTAAGAATTGAACCAAACGACAATTTGTTGCTTTTCTATAGACATGCAAGTACATTGTACATTTACTATTTATATTTTATTTTTAAATGTACATTCGTATTTATAAATTTGATTGCTTTTATAATTCTTAATTAGCATTTGCCATTGCTAATTGCCAATTATTAAAACTCAGCAATGTTTCAACTTAAAACACTACATTCATAGCTTTATACATTGTAATAGTTGACTAATTAATGTTATATTTTGGGCTGCGTGTGCGTTATTGACGAAAACATGAAATAAGATTCGCTTTTTGCAACAAGCAACAAGAATGTTTAAAAAAATGTTTTTGACCTACGTGCTGTGCATAATCAAATCCATAGTGAGCAACATGAGGTCCAGTCAAAAGAGTGTTGGTACCTTTGAGCCTTCTGTTAGATATTGCCGTGGCGACAGGATCTCTAAACTACAACTGTTATCAGTACAATTTGGTGGAAAGTTTCCATCTAATCCATCATTCTCAAGATCTAAATCGATCTTACTGCTTCGAAAGTCACTATTACTTGCTTCTCTACCCTGTAATTCTAAATAATCCACATCGACCTCCTCAAATTCTTTTCAAAAGTCACTACATGTACCAACGATATCGCAGTAGGACATTTTAAAACGCGATACACAGACTGAATAACCGAAAATGAAATATCGCCATTTTTGTCGTCCTTAGCAACCACTTCAAAGTCGGCAAAACAGTCTAATAAAGCATCCTAGCTAATCATGCTCCTCGGAAACTGATTCCTGACAAATGATTTGCCCTAGAAAAGTCATGACCTCAAATTACAAAAGTCAAAGCTGAGGGGACCAGTTTCACTTTGAGAGCCTATTGCGCGCTATACGAAATGCCGTGTTTGTATTAAAAATGATACGCGCTGTCACATATATATCGTAACAGTCTCACGCTTAAAAGCATAACTGTTCCATCATTTATTGTTTGTAACTCATTTTAGCATTTCGCTTGATGGTAGTGGGTTGTATCTAACTGTTCTATCTTTCAAACTTATATAGCTTGTTTAAATAAAGAGCCATTACTCACCAGACACTTTGCTTGTCACAATCACAGTTGTGTATGAGAGCTATTACTCATTCGATTCACACTACAGGCACTCTGACAAATGGATCTGGTTAGAAATTTTATGGACAGATAAAATTAGCTGGCAGATTAAGTTATTGCATTATTGCAAATTTTAACAACTAATTAAGTATTTGTTACTTTGGGGCACATGAGCAGAATTTCAGTGATTACAACACTTTTACATCATATTCATCTTGTTTAGCTGTTTTTTTTTCATACATGTAATATGGTAAAAGTTTGTTTTTTGATTAGATATTGTATACAGGAAATAGTGCCTTGAGATGCCTTTAAATTGACATATACGCTCATTTCCAGAATGCATTAAACTCCTATGTCGAGATATGACTGTCATAAGAAGCATTTTTTGTTACTTCACATTAGGAAAACACAAACAGAAGGGCAGATGCAGCAATCACGACATTGGTGATAGAATGACAGATAAAAATACTCGTAGTAATATATTGTAACCTACCCAATAGTAATAGTTCAGGCTGGTGTAATTTCTGTCTCTGTTTCTTGTACTGCTGAACCAGTGTGCCGTTTTTTACAGCACAAGTTTTTATTTGCCGTTCTGTGGTAAATAACTTGTATAACAGGCAGGAAGCCAACACAGCTATAGTAGCCAAACACTCAACAATTGTTAATCAATTTTGGGTATAGTACATGTTACATTAGTCATTAAGAATTTTTTTATTTTTCAATGTGCAATATATGATTGGCTATAAAATAAACATAATTGACACTGCGTTGGTTCATTGTTACCCTTTCTCCTAGGAGGTGCGTCGAAACGCTATTTGATTGTGTCAGCAATGTATTTTTATTTTTACTGGGATCCAACAAAGGTTTGGGTGCCATCCTTTATTTCAGAACTACTGAATTCATTATGCTGTTAAATACAGTCATCACATTGAGATACCAAGTTGATACAGAAGGGATATCTAGTTGAAACAGTATTTGCCTAGCTGCTTGAACAAGCTTCATGGGTGGCAACATGCGCTTTTAAGCAAAACTATAATTCCACACATTTTGTGTGTTTGTTAGGTGTATTTCAATGTAGCCTTAGCCTTGGACCTAAAATATGAACTTATATTTGTAGTTCTAGATATGGCTAATATGGAATAAATTGTTCAACTTGCCATAGAATGTGGTTTCTGTTTGAGACAAGGAGCAGCTCTGCCCAATCCTCGTCAACTTACCTGCAACCATATACATTGCCTTGAATGTCTAACTGGCTTCTATGATGAGAATAACATTCTGATACGTCCATGGGAAGACTGCAAGTGTGTTGCTGGGTGACAAAGTTTAGCTATACGGTCATGTTAATAAGCAGGCAAATTTCTCGAGTCTCAAAATAGTTTTCATCCCATATTTGCTTTGCTAGGTGCTAGCAGGCAAAACCTAAATAGATGTAATTCAAATATTGACTCAGAAATGCAAGCTTTACATCAAACCAACTGATAAGAGTCGTGGTGTAAACAGACTAATAGAAGCCTTTTGTCCAAACTTGTCAGTTCAATGAATAGGACTGGTGGCTAAAAGAGCTAGCTTCTTGCTGACCTATGTTAATACTCAGATACATTGAGATAGCCCTATTCACGTGGACCATGTCCTAATAATTCGGATACGGTCAATCTTTACTGAAGTAGAGCAGCCAAGTCTCAATGCAGTGAAAATATCATAATCTAAAAGTCCACGGTCATAAGTAAAAAATGAAACATTTGTATTCATAATCGGCTTGTGTGTTTTTCAAACTTCATTAAAAGTGCACAAATCTAATTTCCGTTTTCAAGTAAATGAGACACATTTTAGAGACATGTTGACATAGAAACTACTTGATCAAACATACAAAATATTTTGCAGATAACATTTGAAACTGGCATAAGATGGCTTTCTTTATTGAAAATAATTAGCTTGATGACTTATTGGTAATTTTAGGAAGGTTGAAGCAGAATAGAACGTTTCACACTGTGTGTTATTTTGGAACCTGCACAAAGTTCGCAACAACCAGTTCTAAATCACAGATAAATTATTTACATGTGTAAACTACAGGCAATGTTAGCATCGCATCACATGTAATAGAGTTAAACTAATCTTCCCAAAAATTGGAAAAGTTAGTCGAAAAATATTGCACTGCTCTGTATTTACATGCCACTTTTAATATGCCACTATAATAAAATGACGATTTAAAAACACAGCGTGTTTGCATTAAAATACATGTAGAGGTTCAACAATTACCTATATGTATTTTCAAAACAATGTTGTAAGGTGTTAGGAATGAAGCACACTAGAAGCATGATGTAAAAGTTCTACATTCTCATGCTTTTATAAACCATCCAACAACCAGTTTTGAATCTAAAGAAAATTTAAACAAATATATTGAATTTGTTTTGTTTTACATTTTGCATTACAACCACATTTTGCTTTTAACTACTTCATGATTTTAATCACCAAAGGTTTCTACAATACAAGCTAAACTGACTTCATTGCATTTTATTACTATCTCTGACTGTACTCGGTGACAGACAGCTTGGTAATTTTATCAGAGCAGTATTTCTAAACACCAAATGCTATCAGTTCTCATTTTACTCTATTTTTTTCTTAGCATCCAATCTGGAATTATTTATTCATTTAAATATAGGCTAACAAATTGATTTTTTTGTTAAACATTTAGCTGTGTGAAGGTTATTTTGAGACTAGCAAGTAGTAACTAGTGGAAATGCATAAAAGTCTGACTAGTTATCTTATGATTTCATATGGAAGACTTAGTATTGGTACCAACCAAATAGAAACCCATTACATATTTCATGAGTTGCCAGCAAAAGTAGTAAACCAGGCTAATAGCTCAATCTTACGATTAGGACTCTTGAATAGACAAGAAAGCTCCATGCGTGATATTCTAATCAGTCTAATATAATGACGAGGCTTTATTACATAAACAGTGTGATAATGATAGGGATAAAATAGTAAAAGTAAAGGTAAAAGTGACCAAATTTCAATTTCTTTTAAAATCAGAAAAATAGTGTTTTTCCTCGTGCAGTAGTCTGTAAAAAGTCGTATGTATGCAATCAGAAGTTAATGATGATTATTAGAACATTTTAATCTACTAGCTTATTAAATATACGTGACAGGTCGTATCATTTTTAATACAAACGAGGTCAGATCACAAAATTGTTTTTAGCCCAATGTAATACATGTAGATAGATTTCTCAGCTTTTCAAAACTGTTTTCGGAATTGAAATCGAAGCAACCTAACCTGAGATACAGGTTTTTATCGAAAAAGGCGGTGGTCAATATGGTCGTCACCACAAACTGAGAAATTTGTCTTTAAAGTTGATGGATTGAATTTTAAACAGTATTATTTGTTGAAATTTTGGTATGTCATAGCAACCGCACGCTACAGACAGTATATTTTTATGAATGTTGAGATCTATAGGGAAGAGAACATGGCGAACGATATGAAATAGGTCCCAATGATGTCACTCCAACTTGAATACATAAAAACAGTGAGGTCAAGGCCCCATGTTGTGTCGTTAGAAAGGAACACATTAATACAGAGCCAAGGAGTTACTACCAAATTGTGTTGCACATTGAATTGATTTTTTGAGCATAAAATTGATGCAAATTTATCAGTGTTAAAATAATTACTCAATGCACTCACAGATATATTACTGAGATGAATGAGTTGGCATCTTTAGGGTAGACAATCCAAATCATCTGAGCCCGGGGAGACAATTTGAGATTAATGTTACCTGTTTAGTAGGTAAATTAGGTTTAAGTTAAAGCAAGTTAAAATTAATTAAAACGTTATTAAAATAATATGAATATAATATAATAATATAGTTTAAATAAAAAAATAAATTAATAGCACTGCTGCTACTGTCTATGATTGACGTTTACATTTCTGTATCAGGGCGATACAGCTAGCTTTATTACTAGACTTTTTAGTAGTATTTTTGGATTCTGCAGTCGTTGCAGCAGACGTATTGAGCTGTGATGGCTGGTGAATGGGCGCTGGGCACACAAGATTTATTTTGCTCTCATCACATAACTCTTGGAATTCTTTGAAAATATATTGCCGACGTTCAACACTCAGACAAGGTGACGGAATGATTTCAGGCCGCCCTGACCTGGCTGACTCTGCAGACATAAGCTTTTATCTTCCCTCTCCACGCTATTGGCATGTTTTTTTACTTGGACACTGCCTGCAGCAAAACAACGATTACTGCACACACTGTCTATTAGTATTACATTTATTGTACAACATTATCAAATTTCTCTATGTTGTACTTTCAACTCATATTAAGTAACCAAAAACCTTTAGATAGTTTGTGTATAAATAGCGCATGCAAGATTTGCAAATTTTTATTTCACTGATTGACAAAATGAGAAACATACCTCAGCTATATCAGAAAGAGAGGAACTCTGTTAGTTCTGTATTTTCTTTCTAGCAGGCCAAAGCAGAAATCACAGCTGAAATTTGTGTGACCTGCGACGAGAAAATTCAGTTCACTCTGCTTGATCAGCCCGTTTGCAATGGGCCAAGCCATGTACTGTATTACTGTGTTGTTTTTAGTCTGACCACTAAAAAGGGTTTGATATGTATACATAATTTTATCAATACATTTTCAATACAAACATGAAACTTCAAAACATTGGTTGTTGTTTGTATACCAACAGTTGTCAGCGTGGAACAAAGCTTTCTCTTCACCAAGGCCATTGGTCTCGAGAGAGTGATGAAAATAGGATACGACACGGTTGGCTCCTTTTGTCGCACAGGCAGTCTCATCAATCAGATAGTTCACTTGTGCAGGGAAGGTGTCACAGGCCACTCCAAATAGCGCACACATCCAAGTAATTTGGAAATAGAGTGGCCCAGGTTGCTGTGGGTTGGCAGGGTAGTAGACTTAAGAATTAAACAAAACAAACATTTGTTGTTTTCTATAGACATGCAAGTACATCGTACATTTACTGTTTTAATTTTTATTTTTAAATGTACATTTTTATTTATAAATTTGTTTGTTTTTATAATTCTTAATTACCATTTGCAATTGCTAATTGCCAGTTGTTAAAACTCAGCAATGTTTCAACTTAAAACACTACACTCATAGCCTTATACCTTGTAATAGTCTCATAATTGTTGTTATATTTTGGGCCGCGTGTGCGTTTTTGATGAAAATATAAAATAAGATTTGCGTTTTGTAAAAAGCAACAAAAAATGTTTTAAAAAATGCTTTTGACCTACATGCTGTGCATAATTAAATACGTAGTGAGCAACAGAAGATCCAGTCAGAGAAGTGTTGGTACCAAGCTTCGAACCTTCTGTTAAATATTGTCATAACGACAAGATCCCTAAACTACGACTGTTATCAGTAAAACTTGACTGAAAATTTCCATCTAATCCATCATTCTCAAAATCTAAATCGATCTTACTGCTTCGAGAATTACTATTACTTGCTTTTCTACAATGTAAATCTATATAATCCACATCGACCTCCTCAAATTCTTTCCAAAAGTCACCACCACCGATATCGCAGTGAGACATTTTAAAACGCGATACGTAGACTGAATAACCGGAAATAAAATATCGCCATTTTTGCCATCCTTGGCAACTCCTTCAACAGCTGAAAAACAGTCTAATCAATTATCCTAGCTAATCGAACACCTCAGAAATTGAATCCTGACTTATGATTCACCCTAGAAAAGTCATGACCTCAAATTACAAAAGTCTAAGCCGCATGGACAAGTTTCACTTTGAGAGCCTAATTTGCGTTATATGAAATGCCGCGTTGTATTGAAAATGATACGCGCTGTCACATATACATCATATAACAGTTTTATACTAATAACTTTACAACCTAAACCCTTCTTAACCCTTCTTAGCTACTCTAAACCATTGTTAACTCTTTACTTACTAAATATTTATTTTACTGACAATTAGGTTTTTTAGTATATACTCATATTTCTCATTATCATTCAATTTCTTTTTTTATAACTCATAATATCTAAAAAACATTTAAGTTGTCTCTTATTTTGTAACGTCAAACAGAATAATTGATACCAAGATAATCAACATAAAAGTCTACCTCAGCTTTTTCAACAAAAACCTAAAAAAGTGGTACATAGTGAATTTAGACTTTTTCAGCACTTTCCGCTGCCACTGTATATAACAAGTTGGGCCTATTTCAAGTCTCACAGGTTATAATTAATAGAGCTCATTTAGTTTTTGAAATTTTGTTATTATGATATTTATTATTGTTGTTCTGTTACTGGGTAATTTTTCTCAGCATTTTATCTGGTAGTATACTGGCAAACGGATGGTTTACTTTCCTCAGGTATCCAGTACTTTTCATTCATATTTTGGCAGATAGAAACAGAGCAGAAGGCTGAGCAGTGTCTATCTTCTTCTTTGTTGTTATTGTGTTCTAAGAAAAATATAATATATAATGTCTAGTAATATATATATAATATAATATATATATATAGTATATATTATAATATATAAATATTATAATATATATAATATAATGTCAGTCGTACCACTACTCAATCGATAAAAATCATCAAATTTCTAATGTGAAACCTCTGAAGCTGTAATGAGTCTGAAAAGGTAAAAGGTTGACTTGCAACAAAATTCACATTACCATTATTTGATATGAAAAAATTCACCATGTCTTACTCTGTTGTTTTGCAGGTGCAAAATATGTGGAAAGGTGATTACAAGCTCTTAAAAGCTCAAAAACGAAAAGCCGCCGTAGATTGAAATCTCTTTTTTTCTCTGACGTAACCACGAAATTTGGTTATCGTCTTGTCACATATGTCCTCACAGGAATGGAAAGGCCAATACAAAGCTCAATATAAAACTTATCGTAGTACTAGTTTATGACAAGTATATGACATAGATGCTCGCCACTTTACAGTTTCCTTTTGGCCTGGTCTAATCGGCCAATCGTAATCTGATCATGTGACCCACTACTTTGCAAATAATTTCTGCAGCACTTTCGATTATCACAAGTGACCAAAAAGCTCATCATGATTATCAGACAATGATATGTAGCCTTCAAGCTAAGGCTAAATAAATTAAACGAATTTTCACGGTAAGTTATAAGATATCACTGCTAATAGTGACAGCATTACGATGACGATAAAACAGACGCATAAGAACAATAGACATAGTTTTATTGAATGCATGAAGCATATTGGTGAAAATATTTTGACGAATAAGGTGGCATGAAAGTGTAAAGAAAAACCATCTCTCACCAGTGCATCACATTTGAGCCGTTTTCGAAAGGGAATCCAAACTACGGCGGTCTCAAGTGGCTACAGTTTTTTGTTCGTTTTTGAGCTTTTAAGAGCTTGTAATCACCTTTCCACATGTTTTGCACCTGCAACACAACAGAGTAAGACACGGTGAATCTTATAATTTCAAATAACGGTAATGTGAATTTTGTTGCAAGTCAACCTTTAACTTTATCAAGGTATCGATGGTATCAGTTTGTTATACTGTTGTGTTTTACATTGGATTTCCTTACATCGTAGTACTATATACTATAATTATTACATTATAATATACTATATTCTTTATAAGTAACATTAAGTATAATGATCTAATAAACCACAAAATATGTTACTTTTTGTTCAATTTTGTTCAACAAACAATTTACTACTGTGATTACCAATCTAATGGCTGACTGAAGATGATTGAATGGTACAAAAAACTATTAATATGCACTTTTCACTCATGCTTTCACACAGGGTGGTTTAGCTTAAGCTTTAGGGAAGCTTTAGCTCATGAACTACCTGCGTCCTTATTATAATGGAGTAGACCCTTACCATATACAGTGTAATAGTTTTAATTTGTTTATGTAGTTATGATTAATTAGTTAATTTGAATATGTCATTTTAATTTGGGCCAGTGTTGGTATCCCAAGGCAAAATATTTGTATGGAGAGCTATAAAAACCCAAAGTGAATATTTAATGCAAACAGCCCTTTGTGCAATTCTTGAAAATTCAATACATATACTGTAAATATTAAAATTTTATTTAAAAATAATATTTTAGCCGTAGTAACTATAAATATCGAGAGTAACTTTAATGTGTTTATTAATTAAGATTTGCCAAAAAAACATAACATTACAATGTAATATGTCCAGTACATATTCTATGGAGTTCTTACCTATGAGGTAGGTGTATAGCATATAGGTTGAGTTTACCATAAAGGAATTTAGCTTACCAAACACGTACCTAAAGCCATGTTTTAGTACGTATTGTAACATTTTTGCTAAACTACAACTTATTCATTGCTAAAACTGTGCCATTTATCCGCTTCCGGTTTTAATAACTAATAACTAATAATGCCAGCTTGAGTAATATCAATGATTGTACCCTTTTTCATTCAACATTAGATGAATTTAAAATAATAGCCTATAAGCTTATTATTTCGACATGATCAGCACACTTTCTGCCTTTTTTATGGGTTTTTTTTTTAATTTGATGGTACTGTATGACAAAAAATGATTCAAATAAAAATGCCAAAAATCCATCGTGTTCATCGTAAAACAAAAAATTGGTTCAGAGATCAGAGTAATTACTCGAAGCCCCGCTGGGGTATTTGCCTTTCTAGCAATGTTTTTCACACATGTACTGATTAGTGTCATGTTGGTAAGAAAACTACTATATCATGATGACAATGGTAGCGAGTCAGTTAATATAGTTACTGCATCATAGTTAGTTTAATTATGGTCCAGGTTAGTAAATAAATAAATTAATTAAAACAACCAAAAAAGTCACCTCATACTATTTACGTTTTCATTGAGAACTGCTTTTACATTGCTTGTGACGTTCTCTATGACATGTACCAATTACCACAATTAGGCAATACAGTCTATTTAGCCTGTATGAATTTTTACAGTCTGTACCATCTTATACCAAATTTATACAGACTATGTAGTCTGTATAAATGTGATAACCCGTTGCTAATGTCTTTCTTAGCAATGTTACCCTTAGGGGGCTTCTTCTGTTTAAGCCAATGTTTGTAGAACTGTTTTTCTACCACAAGATTTAATACTGCGATAACGAGACAGTGGTTGTATTTAAGAACAGTATATTTAACGATCTATATTACGTAGTGAGAATGTATCATAGAATATGAGCGTAAGAGTATCAGTATGAATGTTGAACTAAAGACTTCTCACAAACCAGATGGGGTTCCCTTATATAGGAGAGAATGACTTGCATAAAATGTGTGGCATGAGTCAAACACAAGATACGAAAAGGTTGCAGAATAATATTTACACAATTAATTTTGTTCCAGGCGCACAGACAAAGATAAGCAAGCGGATGCGGGCAGATCATTAGCTAGTTGGAATGTTTATGGAGGCTGACACGAATGGTGACACAGACAGTCTTGGCAGGAAAAGATGTTGGTCTTGTAGTAATTGTCAGATGTCAAATGATGAAATGTTATAGAAAAGTGTTACGTTCTTATCTTTTGTGTATAGTAAAATAACAACTTAATGTATAAAAGATATGTAGCTCTGACATGAGAGTTGTTCTGACATCGGTATGGAGAAACCGCAGCTAGGCAGAGGCAAGATGAAACTAGGTCATAGTCAAGATACAGGTATCTTACACCTTCCTCTTTAGACGACGATACGGCGGTAAATCTTCTTAAGGTAAAAGGAGCAGGGGTGATGAGGTTGGAGGTTCGACTGTCTATTTCTTGAACGAGGCAAAAGGAATGGGGGTAGAGTGTTGGTGACGAGGGGTTCTTCTTTGTATTGCTACCATCGTTCCATGCTTTGGTAATGTCTTTGTAAATGTAATCTGCGCTTACGAGTCTCGTATGTGGCCTGGAGCAGATCGCTGCTACCAAATATATCACAACCAAGGCTGCACCTTCATGTATCTTGTCGATGACTCCCAATTTGCAGCACCCGCTATCGATCAGCATATTTGGTTACTTCTCCTAGCAACAAAAAGCAAAATCTCAGCAAAAGTTGTATCAAAATACAATAGTACATTGAGTGACAGCCTAACTAAATGAAGCCTTACCTACTAATCAGGCCTTTGACTAAGGTCACTCAGGTGAACATGAAAGAAAAGGAACATAAACTGTAAAATATTTAAAAAAAATTTACAACGTGATAAAATACAATGGCAAATAGGTTGCATATGTTGCTCCTCTCTCCTTCGCTCAAGAAAACTTTAGGTGCAATAAAGAAAAATATTAAGGGAGAGAGTGCACCTAACAATCAAGATCAAAAGTTCAGCACTAATAATAGGTGTAACATATGCCATGATGCATTTACAGAAACACAGGAATTGCGTATTCTCTTTATTTCTATTTATTTATTTTATATGAAACTACTTAACTTTGTGGAAATGAGTGAGTATAGTCTCCGAGCAGCGGCAGTGAACCGTTGATGGGGTCTCCCAGATGCAGTGGGAAATCCTAGTCGGTGTCAAGGTTGTAGTAGGCTGGCTTCTTTGGTTGATGCAAGGGAAAAACGAATTTTGAATGCTAATTCAGCATTCAACAAGAGTTGCATGCTCGCTAATGCATGCTAATTTTGAGGACCAATTTAGAAAGGGTAAGCCAATTCCTGTTTAGCCAAATCAAATACTCTATGCAATAACCAGATATTGATAAGAACTCAATATTTTCTAGCAGACTGTATAGTACAATTTATCAATTTCGTACTCGTGCATCCTTACTATTTTCCACTCATGTTTTGCTTATTAATCACCGTCTGCTTTTGTTCCAGTACTTTATTTAAAATTATTGTTCCAACCGTAATTTAACCACCAATGATTTATCCAAAATTGATTCTCCTGACTTGTACTCTCCTTTCAATTTACTAGACATAACCGAAAATCCAAATTTATTATTTTTAATTGTACCTCATCGTCTCCAAGTAATTACTGACAATCCGCATCTATTGATCCAGAGAGGTATGTAAACTTATAAACTAAACGAGTTTGACATGATTGCTCGTAATATCCACAACATAACTGCTATCAACTTGTGAACCGTCACAAATTAAGGAGTTGCTTTACCCTTGCCCAAGTTCATGATTAAGACTGATAACTGCATCAGACCTGCGCAAGGGCTATTTTCGTTTGATCACATTGGTTTACCGAAAGTTATCAACTAGCTGAGTTATTTCGGAATTTTAATGACAGGTAAACTACCAATTACTAATCACTCTAGTTTTACTTGCAGCTGATTCACCGAATGATTACTTCTCAACTGATCGAACTGCCATTATTACGAACGTTTCTACTACTGATTATCTCGATCCTAACTCTACCAACATCACTTCTATCTACATCCACTCAACTGATTTTGCAACGAAAGGTCTCAACAAACTTTCAATTATTTTATTATCAACGATTCTACCCATCAGTATTTTATTAATTTTAATAACTATTTTCTTACTTTACAAATTTATTTACCTACGGCATCGAAGAGACAATCAACTTCCCACTATTGCCGAACTGATTAATTTAGGTGAGATGAGAAACTTGGCAACAATTGATGATGAAAGTGAAGATTCTTTGTTTGATGCATCTTCAATTATTAACCAAACTATTAATTCTCCTGTTTGATTCTTCTATTGAATTTCTTATTACTTACTATTTACTAATTTTCTATCCTGTCAGCCATCATTACAGTCTGCATATTTACTGTTGATTTAATTTCTTTCACAATCAGATTACGAATTTATTACATACATGTTTTACTCACAGTTACTTAGTGCTGTGTATAACTGGAACTGTCTACTTACTAATATAGTTACATTAAAGTTATTACCATCGATATTTAGGAGTTAACACTATTGAGCAAATGGGTGAACAATAGTGTTCTCTAGTTCCATGCACTTACTAATACAATTTTTTTTTTTTGACGCACAATTTCGAGTACAAGATTGTCTATTCACAAAACTAACAAGGAAAAGCATGAAGTATTGATGGTACGTAGCAACTAGGCACGGGGTCGTAGGTTGTATGTATGACGGGGTTGGGAATTACTCGTGTCTGAATCAGTGTTAGTTTGGGTGTGATCTGGTACATCGCCAGTACTCGTAGAATCAGTAGCACGCTTGACTGATACGTACTGCGGAGTATCACTACCAGGGAGCAGAGGCGGTTTGCACTTTTTAAGTCGCTGCAGGTGAGTGACGAATTCCACTCCTACTGGCCTTCCAGCAGCGCCCATTGCTCGGATGTATGCGTTTAGACCTCGCAGTTTCGTAATCACATAAGGTCCGTAATACTGACTCGTAAACTTTTTCACTTGTCCGGTAGTTACTCGAGGTACCAGGGTATACACGCAATCGTTAACAGCATAGTCATGCCCTTTCACATGCAAATCATGGTAATACTTGTAACTGGCTTGAGCACATTCGATGTTGTCACGGGCTTGAGCCCAAGCAACGGCTAAGGATTCTCTCATGATATCTACACTTGACTTATCCTCGGCATAACTTTTTGGGATAGTTATTGGCATACGCAGATCAAATGGTATGTCCAACTCTCTGCCATATAACATGTAGCTAGGGCTGAACTTGGTCGAATTGTGTACAGTGTTGTTGTATGCGTGAAGTACATATTTAGTCATCTGGTCCCAATTCGTCTGTGATCTGTTAATTATGGTCGACATCAGATTACTGAAAGTACTGAAAAATCGTTCAATTCCACCATTGGTTGAAGCTTGAAAGCTTGAAATCGTTTTCGTTTCAATATCTAACGTTTTGGCCAAGTCATTCATTAGATCGGATGCAAATTCCAAGCCGTTGTCACTTAAAAGGACATTCATTACGCCATGTGGAAGGATGACAAACTCAATCAAGTTTTCAGCAATTGTTTGCGTTTTCTTATAAGGAATAGGACGGGCTATCGCAAATTTTGTGAAACTGCATTGAAAATCTACAAGGTATTTTGCACCTGGCTCAGTTAAAGGAAGGGGTCCAAGTAGGTCCATGCTTACATGTGAAAATGGGCGTTCGCATTCGATGGGTTGTAATGGGTATACTGGATTAACGTAACCACGTTTCCTTTGATTGCAGGGCACACAAGCGGATATGAAATCTGCTACACATCGAGACATTCCAAGCCAATGGTACCGCTGAGATAAACGTTTGAAGGTTCTCGATCTGCCTACATGGCAACCAAAGAGAGACGAATGATATGTTGCAAGCAGGTCAAGCTGCAGCGCTTCAGGTACACACAATAGGGCTCTTACCGAGTCGGATGGGTTGTAATACACACCTCCTCTTGCAAGAAATAGTTATCCTTCTGGTTTTCAAAGTGTCTGTGCTGAGTAGGATTGCAGTCGGTCGGTTTTTCGCCATGAGTAAGAAAACGTATGATTTTAGATAGGTAGTCGTCCTCTCGCTGAAATTTCTTGAATGCCAACAGGTCTTCCTTGGTAGATGACAGGTGTGTTATTGTAGAGCCTACTACGCAATTGTCTGAAATAGAAACTCTTGATAGAGCATCGGGCACAACATTGTATTTACCTGGCTTGTGTACTATCTTTAAGTCGTATTCTTGTAACTTTAGGGCAAATTTTGCTAATCTCGAACACTTGTGTTGACAAGTCATTAGCCATTTTAGTGGAGAGTGGTCTGTAATAACTGTAGTTTCATGTCCAAGAATGAAATGACGAAAGGTTTTACATGCATCCACGATTGCCAGAGCTTCACGTTCATAGGTGGAATATCGCTGCTGAGCTGTGTTTAACACCTTACTGTGATATGCAATGGGATGGTATCCATCCTCAAACATTTGACAGAGCTGGGCTCCTAAGGCAAATCCACTGCAGTCAGTATGCACTAAGAAAGGTCTTGTAAAATCTGGATATCTTAGCACGGGATACTCCGCCAACTTCCTTTTCAGCAAATTAAATCTTGTCTCACACAATTCAGTCCAAACAAACTTTCGGTCATGTTTCAAAAGTTCTAAAATGGGCTTTATCAAATCGCTGTAATTTGGAATGTAGGTCCGATAATAATTAACTAGCCCAATAGTCCTACGCAGTGAATTGAGGTCATGAGGCGAAGGAAACCGCAATATTTTGTCCACTAGCTCAAAGGTAGGTTGACTGCCTTTATTTGTGTACACATGTCCTAGATATTGAACCTTATCTCTGGCAAATGATGATTTCTCTGGATTGACCTTTATACCATGCGCTATAAAACGGTCCAACACGACACCCACTCATTCAATGTGTGGGTCCACGTTATTCTCGCTAAATATTAAAATGTCATCCAAAAAGGAAAGGCAGCTTTTCCAGTTCAGATTTGCCAAGATGGTGGAAATTGCTCTCTGAAAAACTTGAGGAGAGTTTTTCCAACCAAAAGGAATCACCTTGTACGTAAACACCCCATTATATGTCACAAAGGCGCTTCGCTCTCTATCTTCTTCGCTATCTAACCCAATTTGCCAATAGGATTTCATTAAATCAAGCGTTGTAAAAAGGGAGCTCCCTGTGAGCATCTCCTTGACACTGTCTTGATGAGGTAATGGGAAAGAAAGAGTATGTGTGCATGCATTTACCCTACGATAGTCATTAACAATGCGCATACTCGTACTATTCTTCTTCTTCACTAAAATAATTGGTGACGCCCATGCGCTTTGTTGGGCAGGCTCTATTAACCCAGCTTTAAGCAACTTGTCTATTTCCTCATCTAAGGGGGCTTTGTGTACTACCGGTATTCGATATGGTGCGTGCCGGATAGGGGCAGCATCCCTAGTGTCACAAACTCTACCAGACAACCCAGATACTCCGCCTAAGTCAAAGGAGTGAGTAGCAAAAGCATCTCTTTTAGACTCAAGAAATCTTTTAAATCGTTTCTGATCCTGTGTATTCAATACAGATTTTGTCAAGTCAATTTTACTTATAGGGTCAGTTGGCTTGGTATTAACATCTTTAAAAACTTCATTAGCATTAACCACATCCATGTCGTCTGCAGGTAATGAAAAGGCAATTCCAAGCGGAGTTCCTTTATATACTGTAATGTAGTTTTCAGAAGTATTTACTACACGGCACCTCAAATTACTGTCGCTTGGATTGCGTGTCTTTGCAAATAATAAATCTTCGTGTACTATGGTTGGTTCAAAGACCACATGGTCGTTATAATAAGTTCCGCTTGAGTTGCAAAAGTTATTGTCACTGTACGGTGGAAAAACCAAATCCCTGTCTGCAAACACATTGCAGTACATTCTACTGTCAGCATGTTTAATCATAGCGCAGTTATTAAGCAATTGTTTTCCATGCCTCACAGGCTGTATTCTTAGTCTTCCCAAGTGGTAGTCAACACAAAACTTTCCCAGTTGTTTTAGACTGTCAACTCCTAGTATTAGTGAATATTTGCATGTATCTATTACCAGAAGAACTGTTTCAATAGAAATATTACCATGGCATCGTATTGGCACAAAAACCTCACCTAATCCTAACACTACATGTCCACTCATCGCTCTTACAGCTCGAGAAGTTTCTTTTATTTTAGTCTGAATGCCAAGTTTTCTACACAAGTCCATGCTAATTGTGGATACCTGCGCACCAGTATCTATCAGAGCATCATGTTCTTGACCAAGAATTGTGGTACGTATTAAAGATTCATGGACTAAATTCGACACATTGCACACGATATCTGCTAAGGTGGGAGCATGTTGTCGTGTGTATACTCGTCTTGCTTTTGTCTGAGAGGCTATATGCTTAGTGGTCTGTCTAGTAGATTGTCTGTTTCGTGTCTTAAGTTGGTCAGTTTCCCTAGGTAAATTTCGCTCAGGTGTTTTGTAAGATACTAGCGGAAGGGAAGCTGGCTCTCTTGGAGCCCTAGGGTTTTCCTCTATGTTAGTCATTTTATCTGATAGTATGTCATTGCTATTCGATGGCAATTCATCGACCTCAATTTCCTCAAGCTCATTTTGCTCCAATGGAATTTGGGTATTCCCAGTAGTTTGGTTCAAAGCGATAGATATTTTGGTATTTCTATCGGTTTCCTTAGAGCCAAGGAAATATCCACGCAAATTTTTCTTAGGATCTTTTGCAAATGCTTTCAGTCCAGTGCACATGAGAATGCATCTCCAAACTAAATTTAAGGTTATATATAGACAGCACAAGAATATCCAAAACTGCTTTATGTCCCATGTACCATAGGTACTCAGGAATGAAAAGGTTCCTTGATTAACTATATTGTTTGCCAGTTTGCCGGATTGCAGTAAAGGGTCACTGTGAAAATTAGAAGTTACTCCTAAATGCTCCAGAATTTTTGCTTGATGTGAAGAGGAACTAGCCCAGTCATTTAGTGAGAACTTGTCTCTAAATGTATCCCAGTCATATAGTAATAGTTGATGGATTACCACCTTGTCATGTTCGATGCCAAACGATGAATAGTCTAGAAATATCAAGTTAAGAGAGTCAGTCTTGGTAATAGGAGTCAAGTCACCGCTGCTATGATGATAATAGTACAACTTGTTCTGTAGCGAAACAGGAATTTCCTGGTTCATTGCACACTCACCGTAGTCCCTGTCATGAAATACTATATTTGTATGAGTGTCGAGCCAAACAGTTTTATTAGCGCTGGCAATATTAATGTTCAAAGGAATCCTGCTAGAGCACGTTTCCACAGACATTATAGAGTAGTTCTCAATTGGTTCGCATGGATAAACAGATAAAAGGTTGTGAGTCAGCATTGCATAAACGTAGGTATTATTTAGTAGGTGCCTAGCAGCCAATGTCGGGCTCCGCTCGAGTGAACTTGTGACCAATTGCACTAGTGCTTGCATGGCATGACAATTATTCAGAAATAACGCTTTGAACATGTGATTGTAATTTTGGTGGATTCGTAATTCAAGAGCTTGCAGCTTGGCATTTACTTCGCTATCCGTTACTCGTCCATCAATATCTCGTTTTCCTCGGGTTACATTGTTTACACGGCTGCAAGCTATGCCTTGGTCAGACAACTCCACATCGCCACCACATTCACTATCTTGACGCACAATCTGATTTTTAGTGAAACTTAGGGCTAACTCACCCCTTTCTGCCATCCAGAACCGATCTTGGAACTGGCCGTGGAAAGTCTGGTGTGGCAGGTACTTGCACTCCTCCCTCTCGTCTGGTTCCCAGAGAAGAGCAGAGCCATCCTTCAGGTTGCAGAAGCCAGCGAGGTAGGTGCAGTGGTCTACCACACCAGCAGGGCTTTCCACATTCTCGCCTTCTCCATGTCGCTTGAATACGCTCGTCTCATACAAATAAGCATTAAAGACAGTGAACTCATAATCTGCGCAACATTTAAAACCAGTGTGAAATTCCGGTTCCGCCACATTATCCGTTTGGTAGATTGAACCAATTTGTACCAGATCACCGTGCGGGGAGGTATGCCATTTATACATTGAATAGCATGTGTCTCGTGAAACAAGTTGGTCAAAGTAGTCGTCTGTCCTTGTCTGTCCCTCACCAAAAAATCCTGAATGAGTCACAATCCTAGTTTGAATGATTTTGCAATGAAATGCTCCGCTTTTGTATTGGACCAAATTGGGCTTATATAAAGTTAATGTCAAATCGTAGGGGTCGTGTGAGGCAGTGGTGTCTGGCAGTATGCAAGGAGGCAATTTTGGTAATTGAAATTTTGCTACAGTATGCCCAGTCCGGCAAAGCATTGGGGACTGAGCTTGGCACATAGTCAAGAGCGCAAGGAATGTAAACAAGAAACTCATGGCATATGACATTCCAAGCCCACTACCAACATTCCTTCTAGTTACACTAGGTGGTCTAGAAGGGTGATAATTAGCCTTATTATCGCTATTCAATTGCCTCTGCAAACCGCTTGCACTCACTTCACTTGCACTACTCTTAAGGTTAGTCATCACTTGCTCAGTTTCAGCTACATCAAGTGAAATCAATTCGTAGGCTTGTTCCCTGCTTACCCATTCGCTAGGCACAGTAGGAACTACCTTAGCCCTACTGCTGACCTTACTTGTCTCAACATTTACCTGCGAAACTTGTGCTACTTCAAAAACAACCGCGGGTACTATTGTGGCTACACGGTAAATTATTGGACCCATTACTTTTGCTTTAACTTCATGTGCAACTGGTGCCTCAACATATTCAAAAGCCATGTTGTCAAAAACCATGGTTGTATTGTCTCGTGCCTGGTTGAGCGCTACACTAGCTGGCTGTCTCGTAGAATTTGCAAAGGGCACTTCGGCCGAAGCATATGCTGCTCGCGAGGGATTTGTGACAGATTGCTCAGTAACTGGAGATTTTTGACTCGCTAGCCAATCCTTGAACCATTTCGGCATCTCGTTTTGGTGGCTATTTACTCTATGCTGGCCTCTATTGCTGCCATTGTCAAAGTTTGGTCTAGGTTGTTGGTACAACTGAAACCTACCCTGCCCTGGCCTTGCCTGGCCTTGCTGACCTTCCCTACTACTCACAGCCTTCTTGTCACAAAATCTAGCTAGATGTTTGTCCGACATACACAAAAAACATTTTCTAACTGTCTTGTCAAATCGTTTGTTTTGAACTGGGTGAGGCCTGCCACTCTGGTAATTTGCGGAAATGTCAGAAACATTTTTATCTGCTAGTAGCGCAGTTTCTACACCAACTGCAGCTCTCAAAATATCTGATAAGTTTTTGCATGGTGTGCCCATTATTTTGTCTCTAATAGCTGAATGCAAACCCGCTCTGAGGTGAAGCAAAATATAAGGGCTGTCTTCCCCAGCGCTTCCAATCGCAACAATTTTTCTGAAGCGTTCATAATACTTGTGCACGCTTTCCGTGCTTCCCTGTCTCAGTGCTGAGACTTCCAACACTACTTGATCGTCACCTTTGCATGCATTCAACTTAGTTTTCATGAGCCTTTTTACTTTTTCATAAGTTACCAAACTGCCTTCTGCTCTAACAATTTCCTTTAAATATGCCGCAGCAAGATCTTTAAAATATAGCTGTAAAACCAGCACATAAGAAGACTTGGGCACCTCATTCAATAAACAACAAGTTTCAAATTGCGTTGAGAAACTATCAAAATCTTCTTCACTTTTCCCAGTAAAACTTAAGCCAATGAATTTTTACAGTCTGTACCATCTTATACCAAATTTATACAGACTATGTAGTCTGTATAAATGTGATAACCCGTTGCTAATGTCTTTCTTAGCAATGTTACCCTTAAGGGGCTTCTTCTGTTTAAGCCAATGTTTTTAGAACTGTTTTTCTACCACAAGATTTAATACTGCGATAACGAGACAGTGGTTGTATTTAAGAACAGTATATTTAACGATCTATATTACGTAGTGAGAATGTATCATAGAATATGAGCGTAAGAGTATCAGTATGAATGTTGAACTAAAGACTTCTCACAAACCAGATGGGGTTCCCTTATATAGGAGAGAATGACTTGCATAAAATGTGTGGCATGAGTCAAACACAAGATACGAAAAGGTTGCAGAATAATATTTACACAATTAATTTTATTCCAGGCGCACAGACAAAGATAAGCAAGCGGATGCGGGCAGATCATTAGCTAGTTGGAATGTTTATGGAGGCTGACACGAATGGTGACACAGACAGTCTTGGCAGGAAAAGATTTTGGTCTTGTAGTAATTGTCAGATGTCAAATGATGAAATGTTATAGAAAAGTGTTACGTTCTTATCTTTTGTGTATAGTAAAATAACAACTTAATGTATAAAAGATATGTAGCTCTGACATGAGAGTTGTTCTGACATCGGTATGTAGAAACCGCAGCTAGGCAGAGGCAAGATGAAACTAGGTCATAGTCAAGATACAGGTATCTTACATAAATGTGGTATAAAACAGCATTTGGATCTGCTTTGATTTAGGCTAACTAACCATTTCCCAGGTGAGTTTTTGAGCCTATTTCAGCTCGTCTTGGGTGAATTAATTTTTCAAAAACATGAAAATTTTGAAACTTTATTGAAATGATATTTTTTGATACACTATGGTTGTATGATAGGTTTGTATCATATAACAAGGCATTGTACAAACAGTTTTACACCCTTTGTGCCTATTGGAGCTATTTAAACTACCCTTACACATAAATTTACCACACGTAAATTTTTAAGAAATTGGAAAAATTTGATTGTTGTTGCGATAATGTTATATTGTTGAATAATACTTATTCTGTATTTATATTACAAATAAAGCATTTTACAAGTAGAACCACACTTTGTAATGTATATTAGCCATTGCTTATACTTAGTCCATAGCACATATCCATAGTCCATACAGTCTATTTGTGGTCTATAGTCCATATTGTCTAATTGTGATAAGTGACAACAGAAGAATTGTCATCACTAAACTCATCACATATATCAAAATCCATTAGATCGGCATCAGAAAAAAATTGAGTCATTGTCTGAGTCATCAACTATAGAATCTGCCAAATCAAACTGGGCCTTTCGAGTTGATCTACAGCAGGTCATTGGGAAGATAAAGCCATGATTACAAAATGTTTTTTGCGTTCTCAAAAGATCAATGCTTGGATTTCACTAAGTAAAAAAAGCACAAAGAAAGGGCATCGACAACGATCGTAAAACACAAAAATCATTTCGGGAAGAAAAAGGCTTACTATTTTACTGAGTAACAAAACATATCGATATTGATAACAATCACCCAAAACGAGTTGAAATGAAAAGATACATGTATAAAATGTAGTTATTCCAGTCGTCACATGTGTTCTTTTACTTTATAAAGTATTTAATCAAATAGAAAAATGAACACAGACCAGTAGTAAGTCTTTATACGTAGTGCGTACGATATCACCATTAATGTCGCACCACCCACTAGGATCGATATCGCAAAACGACATTAATGTCGCACCACCGGTAAAAAGGCTAAGGGAAGCAATCCTGAATTCAGCGCTACACACTATACTTAGCATAATATTTATACAACTACAAAGTCTTTATGATACATATATGTATTGTTGATAGATAATATAATTTTTCAACGAATCCATAAGTTTTTACCTTCACAGCATTTATACCTTTACTTTTATAGCATCGATAAAACTTGTTAAAGAGGTTTTCCTGATACATGGAAACTGTGTCACTACCATATCATATAGTGATAAACTCATATACATAACTCTGCTAGTAAAACTACCCCTATTGCTAAGCTATCACACGCCATGTGTCTCTATACCGGGCCTTAGAGATGGCTATACATGGGTGCCATGCAGCCTTGTAATTAATGTATATGTGTTGAAGCATCAGAGTAGCTAACATAATGAAAATAAATGAAATAAGACAGGTTTTAATATTATATTTTTCTGAGCAAGCTAATAAATAAATGTAATTGAAATAACAATTCTTTTAAATTATATTGAAGCAAAATTTATTTTAAAGGAATTAAAAAGTTACATGATTTGATTGCATAAAATTTTTTTGGAAGTAGGTTCTAAATAACAAAAAATTGTATTCTAAAGAATTACCAACTTTCCAAAAAAAACATTTGTGTTGGTGCAATCTGAGTGTTCACTTGATTAGCATCTTCATATTCACTATTAGTGTTCACAGTCAATTATTATTTATTGCGTGCTTTATACATTGTACTTTTCCCTTATTCATAGGTGATAGCTGTGAGATAACGCTAGAAGTTGTCTCCACTGATGGGTTTCTAATTGATGAGCAGCTGAAGCTTCGACCTTCTCAACCTCTTCCAAAGTCTCTCAAACTCCTTTATACAGTCTCTTTACCATCATATCCTTATTCAACAAGAGTCTGGAACTCTCAAATATTAACTGGAATGTCTAATAAAGCAGTAGGTACTATTGACAACAACTACCAAGTAAAAAGCTCATTCATCACATTTAACAACTACCCTGGAGCAATGGAGGTCTACAAAGACAGACTATATACAGCAGTGTGTGGTAAGCCTTGGACCATCTATGCACATGATCAACAGGGAAAGCAAGTCACTTTCTGGACTCACAATGACTATAATAACAACATCACAGGACTAGCCATCACTTGTGATAAAGTAGTTGCTCCAGACAGAGAGAACAAGCTTCTCATCATCTACTCACTGACAGGGAATAAACTCAAATATATTTCTTGTCCTCAGCTTAGTCAAAATTGGGTCTCACTCTGTGTTTCAGGATCACACAAGGTTGTTTTGTCTGACTATGACTCATCCCAAGTCTGCTTGATAGACATATCTCAAGGTCAGCTGCTTTGGACTTGTAAAGATGTGCCTCATCCACTAGGAGTAGCATGCTATGGTGAGAAATATGTCCTGGTGGCAGCATCCAACAGCAGCACTGTGAGAGTCCTGGATAGCTCAACAGGTTGGTTTACTTATAAATGATATACATAATATGTGTGAGCAGTTGTGCTGACAAATGTGCTGTACAATCTAGTTATTGATAGATATACTACTAGATACATAGTGTTGATGTAAACACATGTAATGCTAACCTGACTACTTATCATAATGGAATTAAAGACTATACATATTAATAGAGAACTCTGATAGTCTACTTGCTATAGACTTAGTATTAGATGATGTTTCAGAGTAGCTGTATAATTTACATTATTTCTCATTCATTGGCTCTTCATTATTTTGGATTTGTCTACACACACAGTAGCCCCTATACTATCACTGATCAACTGAGTATCATATAATTTATTATTATGATAGCCTGTGATATCATCAAGTCTCAAAGTTGTACATAAAACTATGGACAGTCCAGTTACCAGATGGGAAATTAGAGGCACTTACAATGTGTTCCAAATGTGTTGAAGAACATACTTTCAATGAGGCAAAACAAAACATTTTTAAATTTAAGTTTTTAATGAAAAAATTGCTTTTCACTCTATTATTGCTTATTATGCTATAGTGAAAAGAGGGCAGTGGTCATCTCAGTGCTACTATAAACAATTTGGATTATACTAAAATAATTTCTATTCGGTCGCTCTGTAAAGTTTGAACTCAATTTTAGACAAGAACACTTTGTCTGGCAGCTTGTTTGAGTAAAATAAATTAAGTGTAATCTTCTATTTATAATACAAATCTTTTTATAAACAATTTTACTTCATTTTGTCAATGAAGATTGTATACTTGCTTGCTTACCCATAGCAGCCAGTCTTGAATTTCATGTCACAAATATGGTTTCCATCAAGCTTTTTACACTTTGCCATTGGCTCCCAATAGCTGGTATTTGGCATCATGCCAACCTCTCTGTGGCTGTAAGAACTGGACGAGTATAACTGTAGTGGCTCAGAACCTGGTCACTTGACCAGGGAATTTTCTGTTTTTGTCCTATGTCTTGCGCATGCCCAGTTGCATTTAGTCATGTATCATGATTAATATTAGACACTGGCCACAATGCTATATTCTATCACAGCAATATTGCAATAACCCACTACTAATAACCCAATACTGTTAAGAAATATAAGATAAGATATTATGCAAAAATGTGCATAAATAGTTGCAGAATCTTACATAATTATTGTAAACAGAGAGGTATTTGGAAAATGTATAGAAAATTAGGGAAATGTATAAAAAAGTAGAAATCTCGAAAAAATTGGTAAGATTTGGCATGATATATTAAATATTAGACAAAAACAGAAAATTCCCTGTCACGTGACCAGGTCCTGAGCCACTCAGGAAGAAATAGTGTAATAAGATGAACCAGTTATTGACACTGAGTTCATAATATAATCAGGTGGTACTCAGTCTATTTTATTCTGCAAGATGGGCCTTTGAAAGGTCAACCTGTCCAGTGATCTGAGGCTTGCTTTCCAGTTACTAGGCTAAGCTGTATAGACTCAGCTTAGTGGAAATACAACTCTATAAAGAGGGCGTAGCTGAAGAAGTAATTATGTTGAAGTATGAAACTCACCATGAATAAAATTTAAAAAATTTTTTTTATCAAAGATTATTGAAATAGCGAATACAACTTTTTGAATGATTTTCTCGCAGCAAGGAATAAGGTTGCATATGTAGCCTGAGAACTTTGATGGAAAATTTACGGTAAACGCTTTCAAGCAGTCCAACTAATTAGCTGTGAGGAGCATTGGTGCAGTTTTATGGCAGCGCAGTGATTGATATTATTTATTGAAAAAGGATAACTTTTCAACAAACTTTTCTTGTGAGTGACTAAATAATACAATGTAGGTGAGGTAGTCTCAGAGCTGACAGACAGAGCTATTGAGAGTTGTAGGGTGTTTGACCTAGACATCTCAGGAGACAGACTAGTTGTAGCTAACCACAATATCAGTAACATAGCAGTTTTCTAGTTACAACCATAGCTGCTGCTTCATCAGTCTGAGTTGCTGCCTTCTCATTCTTATTATAAATTATAAGCTACTCTGCAAAAGCTAAGAGAGATGTCTCAAGGAGTAAGGTTGCAGGTGTAGCCTTAAAACTTTGAAGGAAAATTGATGGTAAACCTTTTTAAGCAGTCTTTCAAAACACCCCCTAACTACTTAGCTGGGCAGAACATTGGTACAGTTCTATGGCAGCGCAGAGATTGATATTTTTCTGTTGAGGAAGGATAACTCTTCAACTAGCTTTTCTTGTAAGTGACTGAAGAATACAGTGTGAACCTTCAGATAAATTATATTATATTATATTATATTAAAGAGAGATGAAATCAGGAATATGCTGAGACTGTTGATAATACCTATTACATTGTAGGTGTGATAGTCTCAGAGCAGCTGACAGACAGTGCTTTTGAGAGTGGTTGGGTGCATGACATGAACATTTCCAGAGACAAACTAATTGCAGCTAACTGGAATAAAAAGAACATTGCAGTCTTTCAGCTACAACCATAGCTGCTGCTTCATCAGTCTGAGTTGCTGCCTTCTCATTATTATTATAAATTATAAGTACAAAAGTTAAGAGATGTACCCATGTTGTGAAAATAGTTTATATGTAGCTGTCTGCTGCTCAGTACAAATACTGATTTGCTGTACACAACAAAGTTTAATGTTTCCATCATCAATAGTTGTCCCTCTTCACTTTCACTTTGCTAATTCTGATTGGTTGGTTCAAGAAGGAAACTTGCATTTGATAAGAGTTTTTGTCTCATGATCTGAATTCCCGGCAAACCACTTAATAAAAGTATTTGTTTGACAATTTTTTAACCCTCATCATGAAGTTATTCATGCTTTAACTATCTCACTACCGCATTAAAATCTTACCAAATGAATATTCTGCTCGGATTAATAAAACAAATTTTTCAAAAAGCCGATACACCGCTAGTATTTTAGCAATATCTTGAGAATAAAAACATATATCGTTTTACGGTACAATGCATCTTATTCACAACAAAATTTCCTACAAGATAAGTATAAAGTGAGTTTTACTCTTGTGCAACATCTAACGTTTTATCTGTGTTGAACAAACGCGGTTTGTTTTTCCTTGCCATGACGAAAAAAATTGGTTTTTGCCATTTGAAAAGTAAATAGAAATGAAATCGTTGAACCAAACAAAAGTTTTTTTAGGTGCATGTGATTGGCAATACAATTGGCAATAGGCTTTGCTATTAAAAGAAACGTGAAACCATATTGAAAAGCCGATATATCAGCGTAGTCCATCATATAATATTAACACTAGAGACTTCACATGGTAATAGTACTTCCTGGTGAATAACTTAATATGTTAATATAGTTTGACTGCCTTGAAGTAAGCTGATATACTTTTGATATTAGTACACAAGTTAATTAAATCATATGATATGTCAAGTCGACATTGTACTAGCTTCATCAACAATAACTTCATATTATATGCTTATAGACTTTTTTCGGTTTTTGTACTTCCTGCTATATGTCATATAACGCATTCAAAACACAAATATATTATTGTTGCTTATAATAAATCCAGTTTCATATTACCGGTTCAACCGTTGAATATGTTATTACAGCCAATAGAGGGAAAATTACAGCTCACCATATTGTATTTTTACATATTTAATACAATTATATATTTGTGTTTTGAATGTGTTAGATGATATATGGCAGGAAGTACTAAAACAAAAAACATATAAGCATATAATATGAAGTTATTGTTGATAAAGCTAGTACATTGTCAACTTGACATATAATATAATTTAATGAACCCGTGTACTAATATCAAAAGTATATCAGCTTACTTCAAGGCAGTCAAACTATCAGCCATTAGGTAATCATTTGTATTTATGATTTTGAAGTGAACTGTCTTTATTTATTCAGTTGTGCTGCTGGTTTCCTGGCAATGCTAGCACTGAGGGGTTAGTAAAGAAATAGTTTCTCTTTCCATGGATAAACTCAATACAAAATATTAAACGATTTTGCCAGAAAGTATCAGCATTTTCTTCCATTTTTAATCGTTTTTGTATATTAAAGGTAGTTTGACGACTAAAATGTTTCAAGATTAAAATTGACAAAACCTGGTGACCTGACAGACCGTGCAGGATTCAAATCAATGGACTAATTTACAAAGCGTAGCTCATGACATGTTATGTCTAGGTTTGATTGTGGCAGTGTGCCAAATTTATATGTACTAGCAGAAAGTTGAACTTCAGCTCATACTCAAATTTTTTCAAGGAGTAATAAATTTTATGCTAAATTAAAACATATCCATGGCATTTTCCTAAAACTTAGCTAGCAAAAACTTTTAAATATTTGTTGTTTGCCAGTAAACCAGATGTAGAGATGCTGAGTTAAAGATTTTCCCTTCATTGGCTCAGCCCTGACACTTGAGCCGCTAATTTGTAACCTAGAAACGCGTTCTTCTACTGCTTGGCAGCGCTCCAAGTTTACTAAAAGAAAGCAGAAGTGGTTGAGAGCCGTGTGCACAGAGCTATGTTTGTTGCATACAAATTTTCCTTCAATTGTTATGTCATAGTGTTATGAAAAAATGTGGGGTTGTCAATTACTTGAAATAATAAAGGGGTGATAATTGTTGATATAAATGAACTGACTAACCCTCCAGTATAACACAGATTCCTAATATAAGAACTTGCTTGCATCAAGAGTTCATTTGTTTGTTAACTTATTCCTAACTCTTAAGCCAATTTAGTATTTTTAAATGAAGAGATATTCAAATGAGTGATTAGCACATGATTAAAATTGCTATTAAATTCAAACAAAATGAAATGCAGGAATTGAGAATACCAGTTTTCTTGTTAGCGCACGGAGATTTGGTAACTCTTTGGATGTACGCAACTACCATGACAAGCGTAGATTTTTTGTTATGATGTAATTAGCAGCAAGATCTCACGTTTAGTCACCAGGTACCAGAGAGAGACAAAAGTCACTAGTGGGAAGTCTGACGTCTCTAAGCACTGGAAGGCGTAGACAAGGTCACTCACTTCTTTCTAACATGGAGGGGAGTATCAGTATACTGCTCCATCAGAAAAGAAATTGGCCACCATATAGGGCTTTTGTCATAAGTGTGCCTTTTGCAGTTCCTACAAAATATGAATTTTGCTGGTCTAGCTTTCCCTGGACTATTTGGCACTTTTTGATGAGTAGAAGAGGTTGAAGTACGGGGAATACTTTTCTTGCGGGAATATGTGATGTATTCAAATATCTGAAATAATTTCGTCAAAACTCTAAGTGAGTTCATTTACAGCCGCTGTGGACTATGAATTACGAATGCATCGTATACACAAATATCTAATAAATGAAAATAATAGCTTTTTGTACCATTACATGGTTTTACGCGCAGGGTTATAATAATGCAAACTTTGATCAGATTTGTTAACTCTCCCATGTATTGGTTGTAATCAAAAATAATAGCTAGTTTGCAAACTTTATCCATTTCATGATTTACTCTGCTTGTATCTGCGACCTCCATGTGATTGTGCATAGTTGTATTTCCAGAACTATTTTTTTATCTCTCCAACAGCCAACCATACTTTCTCCATTAGATAAGCTTGTTTTCTCACCTTTTTTAATTACTTTTCCATTACAAATTTTTAAATCTTTTAGGAAACCTTTTAAGTTTGGACACAAAGTTCTGCAAACATGACGGTTTTTTTTTTTTAAGTTCAGCTGCTAACTTTTGCAAATTATAAAAATTATCCATGAATAAACAATGACTTAAATTTAGTAAACCATTCATTAATTTCATGACTATGTTGTGAGTGATACCTCTACCGGTTCCTCGGCTTGCTTTTGCTCATCACCAATGTAGAAAGCTTGTGAAAAAAGCCAAAGACAGCATCGAAGAGAGCAAATAACTTTATTCCAAATCTAGATCTTTTAGATGGAGTATACTGCCTGAAGCTGAGTCATCATTTCCAAACCAGCAAGCTTTCATCTATACATATGAATTTACCATGCAGTAAAACAGAAGATAATCGGTCACATATCATGGCAAAAACATTTCCCAGTTTGAACAATTTATTGCCAACCGGTTTTTCCGAATGATCAGTGAAATGTAAACTGTTTAAAACAATTGAATAACGAGAATAGAAATGAACAGAACCATCATCCAGTATAACACAGACTACTAATATAAAACTCGCTTGCAGCAAGGGTTTATTCGTTCATTAACTTATTCCTAATTTTTAAGACAATTATTATTATTGTTTTTAATTGAAGAAGTATTCAAAAGAGCAATTGTTACATGAGTAGACTTATTACCAAATTCAAGGCAAATGAATGTATACAGGAAAGCAGAATACCGGTTTTGTTGTTAGCACACGATGAGTCGGTCACTCCTTGGATGTACGTAACTGCCATGAGAGCATAGATTTTTAGTTTGGATGCAGTCAGCAGCAAACTCTCACGTCTATTCACCAGGCATCAAAGAGAGAGAAGAGACAAAAAGCATTTGTTGGAAGTCTGACCTCTCTGAGTGCCAAATGGCAAAGACTGAGTCACCCACTGCATACTATCAAGAAAGGTGAGTATCGGTAGACTGCTTTATCAAAAGAGAAATTGGTTATAATACGGGACCCAGGCCTGTTGGCTCATTTTTGTAGCTGAGGACAAACCAGGCAAACGCTGAGTCAATTCATGATGGATAACTACACGTGCCTGAAACAATCGAGGGTGATCAATCGAGTGATATGAAAAGGAAAAGCTGCAGAAAAAAATCTGCAGAAAAAAACAAAAAAAACTATTGGGTTATATTCTTTTTTATTATTCGATAATGATATATAAATTTCGGGTGTTTTGATTGGCTAAAAATAGTCAAAATATTCATATCAAGAAGACAACTAGGGACAATCACAATCGACTATCGAGCTATCGCGCAACTCTACTTTAGAGCGGGTGTGCACAAGGCTATTATTGTGGCAAATATTTGTTCATTAAAATGGTTTGCCATACTATTATGGCAAAATGTTGGGTTGTCAATTACTCGAAATAATAAAGAGGTTAGAATTATGAATAGAAATTAACAGGGCCACACTCCAGTTCCACACGGATTACTAATATTAGAAAAATGCTTGCATCAAGAGTTTACTTTTGTATTTACTTCTCTTAACTCTTAATACAGTTATTATTATTGCTTTTAATTAAAGAAATATTCAGAGGAACAATTATTAAATGATTGCTTTTATTATCAAGTTCAAGGAAAATGATATTCATGAATTCAGAATATCGATTTTGTTGTTTGCGCGTGGCAATTTGGTCACTCCTTGGATGTATGCAACTGCCATGTCAAGGGTAGATTTTTAGTCTAAATGCAGTCAGCAACAAACTATCATATCTAGTCATCAGGCATGGAGAAGATAAAAAAGACACAACGCACTCATACGATGTCCGACCTCTTTGAGAACCTGATGGCGTGAACAAAGTCACTCACTGTGTACTATCAGAAAAGGGGAGTTTTGGTAGACTGCCCTACCAAAGACAAAATTGGCTATTATACAGGACCCAGTCCCCCTGGCTCATTTCTATAGCTGAGAACAAAGCAAGCCACTGTTAAGTCAAATCATGATGGATATATCATTTTCTAGTTCTCACAGTTACATATGTTTATATAAACTCATCATGCTTACTCATTGGTTTACCTAAGCTGTGCTTTATGGTTACTTGTGCTGTTTTTGCAAACCTTCACAACCCAATATGTAATGCTTGCTCTGTCTATTGTATGTCACTTGGTTATGGTATCTTGACAAATAGACTTGTACTCATTTCACAAACTCATAACTCTAACAGGTTATGGACCCATGAGCGCAGTTGCCTTAAACACGGTGACAACTATTACAACTTGCAATGGCAGTTGTATTAGAAAAAAGACAATCAGTTGACAATTTATCAAGAGAGAATTACAGCACATAGAAATTGAGACATATATTATTAGCCAAAGAACTATGGGCTATGTAGACAACTATATAACGGAACCTGGCAGCAAAGCAACAACTGCAGCAAAGTCGGATTATCTAAAGAAGTCTAATCAGACTATGTCAATGATGGTACTGTCAGTAATTGATGATCTACTCTACCTTGGAACGTATTGTACGAAACCAAAGGATTCGTGAGACACTTTGCAAAAACACTTTGATCATGATACCCTCACCAACAAACTGTTTCTAAAAAAGTGATATTTCAGAGCTACAATGGAAGAAGGGTCATCACTAGAGCAACATGTACAATATATGAAGGAATTAGTCGACAAGCTAGCTGCCATAAATCCTACTATTGAAAAAAAGGATCAGGTGGTCACACTACTAGGTAGTCTGCCTGATAGCTATTCAACCGTTGTAACAACATTGGAGGCTCGAGTCAATGATATCAATCCTAACTATGTGCAGCAAGCACTCATGACCAAATATCAAAGACGTAAATAGACAGGCAGCAACAGACAACGCCAGAAATTCTGACTTGGTACTTAAAGCAGGAAATCGTAACTTGAGGCAAAATAACATCAATAAACAGTCTTAATAGAAGGTGCTATGAGTGCAATAGTCTGTTTCACATCAAATTGTTTTGCCCTAAACTTAGAGGCAATCATGATACAAAACCAGTCTTGGAAGCTGAAGATGGAAAGGAGGATAATTGTGAATTCATAATTTCTCATGACAATGCACAAGATGCTCGTTATCTTATTGATTCTTGGGCTATATCACGCATGACATATAACAGTGACCTGTTCAAAACATATCGAACATTGGAAAAACCGCAGAAGGTCAGTCTTGGCAATTACCACATCTTTGAAGTAGTTGTTATTGGAAATGTGGAGGTCTTTACCCAAAGGGGTTCAAAAGTCAAACCGAACACAAAGTATGGCGTGCTACATGTAACTCAAATGACGGCAAATCTGTTTTTGGTAAGATCAGCAGCAGATAAAAACATAGTTGTGCAATTTGGCCATTGTCGCTGCTGGTTGAAGATTAAGCAAGGAAAGGTACTGCCTCAGGCACAATAATAATAATATCTGGATAGTGCTGATGACACCATACATAATCGTTCCTCTACAACAGAGGATACCAACATACGAGGGGCGATCGTAAAGTTCCAGGAATTGTCTCAGTACACAAAAACCGTTAATCGTAATCACTTAATTTAAACTGTCCCCTTCAAAGTAATCGCCTGAGCTTGCTATGCACTTGTCCCATCTGTGTTTCCACTGATCCATGCAATGCTGGAAATCACTTTCCGTAAGGCTTCGGAGTTGTCTCGTCACATTTTCTTGAATAGTTGGTATGTCGTCAAATCTTTCACCTTTCATTGTCAATTTGACTTTGGGGAATATGTAGAAGTCACATGGTGCTAAATCAGGTGAATAAGGGGGATGGTTAAGCACAGTCACCTTATTTTTTGCCAAATACTGACATGCCATCAATGAGGTGTGAGCCGGAGCATTGTCATGGTGTAGGTACCAGTCACCTGAGAGCCACAAATCTCGACGTTTCCTTCTGATACTGTCTCTATGTCTTATCAGAATGTCTTTGTACACATGCTGATTCACAGTTTGACCATGTGGCAGAAATTCAGAGTGTACCACACCTCTAATGTCGAAAAATGTTATCAGCAGCGTTTTTACATTTGAGCGAGACATTCTAGCTTTTTTAGGCCTAGGAGAGCCAGGGGATTTCCATTGAGAACTTTGTGATTTGGTCTCTGGGTCATAACCATAGACCCAACTTTCATCCCCAGTCACAACTTTTGAAATAAAGTCAGGATCTTGTGTTAAAGCATCTTTTAGTTCGATACAACAGCTAACTCTTTTTTCTTTTTGGTCGTCCGTGAGCAGTTTGGGTATCATCTTTGCAGAGATCCTTCTCATGCCTAAATCTTCAGTGAGAATAAGATGACATGTACCGTAAGAAAGCCCACTTTCTGCTGATATTTCCCGTATAGTTCCAATCGCCTATCTCCCATCACCTGCTGCCTCACAAGGTCTGTGGCAGTTGTGGTCCTTGAAGTTGCTGGTCTGCCCATGCGGTCATCATCTTTAGTACTTGTTCTTCCCTCTCTAAATCTTTTGTGCCATTCATAACAGGCTGTTTTCTTAAGGGCAGAGTCTCCGTAAGCTGTCCGTAACATTTGGAGCGTCTCAGCACCGGACTTTCCAAGTTTTACACAAAATTTTACACAAACGCGTTGCTCTTCTACTTCATTCATTTTTGAAAAATCCGACGAACGATAAAAAATGACCTTGACATTACCTACTATAACTTCATTGCGGGTGCTCTGACAAGCGTAAAACTTTGGCTATGGGGAAATCCCGTGCTGCTTAGCAACATGGAACAATCAAAACAACTGCACATGGTCTTATATTTGACTAGGAAAACGATTCCGGGAACTTTATGATCACCCCTCGTATGGCATCAACGCTGTGAACATGCGTGCACAGCTAGTATTCAAACTGCCCTGCAGAATAGGTTAGTAATAGGTGCTGATTTATCTAATGTGAACTTTGACGTATGTGAGCCCTGTATAAAGGGCAATATGACAAGCATGCCTTTTCTAAGTCATAGTATTGTGAAAACTCCTAGACCCCTTGAACTAGTGCACACTGATGTTTGCGATCCAATGCATATAAAGTATTTAGCCTTTTCACACCGTTCCCGTAATTTGTGGGTTGAGGGCGCGATCTCAGCGTACCAAACCCATATATGCCCAATGGATCTGAGTCTTTGATAGGTACATTTTAAAATCTTTATTTACTCTAAAACCTTTTAAATAATAATTTGAGAAGTTTTGACATATATCATACTACTATTTTGAGGCTATAATTAGTCCCTTATACCCATGTGTCGAAAAGGAGCATTTTGCTAGAAGTTGATCTTTCTTTGTGGGAAGCTAATCATCATGAACGAACGCGATATTTTATTCGCTGCTCAAAGAATTTGTTTACAGGAAGATCGACTGGTTCAAAATTGGAGAAGGGGATTTCAGGGCAGCAGAATGTGAGAAAGATGATGAAAGTGACAAAGAAGATCAAATTTGTGAATCGGAGTGCAAAAGTTAGAGTGAAACGGTCGGCGTTCAAAAAGGGAGTCATGACAGATTTCAAAGAGGAGCCATTTTAAAACCCAAAGAATTTTTTATTACAGCTTGGCAGGTGTAAGAAACCGAATTCCTGGACAGATAAGCGTTTTTGGCTATTTAAAGCTGTTTATTACATGTACATCCGCCATCATGAAGGTTATAGTTAATGAAACAAATAGATATTGCCTTCAAACACATGGTGATGCCTGGCAGTTTGTCGGTGACACAGCTATTTGGCAAGTTTTTGGTTTAATTTTGCTTATGGGTATTGTCAAGAAGCCTACTCTGTTGTCTTACTAGTTTACCGATTATTCATTATCTGCACCAGTGTTGAATGAAATGATTTCAAGGAACAGGTTTTCAATGGTTTGAAACAGTTGACATTTCACTGACAATTCGGAAAACCCTGCGGGCAATAAATTGTTCAAGCTAAGAAATGTTTTTTGCCATGATATGGGACCGGTTATCTTCTGTTTTGCTGCCTGGTACATGTAACTTTATATCTATAGATGAAAACTTGCTGGTTTAGAAACGACGACTCAGCTTAGGCAGTGTATTCCATTTAAAAGATCTAGATTTGGAATAAACCTATTTGCTTGCTGCGATGCTGTCTCTGGCTATGCGCACAAGCTGTCTGTGTACTTTAGTGATGAGCGAGGGCAAGCCAAAGAAACTGGTACAGGAATCACTCGCAACCTATTCATGAAATTAAAAAGTGGTTTATTAAATATAGGTCATCAATTATATATGGATATTTTTTCTAAGTTGTCAGAGTTAGCAGCTGAACTTATAGAAAAAAACACTCATGTTTCCGGAACTTTGTGTCCAAACTGAAAAGGTGTCCTTAAGGATTTGAAAATTTGCAATGGAAATGTAATTTAAAAGGTGAGACAACAAGCTTTTCTAATGGAGAAAGTGTGGTTGGCTGTTTGAGAGATAAACAATATATGTCTGTAATTTCAACTATGCATAAAAACATGGAAGTCACAGATATGGGTAAAGTAAATTATAAAGGGGATAAATTTTGCAAACTAGCTGTTAATTTGGATTACAACCAATACATGGAGAGAGTTGACAAAACTGATCAAAATTTGCATTATTATAATGCTCCACGTAAAAACCATGAAATGGTACAAAAAACCAATTTTTTCATTTATTAGATATTTGTGTATACAATTCGGTCATAGTTTAAAGAATCCATAGCGGCTGTAAAATGACTGACTTAGAGTTCCGCCAGAAATTAATTTATCAGATATTTGAATACATTGGTTCTTGTGGCAAAAACAATATTCCCCGGGCATCAACTTCTTCTACTCCTCGAACAGTGACAAATAGTCCAGGTAAAGTTGAACCGGCAAAATTCAGAATTTTTAGACACTATGATGCGCTGATGATTAAACCCCCAAGCGACGCAAAACTAAATTTAAATGTCTAGCATGTGAAGTACCATTGTGCGAGTCTTGTTTTGATCCTTACCATGCTCAATAAATTCATTACCAATTTTATTTAGTGTCTGCAAATGCTTCATTGCTTTGTATCACTGGCTTTTGTACAAGCACTTGCTAAAATCTCATTATCTAGGTATTGTAAATGTCTTGCAATTGCAGGTTGTATTTGTTGTGCATTTACAGGTTGTATTTCATGTGCAATTACAGGTTGTATTTGTTGTGCAATTACAGGTTGTATTTCATGTGCATTTACAGGTTGTATTTCATGTGCATTTACAGGTTCTATTTGTTGTGCATTTACAGGTTGTATTTGTTGTGAATTTACAGGTTCTATTTGTTGTGCATTTACAGGTTCTATTTGTTGTGAATTTACAGGTTCTATTTGTTGTGCATTTACAGGTTGTATTTGTTGCAAACCGCTCTTCATAGGGCGCCCTTATTATCAAAGAGTTCAGTTCTCATATTTCTATGCATTCTAGTAGTCCATGAATTGTCCATGCTTGTCCATACTTGAGCATGCATAGCAGTCCATGCTGCTTGTGCTAGTAATAAATGTTGCCTCCTGTCTTGTGCTGCTTCACCAAATGTGCCAATGCATGCTCACAACTTAGGTATTTTTGTGCACAATATGTTTAGCAGCAGCACGCTTGAATCTGTGCAATGTGTTTATATGCCAAATAGTTACATTAATCTAGTTTCAAGAAAATCATAAAAATCTGACAACAAAAAATCATAAATATCAATATTATGATCTCAGGTTGTAAAAGCTTTGCAAGCTGATTGGGAGAAAAAATCAGTGTAGAAATTATCTCAGCTTTCAAATGCATTTTCATTTGCAGCTAAATGCCAATTTGCACAACTGTTATGGCAGAGTTTGAACAGCCATGTCAGGTTTTGTCAGCCATTTCATGCACTGCTTATTGACATGGCGTCATAAGCATTTCTAAGACCTGCACACACAAGCACAAGAGCGCCTAACTCTAATTTTGATGCACTTGGACACCCAACTTTTTTGCTAAGGCTTTCAAACATTTATGAATCCGTGCAGAAGCTTATTATAAACCATTTTCTTAGAGCTGTTGCTTCTAAGAAATGTATTTGTTATCAAAATTTTAAACTAAAAAGCTGAAAGTTTTGTCAAATCAGAATATTAACCAACTTTTTACAGTCCTTTTGCAGGGAATAAATAGCTGCCTGTTTATAAATTTCTAAGCTTTCTAATACATATTCAATTATAGCTGTATGCCAGTCTGCGAACAAGTTATAGCCAAGTTTAGGCGACCATGTCAAGCCTCCATTTTTTGCTTGTCGTTAGGGTCACACACTGAGAATTTCGAGTGGCCCTCTAGCATTGCATCGGAGATCATAACTCCATTTTCAATGCTCTTTTGATAACCAATTTCTTTTGAAAATGGTTGTAAATATATGAATTCATGCAAGTATTATTTATACAACATTGTCAATTACTTTTAATAATTAGAAAACACAATTGAAAATGGCGTCCACAAATTAAAAATTGGTAGCTTCAACAGATACAGGGGTTTTGCAGGAAAGCAATGGCAAGCTATCTACATAAAAAGTATCAGCTTGTGGAGAAATGTCTTTGCATTCCTCTGCATTTTAATTGATGTATCTTTCTCAATTTAGATAAAAGTTGATGCAGTTTTCAACAAGTCGTGTCGAAGGCTCCAATTGCCCTAGTAAATGCTCTGGTTCGCTGGGGATTTTCCAGCCGTAAGCGCGGTCACTAAATAATTAATCAAATTGATTATGGACATTGAGCAATGTCATAAATCATTAATAAATCTTTTGTACCTTGATGATCTCTCTAATGAATATGATTAGATAGTAATTGTACCTGTGTTTAGTTTTATAATTAGTTGTGTTTGTAGATAAATGCAACCTGCCAGGATATTCCGATGTAAAAATTTCACAGTTGCGAGTTTCTAAAGTCTGATCAGGCTTTTTATATATATTTCAGCAAATTGTGGTATATTAACAAGTAAGCTTCATAGAATACCTTGCTAGAAAGCACGCGAACTGAACCATCTGTGAACTATAGCTAAGGCATTGCGATCTAAGTTGCTGTTAGTTGCCTTTGACGTATAGATTTTCAAAAAGAATCAAAATAGTTAAACCAAGCTGCTCAGCTTCAAAATTTATGATCAACCATTTGGTGGGGTGCAATCTTTTTTTGCTGTAATTATTAGCAGATTCATTCATCATACATTGTAGTTTTTACTCTTATTAAAATATGTTATTGCTTTCTTAAAACCGATTTAAAAAGAATTTTGAGAATATGCTTGTTCCATAACTTATCTCTGTTTGAAAAGCCAAAATTACTCTCATGTGTCTGATAAGCTCTTCTCCGTTGGTTCAACCCAATGAAAATGACCTATACGCTAGCTCTAATACACTAATGGATGCTGTGTGCTAATAGATGCTAATAGCTATGCACAAGCGTATAGCTATTAGCATCTCATCCATGGTAGAGTTTCAATATTTGCTGAATTTTCATTCAGACTAATATTCCTTTTAGCTCAGTATAATAGTGGACGGTAGACGAACTTATAACAGGTTCTTCCTATAATCTGAGTTGCAGTCAACACAAAAAACTCATGAGAAGTATTTTGCTTCACATTGGCAGATTTTTCTAAGATGACTGGGTTGTTAGTTAATCTTAGCATTTCGGAAGAACAATCCTTGTGCGGATAGCAATATATATATTACAGTATATATAACTTTCACGGCATCATACATTAGTTCGCCCAAATAAATCGTTTAATGTGTCGACATACAAACACATATGCGATTGAGTGGTACAAAGGTTACAGCATAGGTCTAACGATCTGAATGTCATGAGTTGGAATATCATTAAAAGTTATCTTTTATCCTAGCCTTGACCCCTGGATACAGATAGACAATGAACAGGTTGAACTGCTTTTTATAATAAAAATATTTCATTAATTTACTTTTTTTGACGAAAGACAAAATATTTGTTGTTTTGTAGAATGCACTTTTTTAAATAAGCAAATTGTAGTAAACAAACATCAAAGATGTGCAGTCCCTATAAACTGGTTGTAATATCACTGAAATGACAAAAACTTAAAGCATTGTGAAAAAGTTATTATTTAAAAACATTTGTCGCTTCTTACAAAAATAATATCGGTTATAGCAGTGCTTGAATTTAAAATGGAATTGATTTGAGACAGATGTCCTTTGAAAAAAAATCTTCACTGGAAAGACCAGTATGCATCTAAAATGAGGCTTAACCATAGAGTTCATGTGTATGGAGTAATTGAAAGCATTACATGAAAGATGATGAATGACATTCAATCGCAATTAACATGGTGTCAAATCTCATATTCAATTGGTTACAATAAACCTTAGGCCCACAGCAACAAGTATTTGCGGTTTTGCCTCCTAATGAAATAAACAGGAAGAAAAAGAATGTCAAGAGCTCTCATTACAGGACGAAAAGAGAAAGTTCTAAATGCCGACTCTATCATGATGTCATCTCTTAGTTTCCCTTTTGCGTAAGTACTACGCTACTAGATTTCACATAACTCCCATTTTAGTAAGATTATTTTTGTACTTGAAGCCAGCAATTGCAAAGCTCGCCCCACCGCCATGTATTATATCAAAAATCTGTTAGCTTTACTAATAGCTAATGAGCCATATAATGTCAAACTTCAACAACAAATTGTCTAGACATAGGAAAAAGTTAAAAATTGGTTAGTACAGACATAATCGAGAATTGGCTCTACAACATTTATGTTAATAAACATAACCAATAAAAAATACCACTCTAATGATGTTTGTTGTTATTATGATCATGTCTAGCTCGCAAATGAAAAAGCAAACAGGCCCCAAGGGTTGACTTGCAACAAAATACACATTACAGTTATTTGATACCAAAAGATTCATCAAGTCTTATTCTTGTAAGACATGGTTGTAGGCGCAAAATATGTCGGAATGTGTTTACAAGCTCTTAAAAGCTAAAAAATTAACAGTTAACCACAGCCACATGAGACCGCCATAGTTTGGATTCTCTTTCCAAAATGGCTCAAATGGGACGTAGTTGTTACAGGATGGTTTCTGTTTACACATTCATGCAACCTTACTCGTCGAAATATTTTCACAAATATACTTCACACATTCAAAAAAACCATGTCTATTGTTCTTCTGCGTCTGTTTTATCGTCATTGTAATGCTGTCACTTTTAGCACTGATATCTTATAACCTATCAAAAAAATTCACGTATTTTTTATCCTTACCTTGCAGGAGTTTATATCATTGTCTGATAATCATTACAAGCCTTTTGATTGCCTGTGATAATCGAAAAGTGCTGCAAAAATTATTTGGGAAGTATTGGGTCACAATATCAGATTACGACTTGACAATTAGATAATGCCGAAACAAAACTGTAAAGTAGCGAGTATCCATATTTGATACGGGGTCTTCGATAAAACCTGAAGTGTTTGTGTCTTAAACTAGTGCTACAATATTTTTGATAATGAGCTTTTGATAGGCCTTTCAATTCACGTGAGAACATCACGTGACAAGACAAAAACCAAACTAATGACTACGTCAGAAAAATAAATAGATTCCAATCTACCACGGCTTTTCGTTTTTGAGCTTTCAAGAGCTGGTAATCACATTTACACATATTTGGCATCTACATCACAACAGAGTAAGACATGGCGAATCTTTTGATACCAAATAAATGTAATGTGAATTTTGTTGCAAGTCAACCTTTAAATATGAATTATGATGTGTGCACAACCCTAATTGTTAACTATCAAGAAGATCTTTGTTACTAGAGAGCTGTTAGCATCAGAATGCTCAAATTTTTTTGCTGAAGAATGCAGTAACGGTAGGTCATTCGGTTTCACTATTATGACCCAAGCAACAAATAGCAAGGTAAAGAATAATGTTTTCAGTAATGATTTACTACTTTTAGAATTAATCAAATAGTAACACTCCTAAAAATGACGTTAACAGTGGATTTAATTTGTATTCTCCTGACTTCCATTAACTTTCTGTCGGAATATTTAATAAGTGATCCAACTACTATTTCATATAACGTACAATTGTACCAGAGTTTTAGTTTGATTTTAAATACCTCTTTTTTGATATTTGTAAAAGTTTGAAAACTTTTGCAAGTTCAAGAAAGAGCGAAAACATTAATTTAAATTAAAAAATATTCCAAAAAATACGGTACAAAAATTAAGGTAGACACCTTCCTCGAACATTTCTGAAATAATCATTCCTGAATTTAAAACCCTCTTACAATAGATTTACAAAAAGTTTCATGAATTAATATATTTAAAGAAAATGCTAAGAGCCATGTGTAATTTGAAAATTAATCAAACCTACTAATCAAATTTCAAAATACAGTGAAACATGGATAACTCGCCCTCGGATATAGCGAACACATGGTTAACTCGACTGGATTTGCTTGGTCCGTTCCCACGCAATGATAAATGGCTCTATATAACTCGAATTCAACACTGTTATAACGAACTGTTTTTTGCCCAACGGCTACCGAAACGGTTGCTATCGCTTTAGAAAATCACTTTATTCCTAGCCATAGAGGTAAACCTCAACTTTTCGTAATTCATAAGCGTCGTTATTACCTCCATCGGCAAAATATTTTTGTCAACGTCTGTTCTAAAGGTTTGGTGAAATTTGATTTATACTGCTATACGATGAATAGAACGGGCTAGCCAGGTCACGGGCGCAAGGATTTTCGCCACGCACATACAAAACAAAAACAGCATGTTGTTTTTGTTTTGTATTTGCGTGGCGAAAATCCTTGAGTGCGTGACCCGGCTAGTCCGTGATGAATAGTTTTCCGACGTTGATTCCGTGTTGAATTAACGTCGGAATGTTGAATGTTTAAAACGTCTTAAGAATTGTGGTAGTCAAACGTATACGTTGTCTTAGCTAAAAAAAAAACTATTCATTGTTTGACCTAAACACAAAATATGTGTGTACATTCAATAAGTATCCATTCAAAAAGCGTGAGTGATATACAATGTACCGTAAAACCTCGTAAAACTTTTAATTGAACTGCCTCGGAGTGTTGCTCTTAACGAATCCCAGGTAAAGTAAAGTAATCTTTCCATAAACTTCAAGAAAGATCGGCAAAATTGATCGTGGGTAAAACGCTCAAAAGAAAAATATGTCTTTTCTTTGAGCATTTCAGCAACGATCAAGTTTTGCCAATGTCAATCTAAAAAACGTCCTGGCAATAACATCACCTCAAACAACAAACCAATCTCAAGTGATAGAAAAATCTCTATACTTTTTGATAAAAACGTTTTAAACTTTACATTAGAAGCATTTAATTTGAAACAAGCCATTTGTGCTTTTGATTTATATTATAGTTTGTATATGTTCATGTATCTACTAATAAATAAGTAAATACATGGACTTGTGACAGTGTTCTGATAACTAGAACACTCTGATAATTCGAACACTTTTGCTCGGTCCCTTGAAGTTTGAGTTATCCGAGTTTCACTGTATATGCCAAATATTTCAACCTACATTGTAAGCCAAAATATCCTAGCTTCTGTTGGCCCGGCAGCTTAACTAGATTCAGTGCTTTTGTGTATATACACTTCTTCATACCTTTATCCTAAGCACTTAAGCTTTCATTCAGTTTTTTTTTCAACCAATATTGCAGCTATAAATGTATCTTCAATTTCGCTTAATGATATGTATTTCCTGATTGATGGAAACTCGTTCACACACACAAACACACACACACCGCATGCACGCACACTCACACGCAAACACACACACACACGCACACACGCACACACGCACACACGCACACACACATATATTATTTTGTATAATATATTTCACATAGTGCTTTTGTCATACACGCTTTTGTAATGTTTTAATCTGAACACGGGGTACTATAATGATATCATTAGTTTTACCGTACACAAGTTTCAAAGTATGATGAGAATGTAGTAGTGACAAAGCTCCTAAGTGGACTATTGAGGTGGTAGGAGTGGAGGTTGCATAGATGACTATTTATATGCCAGTTATGTCAGTGATCTTAAACACGCTATGTTGTAGCAATGTTGGTGGTGAATGTAAACTACTACTAGCCAACTCAATGACTCCCAAAGTCAAGCACTCATTTACTTGAATTACTTCAATACAGTACTAGCACTGAAAAGGTTCACACAGCTTATCATTGTTAATAGTTGCTGAACACTAGGTTAGTTGAATGATCTTTTAGCACTTCCTTTTAATTAATGATGATTAATTTCTGATTACAGCAGCTGCATATGATCTAAGTGAGAAATCTCCTCACCCACCAGTCAAAGTCTACTAGTGTTACCTTCCTCCTTGGGTGCGACGGAACATATGTATGAAATAAAACTGCTGACATAATGCCTTCCTATCCTACAATGCTTAGCCTTAGAGACCTGAGATGATAAGCATAATCAATGATGTTAGCGGACATAAAACAAACTGCATACCTTTCATCTCTGTCTAGCATTGTGCTTGGCAGTAGAATAATAACTATTTGGTATGTACAATGGCATAAGCCAAGCATTATTTTACCAAAATTATTTTGTTCCATTATCATTTTAAAGCTTGAATAACCTAGTAATACAGTCAATGTACTAAATATCAGGTCCATATCGAAAGGTTTACTTCAAATCAGCAGTGAGTAAATTACGAGCTAATATAGTACATGTAAGTACTATAATGACCCTGAACTCTTGATTGATGATTCACTCCCACATTCATTGAGATGAGAAAGAGTAAAAGATCAAGCATGGTACAACACCAGCTTTTTAATTTTTTTTACAATCGTCCAAACTCTATGTTTGCTTCTTGTAAATGCAGATCGTATTTGTATGGCTTCCTAATAATTATTATCAAATAACTACATGTACTCTGCCAGATACAGTAGGTGTGGCACTTTTTAATGTGGCAAAAATTGGTTTCTGTGGATTTGTCAAATTGTGTATTCTGCAGTAGTATACAATTTGAAGCATCAAAATAATATATGTATCATTTCCTCTCATCTTGATACATCTTAAAATGGTATTTATAAATGAACTAACTTATGATATAGTGTATCGTATTTTTATTTAATCTTGCTTTCATAGAAGAAAGCAGTTATTCACAACCTGAGCCAAATTTAGAATAAATTATTATTTTATATAATTATGATCTATCTATTACACTATCTATATTCTATCAGTAAACCTGGTGAGTAATATTTCCTAGTTTATAGAATATAATATGAGCTGTTGTAGAGATACACAACTCCCAGTCATTACTCAGACTACTCACTCTATAAACTGGTTGTTTGCAAATAAGTGGAGAGAAGAATCATCAATCGCTTACCAATATTTCCACATTTGTATGTATATAGTATCAGATGTTTAACATTTTGAAGCTTGTGCTTTTTAAAAATACAGGTTTGATTTGCTCCTCTCCAGTAGAGCATGAAGCCATGGCCCTACTAGCAGCAATTTATTGATTTGCAAAATGGTTGATTGATTTGATTACTGAAAGTAGAGCCTTCTGGTTTAGCCAGGAATCCAAATCATTGAACGGATGATTTTTTACAAGTGCTCTCTTGTTTTTAGCTAGGCTAATGTATTGTCAGTCTGATATGAGTAAATACTAATTGCAATGAAAGGCAAACCATTAAATAGCCTTTGGTCCATTGACTAATATTGCATTGACTGACATGAACAATCCTCCCTACCATTACAAAAAACAAATGATTATCATTAAACTATTACCACTCCTAAAAACTATCACATTTGTCTAATTACATATATGTGCCCATCTGAGCAGATAAAAGATCTATTACATGTATATTTTGAATCATCTGTAATTTGTTTTAAATAATTATATCATTATGAAGGTTATCAAGTAAGCACTCCATCTCAGGTTTTAATATTCACATCGCTAATGTTTCACTTACAGAATAATTATTGCTAGCTATAATTATATATGTGCTCAGTTGAGGCAATCAATCAAGGCTTCACAAAAAGTAAAGCACTCATTTTTTTAAATTAACCAGACAAAGCTATCTGGTTGAGTTGTTAGGCTCTATGCCCTAAAACATGGAAGCAGATACAAGCGGTTGGCAATTTAAATTTAAAAATTATCTTACACCAAATTTTTGTAGATGGCATCAGATGGTATGAATATGTTTCTATAACTTTCAACTGTTTTCGATGTTTGAGGGGTTATGACTTCTACAGTGTTTTAAGCTTAAACTCGATACAGCTTGAATGTGACTAAAACACACAGTCCAGCAAAAGTGTGATTATGAAATTTATAACTGCAAAGGTACTGCCAGACTAAAGAAGCGTGATACTTCAACATGAATGCAGTAGCTGATATCAACTATATCAGTGATCTAAACTAGTTACTCCATTTAGCATGAATTTGACTTTTGAGCATTTTAATCGGGTTTAGTTTTTTGGTTATTTTAAACAAGAAACATGCTGACCAGCAAATCACATCAAACATAAAAAAACTCTTCAAAATATTAGAAAAAATATGATATATTCTGGTAAAATCTATAAATAAGTTTAGGAGATATATGTAGCGGTGGCCAAGTTTATGTGGACACTCTAGCTACTGATGGCACAGGACTCCAAAGTTAGCAATCTTGGAGCATCTAATAGCGCCATGTGGGAAGTAAAAAATGCTGCGAAAGCCTAGTCGTAAGTTAATGTTAGCCCCAGAACAAATTTGCATTGATAAGCTTAAAAATATCAGGGAATGGACCCAGCTGAAGGGTTAATCGTCTATGATCGCAAGACTGTCATAACTTCATCAGTTCCTTTTTCTTTTCATATATTGTTTGCACTGCGGACAACTCATGAAATTCATCCATGTTCAATTGCTTTTCATGTTCTTCTATCACCTCGTCAACATTTGCTGCTTTGATGTTTTATCTCGTGAAATTTCCAAGAGACACAATTTCCTTCACATACATCAAATTCCCAACAGAGGCTTCACTAAATCATTTGCAGTCTCAAGCAGCCATAAAGTTAGGCCTCAGTTTCCTTTACACACTTTGATTAATCGTTCGGTCATCGCGTCCATTACAAGTTCAATCGCAGAGAAACTAAAAGGTCAAATGGACCTTTTTGATAATTCATGAAAGGTGAGTTGAGCAATGTCTATGATGTCAAAACATTGATTGGTTAGTAAATTAGTGTACAGTTTGTTAAAGTTGAAATATTCTGTTGATCCATTGGCTAGAAGAGGGGTGTCGTATAGGGAAAAACGTAAAGTGTGTCTATTACAATAACAATTTGGTGCTGTCTTTTTTTAGTATTTGTAGATGAGCTGGGTATTATGCAAAATCAGCAAACATCTGAGGAGACCAATATTTTAGACATATTTTTAACCACAACACCAAAAACTGTGTTGAAGCATTCAACATACGACTGCCGGGTATCCCAAGGTTTTGAGTTCAACTACCACGTCGCTTTGAGCAGCTGCCCATATAATTTGTGGGCCTTGGATGCTCAATGATTCTCAAAATAGTAAATCAGGAGCAGTTTCGTCACCATTGGCTTCGCAAAAAAAGAAGGAATGAGGCAATATTTTATCGTTTAACGTCCTGGGAAACTTTTTCTCTCAGCTGCACTGTAGGTTTGACCAGGAATTTCGATCAAAACCGCCCTTCCTCATCGTAATTGAATATCTATTCAATAATGTAGCACTTTTCTTTAATTATTTTTTTCAAGTTTCTTAAAAAAGTTGCCGCAGCCGGTTTTTCATCACTTGATGACATACCATACCTTAAAATTGGGTGGATGTCATTCTTCTTTCAAAATTTATCAAACCTTCTATGCGAGGCCAACAAAGCTTGCTTTCCTTGACTGCCCTCACAACTGTTGGCTTTGAAAATACAGTCAAATATGGCAGTTGCGTTTACACATATGACAGCCTCAGTTATAGAGTTCAACGCTACATTCTTCTCTTTGATCTAAATTAGGAAAAGCCTTCCTATTTTTTCATTTAGACATGACCCTTGAGTAAAAATCTCAATGATACCCTTGTTATGCTTTTTGTTTGATAGCTGCTTGTATGATCGAAGGAAGCTTTCTATTTTGTGCAAGGACCTGTCTCAACTTTTACCACTATCATACTTCTGGACAATCTCACACTTTATTAGTATCGTCAACTTCTCTCTTTATTTCTTTTCAAACATAATTTGTTTTTGTTTCCATCACTGTAAGTTAATGATAAGTAAAGCCGAGAGCATATCCTCAATTAAAAATATAGCTTTGTTTTTCCCCAGGATGGTAAAAATGCTACTACTTCACCGGGAATGTCGGAATTAAATTGCTATATAGTCTATATTAAAAATAATCTCTTTGTAAAAAAATGTCTATACCTTATGTTCTTTAAAATTTTTGGAACAAGATTAAAAAAAAATGTAAGTCCAACTTTAGTACCTAAGTTAAGTACACTTAAGTTAAAAAATAAATAAATATATATATATATATATATATATATATATATATATATATATATATATATGCACTGCACATATACATATACACATATACTGCACAAAATAATTAACAGACACACACTAAAACTCAGCTACTCTTGCATGCCGAACATGAAACAGCACATAGATTCACACAACAGACGCCTGTTGAGCAGCCAGCAGAGCACAACTACAAACAGGCCTGCAATTGTAGAGTAAGGAACAACTGCCCACTAGAGGGAAACTGCTTAACCACAAACATAATATACCAGGCCATAGTGACTAAAGAAGATATGGGGACCAAGAGCACATACATAGGACTATGCACAACTGATTTCAAATCCAGATTTAGAAACCACACAGCCTCTTTCACACACAGTGACAAGCAAAACAGCGCAGAACTTATTAAACACATCTGGAAACTTAAAAATGACAATGCAAGCTACAGGATTAAATGGAAAATTATGCAGAAAACTAGACCTTATTCAAACCAAACAAAGAAATACCATCTGTGCCTTAGTGAAAAGTATTACATCATTTGCTGGCCAGAATCAGCCACTTTAAACAAAAGAAACAAAATAAACAATACATGCCGACACTCCAAGAAATGCCTACTCAGCCAATACGATCCAGGCAGAGGCAGAGCTACAGACACCACCAACAACATCAGGAGAGGCAATTCCACCCGCCATTCAACACAAGTCACCTGAAGAATGCACCAGCATGAAACAGACCTGTCGTGACCCAAGAATAAAACATCAATCTGGAATAAAGATAAGTAAAATTAACCTATTCCACACTCTAGTTAGTTATAACACTCCGCACTTTTTAGAGCGTAGAGTGCTGTTAGCAGTAGGCCTGACCACTTATCTATTATATATTTATATATATATATATATATATATTTATATACAAATGAAATATATATTATATAATATGTATAATATATATAATATAAAAACAATATTTAATATTGTAAATATTTGTTTCGCTAATAGCTGGTTGTTTATTTGTCGTATGCTGACTGCTGCAATCCTTCAACAAGCAGAAAATCTTGCTTGACCCCCTAATGCTAGAGACAAACCTCTGCTTATGCATTTCACTTTGGAAAGTTGAATATTTTACAGAATATTGATTGGTCTTTTTTGTATCATGTTATTCTCTTTCATATGCAGTAGTGATGATCAATAGTAATCATGATATAGTTCAAAATTCCTGCAGTTTTTCATTTATGTTTTTATATAATATTCAGACAACTCCAAGTCCTACCGATTTACTAATTCTTCACTCATTGTCGCATGTGGCGAATGGACAACTTTGATGCCTTATTTTTCTAAGAGCGATTTAACAGCCCTAGATTTGGACTTTTACTCTTGTGTTGTATTGCAGTGCTTGCCGCCTTGGTTTTTTACTGCTGTGATATTTTATTATTCCAAAACCTAAAATATATTTCGACTTATCAGCCATCTACTGTTTTGAGCCCTGACAAAAGCTGGTGTACCTACGAAGATGAGACAGGCAGCTTCGCGGCTGTGTACATCTTTTCGAAGAAGAATGGGCAGTCCTTGTGTTTATGAGTGTATACATGCTACGTTGTTTTGTTGATTTTAATCTTGAAAGATTCTAGCAGGCAGATCATCTCAAACATAAAAAACAAAACCAAATGATAGAATAATACGGATATCTTGTGATGATATACAGGTAAACTAACATTTTATGGAGTTCATCTACAAGCATTAATTCAGCCTGATTTAGTAATAACTACATTAAGTTTCATGATGTTTTACCAGAGAAAAGAGGTTTTATTTTGCAAATAAACAAGGTATACTAGCAATCAAAAACTGATTTATTACTAATGGGTTTTTATTTATAATGATAGAACATATTGTAAAATAATATGCTACTTGAGAATAATTACAAAATGATGCAGCTTTGAGTGCTGTAGCATGAATTTTCTACAAGCCTAATAAAGTTTTCTTCTAGTAGCATTTTTGCTTAATCTTTGAGCTATGGCCTTGGAGACTGTAGCCTCGTTAACGGCTATTATTAATGTAATCGATCAGAGTTGGAAGGGTTATTGTTTGTAAGGCTAAATAGATGAATTCTCGTAACGCCTGACTGAAACAGCTTTATTTCTTACGTACGTTCGGTACAACTAGAAGGAAGTTACCAGGCATAAACTTTAACAGTGAGTGAATTGATTTTTTCATCATTTTTATAGATGTATATCATGAATCTCATTTTGGCTGTGACAGATTGAAATCTAAACTATCAATGATAGTATACATGTAGCCTGGATGTTATTGTATGGCTGGACATTTTTCAGCAGATCTTCCAGCTCGGCTATACACTTTGACCTTGTACAATGGGCTGATGAAGTCACAAAGTATTAATGACTATCAGGCTGCTCTAGTGTAATATACTAAACCCAAGTTTCTAACCCTAAGGCTAAGTGTATTATTAGTTAAACAGTTTTACTTGTACTTGTAGTAACATTTCATCGATGTCTCTTTTTATTACTAGACAATATCTAACAAAGCTACTACTATTGTTTGACTGATGAGTTAAGTAGATGGTCACAACATAGGCATGCTGTGCTGCTGTTGATTATTTCCATATAATCAATAATTAAACGTAGTCAAGCTATTTTGAGCATTTCATAGAAACAAACAATAATGAGCTACTCGCTAGTTTGTCAGAGACTGCATATTGTAACTTATTTTCAGAATGCATTAAACTCATATGTCGAGATATGACTGTCATAAGAAGCATTTCTTGTTGCTTCACCTTAGAGAAACACAAAGCAAGAGCAATTGCAGCAGCTCACGAATTTTGACATAGAGTGGCAGATAAAAACACTCTGAGTAATATATTGTAATCTACCCTAGTAATGGTTCAGGTTTGTGTATTTTTTGTGTCTATTTATTGTACTGCTGAACCAGTTTGGGCCTATTTACAGCACAAATTTGTAGTTGCCATTATGTTGTAAATAACTTATATAACAGGCAGGAAATCATCACCCCTATGATAGTGACCAAACACTCATTAATGGTTTATCAGTTTTGGGTATAGCAGGCCTGCATGTTATATTAGACATTGAGGGATTTTTTATTTTTTACTGTGTAGTCGACGGTTGCCTTTAAAACAAACATCATTAACACTGCATCGGTTTGTTGTTACGCTTTTGCGTATGAGGTTAGTCGAAATGCTTCTTGATTCTGTCAGCAATAAGTCAATTTATTTTTGTTGGGATCTAAAAAAACTTTGGGTACTACCCTTTATCTCAGAACTAGTGATTTCATTATGTTGTTAAAGACAGTCATCACATCGGACACAAAGTTGATATGAAAGTCAACTAGTTGAAACGGTATTTGCTTAGCTGCTTAAACAGGCTTAATCGGTGCAAAATGCGGTTTTAAGCAAAAAAAGAAACTCACTAATTTTGAGTATTTATTAGGTGTTTGTCAATTTAAGTTTAGTCTTGGAACCAAAATATTAAATTATATTTGTAGTTCTTGTTATGGCTAACATGGAAGAGATTGTGCCACCTGCCGTGGAATGTGGTTTCTGTTTGAGACAAGGAGTAGCTCTGCCCAATCCTTGTCAACTTACCTGCAACCATGTGCATTGTCTTGAATGTCTGACTGGCTCATATGATGAGAATAAAAATCTGATTTGTCCATGGGAAGACTGCAGGTAAGTTGTTAGGTGACCAAGTTTTAATTGCATGCTCAGGTTGAAAAGCAGGGAAACTGTGACTAATATAATTGGTTAACAACTCTGTGTGTCAGTATTTTCTTAAAGCAGATTCAAGATATTATTCTGCCAAAATTTGCTTTGCTAGGCGCTAGCAGACACATCTTTAATGCATGAATATAAAATATTGACCGAGAACTGCAAGCTGTACCACAAACCAACTGATAAGAGCTGTTGTGTAAACAAACTGATAGAAGCTTTTTATCCAAAATTGTCAGTTCAACGATTGGGAATTTTGGCTAAAGGAGCAGGCTTCTTGCTGGCTAATGTAAGCAGTCAGATACATTAACATGACCCTAGTCACGTAGACAATTTGCTAATAATTTGGATATAGTCTGAAGTTTCACTGAAATAGAGGGACCAAGTATCAATATTTTAAAGGTTGACTTGCAACACAATTCACGTTATCGTTATTTGATATGAAAAGATTCACCATGTCTTACTCGGTTGTGTTAGAGGTGCAAAATATGTGGAAAGGTGATTACAAGCTCTTAAAAGCTCAAAAACGAACGGAAAATCACAGCCACCCGAGACCGCCGTAGCTTGGATTCCCTTTCCAAAACGGCTCAAATATGATGTAGTTGTGAGAGATGGTTTCTGTTTATAGTTTCTTGCAACCTTGTTCGTCGATATATTTTCACAAATATACTCCACACATTCAATAAAACTATGTCTATTGTTCTTACGCGTCTGTTTTATCGTCATCGTAATGCTGTCACTTTTAGCCGTGATATATTATAACTTACCGTAAAAAATCGTTAATTTTTTTAGCCTTAGCTTGAAAGAGTACATATCATTGTCTTGTAATCATGACGAGCCTGTTGGTCACTTGTGATAATCAAAAGTGCTGCAGAAATTATTTGCGAAGTATTGGGTCACATGATCAGATTACGACTTCCGATTAAACCAGGCCGAAACGAAACTGTAAAGTAGAGAGCACCTATATTTGATATGGGGTCTTCGGTAAAACCCGAAGTGTTTGTCATAAACTAGTACCATGATAAGTTTTACGGTGAGCTTTGTATTGGTCTTTCAATTCACGTGAGAACGTACATGACAGGACGATACCAAACTTTGTGGCTACGTCCTCGAAATAAAGAGATTCTAATCTATGGCGGTTTTTCGTTTTTTAGCTTTAAGAGCTTGTAATCACATTTCCACATATTTGGCACTTGCAACACAGCAGAGTAAGACATTGTGAATGTTTTGATACCTAATCACTGTAATATGAATTTTTTTTGAAAGTCATTGTTTAAAGAATACAAAGGACTAAAATCCATTTTCATAAGTAAAAAATTATACGCATGTAATCAGAAATGGCTCATATACTTTTTCAAGCCTCCTCAATATGCATTTAGGATAATAAGGATGCAATAAAGATTTTAGTAGGATTTTTGGTAAGGATTTTTTCAGGCATTTCATAAAGAGACAATTGCACATGATTGCATTTTCGTTGTATTACTGGACAAGAAAATGAATGTTTATGTACAAAATATTTTGTTCATAAAAATAAATTTACGACATGAGGTACTGTATGTGCATGTTCATAAAATACCAATTTTATTAAATTTTGGAAAATAAATTACACAACTTTTGGCTGTTTTTGCCGGGCATTAACATAGCCAAAGGGTTTAGCCCCACCCACATGATGCCAGTCGCTTATCCTTGGGGGGGGGCTGCATATCATTGCTATAAAGTAAACACACTGTTAAGAGTTCTTTCGTAAACTTATCAGTTCAATGATTAGGACTCCTGGCTAGACGAGCAGGCTTCATTCTGGTTAATGTAAACAGTCAGACACAGTGACATGACCCTAGGCACGTACACTATGTGCTACTATTAGGAATATAGTCAATAGTCGCAGTGAATGAGAAGAACCAAGTCAAAAATTTTTAAAGAAAAGCGTTTAACGAAAAAACACCAGAACAATAACAAACCATAGATTACCAATGTACATTATCACAATTAAAAACTGATGTGTAAGTAATCAAAACTGGCTGATGCCCCTGTTTTAAAGTTTTGTAATTTACCCCAAAACCTATTTTCTATTTGTAAACAAATGAATTAAAGTAATGAGACAATAAAATATAGACTACAAGCTTTTACTAGATAGACAGTATATTCACAGGCAAAAGTTGAAGCTATGATAAGATTAATATTCCTTGTTGAAAAGCAGAAGTGGCTGATGACTATATCATCACATATCACTTTAATTTGGCAAATTCAGAGTTCCAGACCGCGAGTAGGCAAATCAAGAGTTGGAAGTCATACAATTTTATTGCAGTTCAGTTTAGTTTTTTTCCTGAACAATGAAGTATTGCAAATTTCTCAATGTAATACTGCGGGCATGATGCTAGGAGACAGCGTATAAACATTGGTTTGATGTTTTTAACCATTGAAACCTGTTGGCTGTTCTTGTCTATGTGTGTCGGTAACCCTGGGCATTTGGTCTAACGAGTCAAATATTTTAAACTTTTATTAAATATGTCAAATGTGTTCATAATACAATCATATTTGGTGAAACAATCATAGAAAAGTTGGGCAACCCACATGAAATGTCATTAAACAGAGAAACGGTATCACAAATGTTTGTCATGCGACTAGAGAATTTTATGGTACTAATTATAATTTTCTAGCACATAGTGTGTCCTGAAATTATGATGAACATGTGCGCTATAGATATGATACTATTGTATATGTTTTTACAAGTTTTTAAAACCACACAAACTTTTACAGTTTTAGTCCGAATATTGATTAAGTTCTTTTTTTCTGTCTGATGACATTGATGTGGGTTGCCAGACTTTTCTTACTAGTGTCTTACCCAATATCATTGCATTATGAACAAATTCAGATATAATTAATACAAACGTAAAAATTATTTATGGTTAGACTAATTTTCTAGGGTTACTGGCACACATTTTCATAAATGGCTACGGATCATAAACCTAATAAATGCTAATGATAAAAGGTTAATCCTCTAATAACCTGAGTAGTAGCTGTTAAAATAATATAAATTTATATTCATGTTGATTCTTAGCTTTCATGAACTTGATATTGTAGAGTGGTCTGTGAGGTGTCAGTAGATGAGCTGCCATCATATGATGTAACAAGGGATAAGCCAAGATCATGTCATCCCTGCGCGAAAATAGGAAAAAGCAATCAACATGCATCTTCATATTGCCCACAGTGTGATAAGATTTTTTGTGCCCTGCACCAGGAGGTACAAGTGTTGTGCATATTATGTTTGTATGGTGTTGGAATGATAACCTATTGAAACCTAAACCAATGTAATTCATTTTTGGGTCGTGTTAACGTTTCTGTTCGTGTGTTTTTGATTGTGATAGTCCATTTAATCTTCTCCATCTTGAAGGTTGTTCTGTGGTCATGACACTCAAAGTTATAGTGTCATATTACACTTTGCCCGTGTACCCTTCAACATGTACATAATTCATACTATTGTTTACTATACTATACATAAACTATACTTTGCGTGTATAGTCTTCAACATGTACATGAATTTAAACAATATAATATAAACCTGTAGTACTTCTAAATATCATCAACCTAAAGTCTTTACAAGTATTGATAAAGTTGTTAAGGTGTTAAGTGTAGGTCAGAGTGAAAAAAAATTTACCAAATTTATAGCTTGTTTTACAAAAGGCAAGGAAATTTAAATCATAAGTACTATTCAAACAGTAACAGCAGTCATATTGTTTTTATTAGGTCAATTTAAATAACCTCCATCACACAGGTATCCAAAACAATTGAATATTAAATCTTTAGAAAATCTATTTGTAGCACATGCTCTTTACACTGTTGTTGACGCTAGGAGATGTACACGTGTAACAACAGTTGTATAATATATCTTTTTCATGTTTTATATATTTTAGTGTTTTGGTCTTTTGTCATTCAAAACTTCAAAAGTGCACGTCTTTTCAACTGAAACAAAATGCATTTCTCTCAATTTTTATTTTTTGTTATTTAATAAAAGCTGCCAAACCTATTAGAAATATTATTTTATATATTAAAGGTCGTGAGCAAGCGCTGTCATTGTAAATGGTTAATTGGGAAGAAGTCAACTTTTTCACCACCAAAAATTGGAAGATTGGAAGATATCCAATTTTTAAGATGCTTTGGGTGATGATTAAGATAATTGAATTAAACTGAAGACTGTTTGTGTCTATTTAGATAGGATTGGTAGGTTCAATGATTAAGGCATTTCAATTCAAGCTATGGTTGCAAAAAATTTATTTCTTTGTGATTTGCAAAAAAATGATTTCATTGCAATCAGTAGTGTAATTAATAAATTTACCTTTTGGTAACACATTTAAATGTTTATCTACAGTTGACCTAAATGTTAAAAAGCTCTAGCCATTGAACGATATTAGTGTTGGTCAAGTGAGCTGCCCTGTATTAAATTACATTTACTTAATTGAGAACCGCCTCTAATGGTGGCAACAAGGTAACCAACTTTATATCATAGTCTCATCAGGAGTACCATGAAGGAATTGGTGAGCCTCATCCAACCATTAACATGGAGCAGTATGAACTACTGAAGAGTCAGCAAAGCAGAGTCTGTGCTGATCATAACAACAAGCCAATAAGTATGGGGTGCAGAAAATGCCTAAAGATGAGTTGCCCTGGATGTGTCTCTTCCATGGGAAATTGCTCCAAGGGTATCTGGGTTTGCTGTAAAATTTTGCTTGCATCGCATATTTCACAATGAGTTTTTTTAATAGTTCTGTAGCAAATTTATTTTCCTGTAAGTTTGCGCAAGTTTAGTGATACAGTCATACTTCAACTTACGAGCTTAATGCATTCCGAGACTGAGCTCGTATGTCAATTTACTCGCATGTTGGTGCATTTTATTTATATATAGAACAATTAAATATATATTGATTGGTTTCTATACTCTAAAAAATGCAAATAAAACACCCAAAACAAGATATTGTAACAGAAAAAACATGTTGGTTATTGTTCTAACTTACTACATGCTTTCAAAAAGCAACAAATAAAAAATAATGCAAGGAAATGTGATTAATTAAAATGTAATATTAAATACATACAGTAGCAGCTAACGCTAGCATTTGCCAGAGAGGGAGATATCCTAGGGAGTAATAGAGAGTTATCTTTCATTAAAACAGTTGACTTTGATGAGTTTGGATTTTATCAAAGTCTTAAAAGACAAACTTAGAAGCAAACCCAAAAGCAAACGTTCATTTTCAACTTAACGTAATTAAAATTTCTTCGGCGTTCATAGTTTGAAGTTTCTCGCTAGGTAGCTAATTTTTCCTTTGTTTCGCTTTCACGACTAGCCGGCCGTTTTAAGATAAACCTATCTAAGAACATTTGCCTTTGTCGCCCATTCAGCACGTTGCCATTAGGACGAACACAGGTGTCGTCACAAACGGTTAATGTACGACCACTAGCCAACTTGTCCGAATGTTTATAGTTTTGATAGATAGCACCGGCCTTTTCACATAGCGTCGTTCAGTGACGCTGTCACCGGCCATTTGTTGATCTTTTATCCAATGCCTGAGCAGTCTCTCCATCAACGGTCGTGAAGATCGCTGGGCCGTTTAGAAACTATGGTCAGTCATTTTGCGAACTAAATAAATTTCCTGAATATAATCCTTCTGTTTGATAATTGTAGATTTATTTCTGTCATATTGCTGAGCTAGATCAATCATGCATACACATTCTGCATATTTTTCAATAATTATCCGTTTAATAATTGTTATCATATGTTTTTTTTTTGCATTTCATCTTTCATTTTACTGGCAAACTTTCGGTCTACGCACAGTACTTTTAATTCACATAATTCTGCGCTGAAAATCGCGCACAAAAACACGGTACAAAAGTATAACTTGAGCAGTTGAAAAATACAAAGTGATGCTGTTCTCATAAAACACCTCCGGCATACTTAGCAACTGACTCACGTGCTCGTATCTCAAACATGGCTCGTATGTTAGTGCTAAAACTTGCTTAAAAGCTGGCTCGTATCTCAAGTTTCTCGTACGTTAGAGCACTCGTAAGTTGAACTATTACTGTAAGTGTTCTATAATAAAGGCAATAACCATTAGCTTTAAAGAATAAATCTTGAAAGGTAAAATTTATATTCTCTGTGTTGAATAATACACAGCAAGGCCACAAAAACTACCAACAAACGAGTCACATCAATTTGTTCTTGATACCCTTCTGATAAAAATTGTTGTTATATAGAAGGAAGATGATAGATCTCTTTGAAAACAGTTAAAAACAGAAAAGAAGTTTTTGGTCTGATGCCCTGTGCAAAAATTGGTTTGATTGGTTTACGCTGTTACTCCGAAACAAAATTTGTAAACAGTTTTGCTCTTAGGGTTGCCGATACACCCTTCACAAAATACCGGCTGCTAGGGTTTAATGCGTTAAACCTTTGGCTGGAGAAACGTCAGAAATGTTGTTTATCGATTGTGTGAGAAAACGACTTTAATTTTCCTTTAGCCGACGTTTATTAAGCTGTCGCATAGTTACACTAAACAAAGGATATGAACGCTAGTAAGTACTAAATATCATTAGAGAGATATTAGTCAATAAATTATGCTATGAAACAATTATCTGAGAAGCATTGTCTTGTGCTAAAAGCTAAAAAAATCGCGACCTTTTTGGTTTTAGAATAAAATGGAAGATAAGAAAACCAGTCAATTTCAGCTCGAAGTTAAAAAATTAAAATGAAAATTTATTTAATCTTGTGATCGTTAGTGATCATTTGTCTGATCAGTATAAAATAATTCAGTTGATAGAAGTGATGTAAACTTTTAGGACTTTCGAATATACAGAGAAGTTTATTGTTATGTTAGCTCGCACGCCCTACGCTGTTGCTTTGGACTCTCTCGAAAGGAGTGCTTCAGATAATTTTATGCAGGGACAATTGTACATACATGTAGTTCTAGTCTTTTTTAGTAGCTCTTATGAAATGAATAATTATCTATAAACTGTTTTGTTAATGGAAATAGATTTCAGTTGGAGCTAAGCAGGTTCATAAAACAATTTTGTTGTATTTTCAGAAATATATTTTTTGACTTTTGGCACTTTGGCTAGGTTTCATCTAGCCACAAGGGTTAAGGACACCATTCCAAAATTTTGACAGTAAAATAAACATTTACAAACGCTTTGAAATACAGAAAAAACTCTGTGTTGTTTTTATACTCTCTTCTTCCTTTTCCATCATAAATTTGAAATGTATCCGGTTTACAGCTGTGTCATAAGTAACCAAAATACGTTTCTACTGTGAACTAATCAAGTCTGTAAACATTTTGTAAATATATTCTGATCGTTTATCATTGATTTTCATAGATGTCGAAACCACCACAATAATGCAGAAGTAGAAAGATAGTTGGCTGGTCATGTAAGCATTTGTGTATATGTATGAAAATGGCGCACAAAGGGCAAAAGTCACAGGTTTGGTAGACTGTAAACCTGAATTTACTATTGCTTGCAATTGCTTGCTTTATTCACTCACCATCTGCTAAGATTTATTTCTATTGGAGCTCAAATTCAAGAAACTTTTTCAGTTTTTTTTAGTTTCAGTTATGAGGCATTATATGTTGAACCCACTATTTAAAAATTTTTTATCTGTCTTATTATAAAATATAAAACCATTAAAACATTAAAAATTAACATAGCCTCATCATTGATTTTAAATCTGTTTTTCTGTAATGCTCAAGCTTTTAATTCATGCAGCCTTCACTTCCACTGACTTAACAAAAACATGGCTCGGTATAGGGGAAATGGCAAAGTTGATACTATATAAAAGCTGAAGAATTTGCTAAGTTATCAGTTTCATGCAGAAGAGTCTCACCAGCTGATGTCTCTGGAAGAGCTTGTACTACTGCTAAATGATGAAATCAATAAGCTAAAGAAAGGGATGATTGAGAAGGAAGAGAGTTTGGAACAAATCTTCAAGTTCACTTCTCAAATACTTGCTGAGTATGACCTAGAAACAGCTCAGTCAGTAGAGAAGATACACAAGAAAAGAGATGAGCAGGTCAGATGTGCTAGGGAAATTTTTTATTATTGAATATATCGATTGAAAAAATGTAAATGCGGACAACCATAAATAATTAGGAAAACACCTATTGTGAATAAATGTTTTCTGAAATTGAAATAAGCCGCATTCTATTGAACAGCAAAAGGGAGCAGCGTAATTTAGTCATAGAGCTGCCAAAAAGATTTCATGAAATCATTTTGGCATTTTTCAAAGATCCAGTATTATATCTACTTAATTAAGTGCAAGTAGAGACTGTGAGGTCTTAAAAGCATTATTACATACACATCAATTTAAGATATCTGAGTCAAGTGACAAAATAACCTCATTGGCTAATACAGTGAACAAATGATAAGCTGAAAGTATGAGTTCTTAGTTAAATTTTATTCATCATAATGCTGCCATACAAAATTACTTGCTAGCTTTAGTTATCATTTAAAAAAAAGTCATAATGAACCCAATCATTTACTGTCAATACTGACACGTTTTGATTACAAGGACAAATGCAAAACTGGATGTTACCAAAAAGAGTTGGAAACCATGAAAAGTACAATTTAAACTATTGTTTTTTTCTTGAATAGTTAGATAATACAAGTAAAATAGTCAATTGAACTTAATTGAACATGCACCTATTTGAGATGATGGCATAACAAAAAAAATTTAGCAGCTAAATTCATACAAAATAGGTCAAACAGCAAATCAAACTTCTCTTTAGGTATTAACTAACTCGCACCCGACTAATTTTTAGGCGATTAGCCCCAGATCCTACTATTTCTACAAAAAGTGGCCGTAGTTCAAATTACTACTGGAGACAGACTTGAAATAATTTACTCATTCAAATTTTACAAGAACCAGCCAAGTCTTTTTTTTAAATCAGATTACACTCATATAGACAACTTGTATCCCTTTTATGTAGATCCGGGCCTCAAAGAATTTAGTTTCAAGAAATTTCCAATTTTGAAATAATTGTCATTTGTTGAAATAAAGTTAGATTTGCACCGCAAAAATTGCAAAATATGCATATTTTGACTGAAAGTACTCATTCATCACATACAACGCATAGTTACCAATTTTATTTATACATATACAATTGGCCATGAACATTAAAATTATGGAAATCTAACTTCGAACTCTTCTTCACCAGTATCATCCTTCAAACAAAAGCATAGACAATCTATATGCCAATATAACTCAAATAAAACATCATGAAAAGGTTTCAAATAATAAAATGTTCAATAATTCTGTTCTTGAATTTTTAGACTGCATAGACCGGTCTAAGAATCAACATGATCCTATCGAAACTGATAGATAACACTTGTCTGACTGCGGCTGGCAGCGTGAATAGTGCAGTTTTATTCTCGCAAAACGATTCATATTGGCTAAAGTAAAAGTTAATAAAAACTTTGAAACATTAAAATAATGTTTTAATTTGAATTATGCAGCCTTTCAATTTCTTACCACTTCCGAGTCTGCATATTTACTTCTGAACTAAAAAGTAATGATCGCAAACGATAAAATTTCAAGTTGGCATGATGATGTTTTCCGGTTTTGGCAGATATTGAGATGGTTGTACTAAATTGGTTATACCTTTTGCCAACAAAGTCATGGAGACATATTTGAAAGTTTGTCTGATTTGCCAATAACCTTTTTTCATCTAATAAAAAAATTATTTTATAATTTGAAAATTCCATTGTATTAGATAATGTCACATTGTATGCCCCCAATTGTTTATATGGATCCACTAAATAACAAAGTTTGTTTGTAGATGGAACTTCTTTCTTTGAAATACAAGCAACTTGAGGAAGATTTCCAAGAAGCTCGGCTAAAGACTAAAACTTGCATCACTGATTTTCTGGATGATCAAATATTGGTTAAATGGAGCCAGTTGAGGAATCTCAGACATAAAGTAGATTCCAGGGCTCAGCATGCTCACCAGGTACGAGTGAGTTTTTGAATGTGGAAAACGTGGGCAAATTCTCGCTTATTTTCTAAAGTTTGCTAACACCAGCATTTAAAACAGTACTGATATATGTAATTTATTGATAATAAAATTAGCGTCATGTCTGTTTTTTCTCGTGCAAAAGGTTATCACTGCAAACATGAGCAAAATCAATAGTTTTGAGTCTGTAGGTTGTAGTATTATCATATTTCCAAGTATTAAGTTTGACAATGAATAGCGTGTAGCTCACTTAAGAACTAATTTGCTATTTAATCATCTTTTATTTTAGTTGAGTGAAAAACTTAATATTTGGCATACATATAAATTGTTTCAATTTGGTCAACCAAAAACTTTGTGCACTTGGCTTTAATGCTAAACAAGTCAGCTTAAAATTGAATAACCACTAACCCTTTAACAGTACAAAATATAGTGTAAGATGAAGACTGGTTACATTTTGGCTCTTCCCCTACACTTGTGACCAGCAACCTAAGCATACTCTGAGTATAAAAATACGGCACTATTACCATTGATTGTGAGACTATGGTTACTATTGTTGAATACAAAACCTTACTTTAACTTAAATCACACTTCTGATGAATTGATAATCAATAGAAGTTTATGGATAAACAATTTGAGTTGCTTCAATACTGAATAGGTAATAAGCTTGATATAGCTGGTAATTGTAACAAGAAAAATGCAAAAGAAAAAGCAAACCTCAGCTCAGTGTGTGCCGAAAACATGTTTTCTTTTTCAACAACACACACAAATGATTTTTTTTTATTTCATACAAGTAAATCTAACACAGGCTAATATACTGAATACTTACTGTTTTGAAATGTTTAAAAGGCTCATCAGACTGGATCATGGATCTTTTCGTTATAATGCAACAAAGTCGCTAGTATAAATACACAGTTCTCGCAAAACCTTGAGAACTGTGCGTTCAATAAAGGTAATCTTCATTCAAAATTAGTTGTGTACGCAAGCCATGAAAATGCTTTTATAAACATACAGTGTTTGACCTTAGGCTACAAAGTTCTATAGTGAAGGAAGTGCTAGACAAAGACCTTTGATACATACAATTGCACTAAGTAAAAATTAAGAATATGTAGAAATACATAACATCTATGGCATTTCACTGGACAGTAGACTAGTATTTGTTTACAGACTTTTGCTCTTGGAGGAAATAAACCAACAAGGAAAAGTACCAGTTGCATGTGCTAGTCAAAATTTCACATTGGTAAATAAAAACCAATAAAAACTACAAAAAGATAAGGAGTGAACTAGCCCAGTTCATTGTAAAAAGCCTAAACTTATGTATCGAGGCCTCAAAAACGTGCATGGACTTAACAATGGAATCTCTTAACAAAAGGATCTTCAAAGTATAACACTGTCGATGAGCAACAAATATCGAATTGGTTTCATGCATTTATTGTTCGATAAGAACTTCAACTCATGTGTGATAAGTTTACCGACTTATACATATTTCAGCTGCACTTGTTATGAATATTAGCAACTTAATAAGTCCTTTGATGAATTTTCTATAAATTTAGCTTATTGAATGGGTCATAATTTGAGAGACAGGCCAGTTTTAACGACGTAAATCGGATCACAAAAATATTGAGTTGTCTTCTCAGAGCAATTATGTTACTGATAATTGATTTAGATCAACCCAAACAGTCTTATAAAATTGGACACTATTTTATTTTTAGATTGGACTCACTATATCTATACCTAAATGAAAGTGTTTACATCCATGCTCACCAATAAAACATAACATACATGTACTCTTCTTACAAAGATTCTTATCACTTATTGAGAATAGAATAAATATGCCTTTTAACTGAAAAATGTCTGCTATGAGTGATTAATCTCTATATAGAAAACCAGCAGCATAGCAAAAATCCTATGAGAATGCAATAGTTACAATCAAAGACATTACAATGTATTATGATAGATTGTCACTAATAAATGCAATTCAAGGTGTTTTGACCTTTTTAAAGGTTAATTACTATTATATTAAACTTTCACCTATACATTGTCTGTTACCTGCCACTTTATACTAAAGTTCACTGCAACTGTGTAGCATATGCCAACAATATTCTATACTAATATATCCTATTTTTTCATTGATTGCCTGTTAGACCATGTAAACTCTAGGCACTATGTGCTCTGTACTTTCTGCCATCTCTTTAAAATAGTTTGTTTCAAAGACTCATCGTTTTTTATAAGCTACCTCCTAAACGTTCTATTTAATGGAAAATAAAAGATTTCCTGGGCAGTATGACAGAAGGCTGTCCGTTAATGCAGATATTTAGTATGTAATATGCCAAAATCCATGAGTTCGAGTTCGCGCAAATCAATGTTTTATGAACCACTCTAATACCCGTTTATTCTATTTCTTCGGTATAATGGTTTCAAACATGATAAGAAAATATCAGAGATTTAACGGACAAGTATTGCAATATGTTTTAGCGTTCTGGTTTTAGCAAAGAATATTTACTATAATAAGATCAGGCATTCATGCCGTTTACAAGTTACTAAACTAGGGAAGCTTTGTAATAACAGACTGAGAGAGTTTCATGCTTTGTGTATGAGCTGTTTATCGTAAAAGACAGACCCTCTACAAACAATGCAGTTTAAACTGGTATTGCATGTATTTTAATAAATTTCTAGCAGTAAGCCTGAGGCTAGCAAGTCTATAAGGCTCCAAATAAAAAAATGGAGTTAGTGTGTAAAAAACTTAATCTCTGGCAATTCTAGATTAATGCTAAAAATTTTTGGACATTCTCAAACTGCAAGTCATGTTTTCCCAATAAAGTTGTTTTTGGAAATTTTACATATGTTTTACTGAAGTTTGTGACTGAACAAGTCTGGTGGATCTTAAGCTCTATAATATTTTACTCTTTATTATGAATTTACAATCATTGAGATGTTTCATACTTTTTTACAGTGTGACATTGTCTCAAGCTACAGTGATACTAAAAACATCATACAACAGCTGGTTGATGAAGTTCTACCATCAATAGAGATACCTTCACTCAGCAAAGTAAAAGACAAGTGTAAGCTGTTACACTATTACAAATGCTATTAGTATTAATTACCTAATTAACTAATTTATACTAACATATATATACTAACAGTTTTATACTAATAACCTTATTCCCTAAACCCTTCTTAACCCTTCTTAGCTACTCTAAACCCTTCTTAACTCTTTACTATTAAATATTTGATTTATAGAGACAATTAAGTTTTTAGTACATTCTCATAATTCTCATTATCGTTCAATCTTGTACTCGCAAAAACCACAATATTAAAAAAACATTTAAATTGTCTCCTATTTTGCACCGTCAAATAAAATAATTGATTTCAAAGTAATCAGCATTTAAATCTACCTCAGCTTAATCAACCTAAATCTAAAAATGTGATGCAGAGTGAGTTTAGACTTTTTCAGCTCTCTTTGCTGCCATCATAAAAACAAACGGAGCAAATTCAAGCCTCTCAGGTTATATTTATTACCCCTCATATAGTTCACAACATTATGATTCTTTTCATTATTATCATCATGTTATGTTGCAGAGTGAATTTTTCTCAGCTTGTTGTCTGGTAGTACACTGGTATACGGTAAGGCTTATTTATCTCAGATATCCAGTACTTTCCATTCATATTTGGGCAGATACTAACAGAGAAGTGGACTGTGCAGCGTCTATATCCTTCCTTGCTGTTATTGTTTTACAAAAAAAAATAAAATAATGTGACTAGTACCGCTACTCAATAGATAATAGTTATCAAATTTCAATTGTGAAACCTCTGGAACTGTAATGCGTCTGAAAGGCAAAAAAGATAAAATGATCGAAATCCTTTTTGCAAAGTTAAACTAACTACAGTTGACTGTACATATGTTTTCTGTAAACATAGTGTCTTTTCCAGTTTGTTAGTCAAAGAATAATAGTTTACTTTAATAATGACACACACATCCAAAGGGTCATGTATGAAGCCTGATAAAGCAACACCACAAGGCCCTTGGCTATACACAAACACTGTTCTGATCTACACTAACCAGCTCATGGTATGTCATCAGTTTAAGTTGATCCAAATGTGGATCTCCACAAACAAAGTCACAAGGGTAAAAAGCTGCTGAGCTAATCAGTCAGTAAAGAAAGATATCAAGGAGTTCCAATGTGAATAAGTATTTCAATATAACACAAAAACATGATTTCCAATGTCAGCAGTAGCATTTTGTATCAGGGAAAATTGAATGTTGGAGAAATAAACAATAGTATCAACAAGTGAATACCACACATAAACCTGGAGACACAAAAAATTATGGAGACACAACCTAATAAGTAAAATTAGGAATAACAATCTTTGAATAACAATAATGACCTTGTTTAGTATACATTGTAAAATTTTTAGCATTAAAGTATTATATTTTGTGTTGTGTTGTATTGTATTATATTTTACTTTAATATAACGTGTAACATTATTATATGCTTTGTTACCATATGTTGTGCTAAATTATAGGTGCACAAAAATATGTTACTGAATACTAAATAGGCTAGTAATAGCCTATATAATATTCAGTAACATATTTTTGTGTCGTAGTATATTGCAACATATTGTTGCCATATATTTTTTTTCGGTGCAATGTAAGCTAGTAATAGCCTATATTGTTATTACTTTATCAACTTGTGTTATTAACTTTATCAATGTATCATTGGTATCACTTAGTAATGCTGTTGTGTTTATCATGGGCTTTTCTTACAACAATTTCAACTGCACAAAACGCTTTTCTCATGATGTGTAGACATGATACAAACACATTTTCTGTGCAAAAACTTTTTATTGCCCAGAAAACACCCAGGTACAAGAACACATTATGGTGTAAAATAGCAAGTACAGCTTATGGTGCAAATTGTGAAAAAAATACTTCACCAAAGTTGTTTTTTTGCCTTGAAACAGATTAAAATTTGCGTAACTTTATTTTAATGGAAAAAAATTGTTTCCGACCTTCAACAGCTCAGTTTTCAGACAAGCTTTTGGAACGGATTTTGTTCCCGAACGGAGGATCCACTGTAGAGTTGCCCCGATTATAATATTGAAATCGGTATCGGTGCCGATATAGGTGTTAAGTGTCTGGAACGGTACTGACCAATCTTTTCTTAAAAAATCAGAAACTTCAGATACTTGTTACAGATTAACTATTTAGCAGAAAATTGTATTTTAGCCTGCTACACTAACAGAAAATCATTAGCTGCAAGTTCCTTATGTTTAGCTAATGAATTTTGGGCCTTTCACACCATCTATTTCATGTCTATAAGCTAATAAACATCCACACAGCTGAGGAATCTTTTGGCTTCAGTCAGGACGTAATCACAAAGTGCCGTATTTCCCAATTTCAGTAATATGATTTACTGCAGCCCATCACGAACAAGAGAACCATAATGGGAAACAAGAATGCGGTGAAATTTCTTTATTTACTAGCATTACGCGAATAGTTTGAGCAGTCATGCACAAATTTATCTATCTCACTTTTGTTCCTGACAATATGATGTATCGTTTGTATCCCATAAACTAACATCAGTGGCTAATCGGTATTTACCCTGTCATGCATCATCTGTAGCAAGTGAGTCCTTCTTCAGTACGACTGGCTACATCAATAGTGATAGAAAATAAAAGCGTCTCACTGAGATAATTAAATCACTATCGGTAATTAAAATAAACATTATTTGCTCCAAACTTGTGCGGGCGCAGAAGTTCGTTCAGCAGTAGAAGAGAAACTTCAATATTGCGGAGAAAGCTGTATCACTAACAATAATTATCATTATTAATAGCAGATGTCAAGAAAAATTGACTGGTTTGTTACTAGATGCACGGGAGGTCAATATGTGAATGTATATTCATGTAAATCTTTTTTTGCATAAATACAAACAAATAAATACATCAATATTTATATTTTTGTTGCATTATATTTATATTTGCATAATAAAACTAACTATCATTTATGCAACATAAAATATCTGAAGCGGATTATTTTTCAATAAGAATCGGTATATCGAATCGGTATCTGAATCGGCTGGTGAAATTAGAATTGGGGCATCTCTATTCCACTGTACGTTATTAAAAGATATAGGTCTCTGAAACTTATGAAATTTTAAATTTACATTAGTTTAAAAACCTTTACAGTTGTTTTATTTATTTTTAAATCAGTTTTTCCTGCACAAAACCATTTCCTCAGGATATGAAGTATTAAAGTTATAAAGGTTTGAAACAGCTTTAAAACCTTTACAAATGTTTTATTTTCTCTCATAATTTATTTCAACCGCACAAAACACTTATCTCGTAATATGTAGTTGGAAAGTTAGAATGGTAAATGTGGTTATATGCTAAATACAAATCAATTTTCTGTCCAAAACTTTTTTATTACTTGGGCAACCCCGGGTAGCACAGCTAGTGTTGTTATACAATACTCTAGAATTGGTAAATTATACGATATAGTAACACAAAATATATGGAACAAAATCAAATTATGGCCATCTAATCAGAGGTGAAGTATTTATCACACTTTTGTGTCATACCAAGCGCAGTCTGACGCATCGTTCGTTTTAATGGAACCCAGTCATTTTTGCCATGTTTCTGATGAAGTGCGAAAATTAAAATTTGTAATGACCTTTGTTTTTCTTTCCCTGAACCATTCAAAATTAGTATAGTTTCTTTACAGTACTTAGTTAGTTTTATAACTGTAATGGAAAATATAGAATATATAATTTGCTTGATTTTAAATAATTTTTCGTTTTAACAGGCCAACAACTTCAAAAAAAGTAATGTGTTTTTGTAACATTATATCTAGAACGCTACAGAAATAAGCTGTGCCGGCGTTATCACGACGTCATTCGGGAAAATTGTTATCAAGTGTTCCAGCAATGTTCCAGGAATTTTACTCTAGAATGTCTGAGCATAAACGTCCATATAACATTAGCATGCAATGTTAACTGGAATGTTATAATGTAACATCATTTTTACCTTCAAATCAATGTGCTAGCAAGGTTCTAGGTTTGACACTTCAAAATGTTGTATGTATGTTTGCACTTGAATATTTTACAGTAACATTCCTGGGACATTCAATATCAGAGTTTTCTAACAAGGTTATGATAACGTTTGCAAAGTTTATTACTGTAAAATTTTGCTGAACATTACGATAATATTTATACACTACATTCTGCTCAGTATTCACGCAACATCGCTAGAACATAATACTACAAGTCTCATCAAATAAAAAGTGTAGAACATTATAAAAAATGTTTGCTTTGAAAGTATTTTATGATAACGTTACGTAACATCCCAGAAATGTCGGTGTTAGTTGGGATAGTTTTTATAAGTGGGGTATAAGACAGTATATGGATCTGCTTTGACTTAGGCTTAGTTAAGGGAAGCAAACCTGAATCCAGTGCTACACACTATATTTATCATAATATTTATACAACTACAACACAACTATGATATATGTAAGAACTGTTAATAGTCTAATATAAATTTTCAACACATCCATCAGTTTCAACTTTTATTGCATTGATGAAAAACTTCCTAAAAAGGCTATCTTGATACATGGAAACTGTGTCATTACCATACCCTACATTGATTGATTCATATACATAACTCATCTAGTAAAAAGTACCCACTGCTGATAAGCTGTCACACCCCATATTTTTCTATACCAAGCCTTAGAGATGGCTATACATAGATGTCATGCTGCCTTGCAATTAATTTAAATGTATCGGACCATCAGAGTAGCTAAAATAATTAAAATAAATTAAAAATGACTGGTTTTCAAATTAGGCTTTCAGATCAAGCTAGTAAATAAATATAATTGGAAGAAATAATTTTTTCAGTAATATTAAAACAAAAAATTTTTGGAAACAATAAAAAATTACACGAATTTTGTGCATAAACAGTTAATGAAGCAGGTTTGAAATAAAAAAAATAATATGTATACTACAGAATTACAAACTTTCAATAAAAGCAATTGTAACGGTGCAGTCTGAGTGTTTAGTTGACTAGCATCTTTATATCCATTATTAGTGTTCATACTCTACTATTACTTCTTGCATGCATTACACAATGTGCTTTCCCTTATTCATAGGTGGTAGCTGCGAAATAATGCTAGGAGTTGTCTCCACTGAAGGGTTTCTAACTGATAAGCAACTCAAACTTCAACCTTCTAAACCTCTTCCAAAGTCCTTCAAACTTCTTCACACAGTCTCTTTACCTTCACAGCCTTTTTCAACCAGAGTCTGGAACTCTCAAATATTAACTGGAATGGAAAGTGAAGCAGTAGCTACTATAGACAACACCTACCAAGTAAAAGACTCATTCATCACATTCAACAACTACCCTAGTGCAATGGAGGTCTATAAAGACAGACTATATACAGCAGTATTTGGCATGTCTTGGACCATCTATGTACATGACCACCAAGGAAAGCAAGTCACTTCCTGGACTCACAATGACTATAATGGCAGCGGCATCACAGGACTAGCCATCACTTGTGATAAAATAGTTGCTCCAGACAGAAAGAACAAGCTTCTCATCATCTACTCACTGACAGGGAATAAACTCAAAGACATTTCTTGTCCTCAGCTTAGCCAAAAATATGTTTCAATCTGTGTTTCAGGATCAGACAAGGTTGTTGTGTCTGACTATGGCTCATCTCAAGTCTGCTTGATAGACATCTCTCAAGGTCAGCTGCTCTGGACTTGTAAAGATGTGCGCTTTCCACTAGGAGTAGCCTCCTATGGAGATAGATATGTCCTGGTGGCTGCGCTCAACAGCAGCACTGTGAGAATCCTGGATAGCTCAACAGGTTAGCTTACTGATAAATAATATACAGAATATGTGTGAGCAGTTGTGCTGACCAATATTCTGTACAGTCTAGTAGTTGATAGATATACTAGTAGATACATAGTGTTGAGGTAAACCCGTGTAATGCTACTCTGAATACTTCTCATAGTGAAATTAAACACTATGTATATTAATATAGAGCTCTGATAGTCTACTCGCTATAGACTTAGTATCAACTTACAATTCACAGTAACTGTATTATGTTCTTTATTTCTCCTTAACCCATTCAGGACTAATTAGTTATTGGTTGACTGCTTCCCCAGCCTAATTAATTTTTCACTAGCCTTACAATTAAAATAGAGCTACACAAAATTGAGTATAACTAGAGTTCTTTTCAAAATAATCTTGATTTGTTTTTGCAGCTTAACAAAGACATTCCAGGCTACAATTTGATATAAATTTTTGTGCACCTTTACAAATTCTACTAACCACAATTTCTAATAATTCTGTGAACTTTTTTTGATCAAAGTTGTTTTTTATGTTTCATAGCAGCTCACAAGCAGTTTTTTGGTACTGACATTGTTGGACCGATGTTAGATTGATAGCAAACTTTATCAGCAGCAAATAAAAAAAAGATTTCTCAATTCCAAGCAATAGAACAGGTGTTACTAGCTTCTAACCAACACTATGTCACTGACAGTTTTATCAATTATATAATCAAACGATTTGTTAATTTATATTGAAATGCATTGCAGAGGTTATTATGAATATATTATGCATAAAAAAGATACTCAAGTTACCAGCTAACAGACAATCAATCACCAGCAAAAAAATACAGTAAAATATATTGTAAAAAATACAGCAAAAATGAATATGCATGAAAACGAAACAATATATACATGTATAATATGGGTGTGTTCATAAAAAAATGATGACACGGTGAGAGTTATTTGATGCCAACTTCACATGCATATGTGCTCCCATTATAAGTTAGTTGATGCAGTATTCATCAGATATTGGTGTTGAAGCCATAGGCTCATCATCAACGGCATCATCACTCACAAGCCTTTGACTGTCTTCACCTTCATGTAGCAAATATGATCGATAGTAAGCAACCTATTTGCTTACAAACTTCTCGTACAGCCTAGAAAAAAATTGTGCTTTAGTAGCTTTTCAGGGTAAATACCTGATAACAAATTGAAAATAAGTAGTCTACTGCAGCTATTAATTGGTAATACAAATCGCAAATATTTTTTGATACTGTAGATATAAACACAGAAAGTCATGAAGATGATTACTGTGGTAAGTGTCCCCTATCAACCAATATTAGAGCCTAGTGGTTGGGGCTAGTTTATAGTAGATGCTGAGGTTGAGAACCATATGCTTGACTAACTGTGGGTTGAACTATTGGATATAAATGAGATAAGAAATTTTTATTATCTTGTAGTTCTACAAGGAAATCATAAAACTATTATTTATTATGGGGTAATAGAGTGATGAGTTCGTGCTGCAAAAAGATCTAAATTTTATTGGATTGAAAATGTTATAATCATGTGTATCATGAAAAAATCCATATCTTACACTGTTAGAATAAAGTTTGTTAGAAATTCACAAGAAAAATTTCGGCTTTTTATCGTTTTTTGTCGGTAAAACTCTATAAATAGCCACATCAAACTTACCTTCTTCCATCAGAAAATTCTCATTTTCTTCTTGAACATTACTTTTGTTGCTATTTTCTTCCCCTGAGCTGATTACCACATCTAATTCACTTAAAAATGTTGCCATCGTTCGGATAAACCTTTTCCAAAATGGCGATCAACAAATTTTCAAAACAGTTGTTATCTATCACATAATTTGTTAGTTAAAAAATTCTTGTCCAATCACATATTTGGTATCAAAAGGATGCCCAGACTCTTAAACTTCGTTTTGTGACTGAATAAAACCGATGTACCTAAACAGCTAAGCAATAGAGCAAATCAAAGTTTAACCCGAAGACTTCGGGAACGTGCCCTGGAGAGCACAACTCTTCCCGAAGTGTGTGTGTGTGTGTGTGTGTGTGTGTGTGTGTGTGTGTGTGTGTGTGTGTGTGTGTGTGTGTGTGTGTGTGTGTGTGTGTGTGTGTGTGTGTGTGTGTGTGTGTGTGTGTGTGTGTGTGTGTGTGTGTGTGTGTGTGTGTGTGTGTGTGTGTGTGTGTGTGTGTGTGTGTGTGTGTGTGTGTGTGTGTGTGTGTGTGTGTGTGTGTGTGTGTGTGTGTGTGTGTGTGTGTGTGTGTGTGTGTGTGTGTGTGTGTGTGTGTGTGTTTTATTTCACCTTTAAAGATTACACAATTGAATTAATACTCGAGACAAAATATAATTAACCAATGCGTGAAAAAATAACAATAAGTAAGAAATGATGATGGGGCCCATTGCGAAATGGCAAAGCCAGTGGTACGCGAGCCCGAGTCAGCAGCACAAAAACCAGACCGTAACACTCACTCTCCAGACTGGAGATGGTGCCTCAGTTCCACCTTATATTTACCGAGACATTTTATTGATCTTATTGAATTAGGTAGTCGATTCCACAGCGCAGGTGTTGCAAAGTTTGAGGATCGTTGACCGGCTAAAGTTAGATGATTAGGTACGGGAAGAGAAAGTAATTGATGACGAGTATTATAAAATGGTAGTGCTGGATCACATTTTGAGTAAAATAATTTATGGGCTTGAATAAGCAACTTATATTTATGCAATTTATCAATAGTTAAAATATCAGAGGTTTTAAATAAATCGTTTGTTGGAAATCCAAATGGCTTACGGTTAATGATTCTGACAATTTTCTTTTGAAACTGTATTATTTTGCTAAGATGAATTTTGGATGCATTGCCATAAGTTTCTATTGAATAGCATAATTTGGAGTGAATAAGTGTGTAATAAAGCATAATCAGCAATTTTTTTGGAATGAAAGCACTTATGCGGTAAAAGATGCCTGATATAGGCCGTAAATCTAATAAAAGCTTACGAGCGTGGGAAGACCAGTTCAAATTTTTATCAATTGACACTCCAAGAAATTTGACTTCATCAATTGCTTTAATAAAAGTGTTATTAAAAAGAATAGGCTGATCAAATTTAATTTTGCTCTGGTAATTTTTAAAAACAGTAAAACAGGTTTTGTCAAAGTTAATGGTTAATTTGTTCGTTTGACACCAATCAGCTAGTTTTTCAAGATCAGATTGGACTTTAGGTAAATCGTCGTTTAGGTTCTTTGAACTCATAAACAAATTGGTATCATCAGCATACAATATAGGAGTTAGATGAGTTAAACAATCACAAAGATCATTTATGTAAATTAAGAATAAAGTCGGGCCTAGCACCGAGCCCTGAGGTACGCCACAAGTCAAATTGTCAGCGTTAGAAAAAGTATCATTAATTTTTGTTGTTTGGGTTCGGCGGGTTAAATAGCTTTGTATCCATCTGATGGTTAACTCACTAAAATTAAATTGCTCTAGTTTTTTAAATAATATTGCGTGATCGATCGTATCAAAGGCCTTCCTGAAATCTATAAAAATTCCTATAACACATTCACTTCGGTCAAACGATTCTAGAATTTGGTTAGTAAAAGTTGAGATGGCATCAGATGTGCCTCTAGCTCTTCTGAATCCAAATTGGTTTTTATATAAAAGTGATTTATTTTCTAAATAATCAACAATTTGTTGATTAACAAGTTTTTCCAATATTTTACTAAAGACTGGTAGAATTGAAATTGGACGAAAATTACCGCATTCATTTAAAGAACCCCCTTTGTGCAAAGGTAATATTTTAGCTTTTTTAAGTGCATCAGGTACCTTCCCAGTCTCTAGTGATTTGTTAAAAATCTTACATAAAGGGTAAGCAATACTCTGTGAAACCGATTTCATAAATTTAGCAGAAATTTGATCTAGGCCAGAGGCTTTGTTTGAATTTATTGTATCTATAATTTTTAATAAACCAGTTATATCGATGTATTGGAATTCAAAAGCTTCACCAGCATTATTTTCAAGCCACAATGCTTGATTTTGGATAGGGGGTTGAGGTACTAAGTTTACAAATTTCAAGGCCAGTCTTTTACCAATATTACTAAAAAAGGAATTGAGCTCATTAGCTTTTTCAACATCCGTTATGGCTAGTTCATCAGGATTAAGATAACAAATCAGTTTAGAAGGCTGTTTATGGCTATTTGTCTTTTGTTTTCCTAGAAGCTCATAGTTTACAAGCTGCCAAATCTGCTTTGAGCTGGTGCAGCTATTGAAAGCTTGTGAAAAATAATTATATTTGGAGTCCCTCAAATTCCTGCTAACATCGTTTCTAAGTTTGTTATATTGGCACTTCAATTTTAAATTGAGTGGGTTAGATTGAAGTTTTCTATGAAGACGATATTTCTTTTTAATGCTCAACAAAAGGTTTTCAGTCATCCATGGCTTTAAGAAAGTTTGATTAGATTTAGTGTTTACTGATTTTTGGTATTTACATTTCTGGGAACAATCAGATAATTTGTCAAAAAAAGCGTTATAGAAGTAATCGACATCATTTGAAAAGATTTTGTCCCAATTAGTGTTTTCAAGCATGATTCTTAGACTTTTATAATCAATTACAGGATATGAATTAATAGTTTTTCGGGAGATGGGTTGATTATTTTTAAATTTGTGAAAAAATGAAAATGTGGGCAAGTGGTCACTAAAGTCTGCGCTTATAGTTCCAGATGTCACTGTCGGACTAACAAAGTTTGTCAAAATGTGATCCAAGCACGTCCATTTGTTTGAGGGCTTAAAATGGTGGGTTGCAATAGTTATAGTGTTATAAAAACAGTAAGTTGCTAACAAGTTGGCATAGTCATCACTAGAATTGTCTAAATAATCAATGTTGATATCACCAGCAATGATGTGATTACTTGCGTGAGAAGAAGAAATGTGGCGTTCAAGATCATCAAGAAATTCAGCAACACCTGCGCTGGGCTGCCGATAAATCACAGTTAGAATAATAGGTGAAGCATAAACACCAAAATGCAGTCCAACAGAATGAGTGTCAGACCCAGCAATGTCCACAGCCGGCAACACCTCCACACCAATGCCATCTCGCACATAGATCCCAGCTCCACCTCCGCGTGTAGCACGTTGCGCACCTGAAAAAGTGTAATTTGAAATTTCAAAAAATTTTGTCTCGTCATCATTCAACCATGTTTCTGTTACACAAATAACATCAAAAGGAACATTACAACATGCCAGAAATTGTTCAAAAAGAAAAAATTTATTTCTAAGGCTCTGGCAGTTCACGTTAAGTATTGAAAGTTTGTCAGCGAAGAAACTCTGGCTGAACAAAAAATCATTAATACAGTATCCATGACAATCTAGATCTAAATCCAATTCAGAATCTGCCATTTTGCCAGGAAGCTCAGTAGTAAAAGTTCACTGGAGTATTTAAAGAAGTTTTAGCGTTTCTAAATCGTCTTCAGAGTTTATAGGGAAGGCATCCGAGTCAGGAGTTTTACGCAGATATATTCTTTGATTAGATGTCCACACATATTTATAGTTGTATTCCACTTTAAATTGCCGGGTTTTCCAGAAAAGTGTGCTTTGAGCACGACTCAATACTTCATTGATATAGATCCTTCCTGTTTCTTTGAAACCAAGTGCTGAGAGGGATTGAATGTTTTTTCGATATTGCTGGAAGAACTCATTGCGCTGATTGGTTTGGGTGAACTTTATGATGATGCGCTTGCTTCATCATAAAGTGATCGGGAACAGTCCTGAATGGGTTAATCAGTCAATTAATTTGGGTTGTCTGCACACTTAGTAGACTATCACTGATCAACTGAATATCATATAATTTATTGGTATGATAACCAGTTCTATCACCAGGGCACAAATTTGTACTACTACTGTTGATTATGATGCTTTGGTAAAAAGAGGGCAGTGGTTTTTTAATGTTGTCCAAATTTAACTATAAGAAATACAAATAAAACTAAAATAATTTATATTCAGTCGTTCTGTCAAGTCTGAAGTCAATTTTAGACAAGGACACTTTGTCTGACAGCTTCTTTAAGTAAAATAAATTAGATGTAATCTACTATTTATAATACAAATATTTGTATAAACCAACTCACTATATTTTGTCAATGAAGATTGTTTACTTGCTTGCTTACCCATATTAGCCAGTCTTGAATTGCAGGTCACAAATATAGTTTATATCAAGCTTTTTACACTCCGCCATTGGCTCCCCTAATAGCTGGTACTTGGCATCATGCCAACCTTCCTGTGACTGTAAGATATAAAATAATATGAAGAACTAGTTATTGACACCAAGTTGATAATTCAGTAATGTGGTAATCAGTCTATTTCTATTCTGCAACATGGGCCTTTAAAAGGGCAGCTGATTGATGCTTGCTCTCCAATAGTTAGGCTAGGCCTGCACTCTCAGCATAGTGTAAACATAACTCAATAAGGTAGGTCATAGCTGAGGAAGTGATAACTTTGAAGTATGGAGCCCATCATGAATAAAAATTAAATAGTCTCTTTCCAACAAAGACTAATGAAATAGCGAATAAAACGTTTTTGAGGTTTTGTTCTGCAACAATTAAGGAGGTTGCGGAGTGTAGCCTTAGAACTTGGATGGAACATTTAATTCAAACAAGCAGTATTTTAAGACTTCTCAACTAATTTGCTGTGAGGAGCATTGGTACAGTTTTATGGCAGCGCAGCGATTGAAATTTTTCTGGTTGCGAAAGGATAACTTTTCAACAAGCTTTTCTTGTAAGTGACTGAAAAATACAGTGTAAACGTTCAGATATATTATATTAAATTATATTAAAGAGTATTGAAATCAGGAGTATGCTGAGACTGTTGGTTATACTTATTATATTGTAGGTGAGGTAGTCTCAGAGCTGACAGGCAGAGCTATTGAGTCTGGTAAGGTGTTTGACATAGACATCTCTGGAGACAGTCTAATTGTAGCTAACTGCTTCAGCAAGAACATAGCAGTCTTCCAGTTACAACCATAGCTGCTGCTTCATCAGTCTGAGTTGTTGTCTTCTCTTTCTTATTATGAATTATAAGCTACTCTATCAAAGTTGAGAGATGTACCCATATTGTGAGAATAGTTTATATTTAGCTGTTTACGTCTCAGTAGAAAAACTGATTTGCTGTACACAACAAAGTTTAATGTTTCCATCATCAAGAGTTGTACTTCTCCGCCTTCACTTAGCACTTTATGATTGGTTGGTTCATGAAGAAAATTTGAATTTCATAAGATTTTGGTCTATGAACTGATTTGTTGGCAAACCAATTAGTAACAATATGTTTTTGACAATTTTTTAACTTTCATGATGAAGTTCTTCAAGCTCTAAGAACAATGATCCAAGATTATCAACTGTAGAGACTTTACATGATAACGCTTTCTGTTGATTAAATATGTGAATAAAATTTGGCTGCCTTGAAATCAGCTGACATACTTTTTATATTATTAAACGAGTTCATTAAATTATATTATAAGTCAAGTTGACATTGTACTAGCTTCATCAACAATAACTTCATACTACATGCTTATAGGCTTTTTTGATTTTAGTACTTCCTGCTATTTATCATCTACCGCATTTCAGATACAAAAATATTATTGTTGCTTATAATAAATCCAGTTTCATATTGCTGGTTCAATAGTTGAATAAGTTATTACAGCCAATGAAGGGAAAGTTAATGCTCTCCATATTGTATTTTTACATTATTGATGTATCAGCCATCATTTGTATCACTTGCTTCCGAAGTCAACCGTGTTTATTTATTCAGATGTACTGCTGGTTTCCTAACTATGTTAGCACTGAGGAGTCGGTATAGAAATAGTTTTACTTTATTCGGATAAACTCAATACAAAGTTTTAAACGATTTTGATAAAAAGAATCAGTATTTTCCTTCCATTTTAGTCATTTTCTATATTAGATGTAGTCTTATGGCTAAAATGTTTCAAGATTAAAATTGACAAAACCTGATGGCCTGACAAAGGACGTAAGGATTCAAATCAATGGCCTACTTTACTAAGCGTAGCTCCTGACATCATTTTATGTCCATGTTCGCTTTTGGCAGTGTGGCAAGTTTACTAGCAGAAAGTTCAAGTTCAGCTCATACTCAATTTTTTTCTAGGAGTTATAAATTTTATGCTAAATTAAAACACATCCTTGACGTTTTTTCTAGCACATAGCTGGCAAAGCTTTTGAATCGTTGTTTTTAGTCAGTAATACTGATCTAGCCTGTCTTGAGAAGCTGTTGTTTTTGCGTAGTTGTCCCCCCCCCCCCCCCCCGTCGAGCGGCGAGCAACAACAGCTTGTCACAAGACGTACTGCACATGATGCATCAGCTGCACTTATAGGGAGTTGTTCTCTTCCATCTACGCAGCTTGGCCGCGATGTTATGTCCGTCGCTCCATTGGTAATCATACCGGATTTCACACAAAAATTTATGTAGAAAAAAAACAAGATTACAACGTTTAACCAAAGACCAGTTTTTGTGATAAACTTTAGTAGAACTTAAGAATAAAATAAACTTAAAATAAAATCCATAAGAACAAATAAAACTGACTGATACAAAAATAGAAATAAAACTGACTGAGTGCACAAATAACGACATGTTTAGTCGCTGTTGTTGCCTAAGTTCTCAAGTTCCAATAAAGTTTACTGCAGAGAGGGGTCGCCAGTTAAACGTTTTTATCTTAATTTTTCTACATAAATTTTTGCGTGAAATCCGTTATGATTACCAATGGAGTGACCGGAATAACATCGCAGCCAAGCCGCGTAGACGGAAGAGAACAACTCCTTATAAGTGCAGCTGATGCATCAGGTGCAGTACGTTTTGTGATAAGCTGTTGTTGCTCGCCGCTCGACGGGGGGACAACTACGCAAAAACAACAGCTTGTCAAGACAGGCTAATACTGATCTGGAGATGCTCAGTTAAAGCTTTTCCCTTCATTGGTTCAGCCAGAGGCATGAGTGACTGTAACTTTATCCTAGCAACGCGTCTTCTAGTGCTTGGCAGCGCTCCAAGTTTACTAGAAGAAACATAAATTGTTTGGAGCCGTGTGCAAAGGGCTGTGACTGTGAGAAACAATGGTTCCTTAAATTGGTATGTTATACTGTTATGACAGAATGTGCGTTTGTCAATTACTGAAAGTAACAAAAAGGTGAGGATTAACCTTTTCGCGACGGCCGGCTTACGGCTGGGAAGGTACCAGCAGACGGGCAGTTACAAGGGCGATTTGAGCTTATGATATGCCTGCATAAAAACTGCAGCAACTTACATCACAATTGTGGTAGTTACATAAATTAACATGCATAAACCGCTGATAGATTTCTCTACTAGCTGATTTTTTTCTATGCAAACAGCTTGCAAATGCTTACCAGCAAAAGTCTTAGATTGTCGAAGCAATGAGTCTTTTATTTTAACGTTTCTTTTTCCATCGCATTTTATAATTGTTAAAGGTAATTGACAATGTTGTATAAATACTAGTGGCAATGATTCATAGGTTCACAACAAATTGTAAAACAAATTGCTTGTTGGAGAGCCTTGAAAGATGAGCTATGAGCCCGAATCATGACGGGAGGGCCACTCGAAATTCTCAGTGAGTGACCCAAAAGACAAACAAAAAATGGAGGCTTGACATGGTGGCCTAAACTTTGCTAGAACTAATATGTAAATTGACATGAAGCTGCAGATAAATATGCATTTGAAAGCTGAGATATTTTCCTTCAGACTGAGATTTTTTCCTCCAGGCACGTTGCATTTCTTTGCAACTTGAGAACTGTTTATTCGTAGTTATAATTTTCTGCAGTCAGATTTATATGTATTTATTGAAATTATAGATATATGTACCATTAAAATTTTTGCATATAAACTCGTTGTACAGGTTCATGTTTTGCTGCAGCAAAGATTAACAGGTTTTGTACTAGAAAAATTGAGTGGTAAGCCTGTATTCACGCATTTGGTTAAGCAACAACAGACAGGAAGCAACATTTATTATGAGCAGAAACAGCAAATCATGGACTGCTAGATTGCAAAACAATATGATAACTGAACTCTTTGATTAGGTGAGTGCCCAGATAAGAGCAACAAACAACAAACACAGCATACTAATGCACAAAAAATACAACATATTATGACATTTCAGCGAATTTAATGATGTACAAGCTAACAATTCGAAGCAATGAAGCATTTGTAGAAACTGAATAAAATACCATTTGTAAATAAACCTAGTTAGCATGACAAGGATCAAAACATGACTCGCACAAAGATACTCCACAAGTGACTCCACTGCGCCTTCAGCTTGCTCTCGCTGCTCACCGATGTATACAGACAACTTGTGCACATAGCGAGAACAGCATTGCAGAGTGCAAATAACTTTATTCCAAATCTAGACCTGTTAGATGGAACCTACTGCCTGAAACTGAGCCATCCTTTTCATGCCAGCAAGCTGTCATATAAATATATATATATATATATATATATATATATATATATATATATAAATTTACCAGACAGCAAAGCAGAATATACCCGGTCGTATATCATGGCAAAACATCTTCTAACTTGAACAATTTATTGCCAGCAGGCTGTTCAAGATAGTCAGCAAAAAGTAACCCTGTTTCTATTTTTCTTTCTATTTTTAATTTTATTAAAAATCAGCATAAATTATAAAGGATTGTGGAGCAGTAAGACAACAGAGTAGTCTTTTCAAGATTACCTGTATGCATAGCTAAACCAATAACTCGCCAGATGAGTTTACTGTCAACAGGCTCTGAAGCATCGCAATGTTTTTGAAAGCCCAATTTATTCGGTTTGTTAATTATAACATTTATAATGGCTGATGTTATAAAAAGCTTTGTATTATAAAAAAACTTACTTGTTTAAAAATTAGAACTTTTACTCCTGCCAAGCTGTCAGCCAAACATAATTCTTTTGGTTTTAACTCAGGTCCTTTTTGAAATCCGTGAATACTCCCTGTTTCATCTCCGGCAGTTTCACTGTCACTTTCACAATCCAATTCACTAGGTTGATCATTTTTTTTAATTCCATTGTCTTCTCCACACTTTTTTGACCTAGTATCCTCTTCTTCACTTCTGAACCAGCCGATGTCTTCGTCAAAGCAAACTTTTTTAGAACAGTCGTGTGCGTATACGATGAATAACTTTTCAAAAAAGAAAGATCAAACATTTTACAAAGTGTTTTCTTACACATGCGTATTAGGGATTATTTATAGCCTCAAACACATAGTATAAAAACTACCAAATTTGATGGAATTATTAATTTTAATTTTTAACAAAATCTTCAATGAATAAATTATTTTAAAAAAGGTCTATCGAATACTGAATTATTTCAGAAAAATTTGGGATCCGGCCGCTGAGACATTGCTCATTTCACGGACTTTGACGGGCTTCGGCTTATAAGAGTTAATTAATAGAAATGAACTAATATACACTTCAGTATAACACAGACTACTAATATAAGAACTCGCATGCATCAAGAGATTATTTGTTTATTAATTTTTCCTTAACTATAAGAGAGTTAATTTTATTGTTTTTAATTGAAGAAATTTCCACAGGAGCGATTATTACATGAATAAATTTATTAAAAAATTCAATGAAAATGAATGTATTCAGGAAACCAGAATAAATACCAGTTTTGTAGTTAGTGCATGACGAGTTGCTACTAATTTTTAGATATTCACAACTGCTGTGACAAACTTGATTATTTGTTTTAATGCATTCAGCTGCAAAATCCCACGTCTAGTGACCAGGCATCGGAGAGAGAGAAAAGAGCCAGAAGACAAAAAGCGGTCGGAGGAAGTCTGACCTCTCTAATGACTGAAAGGTGTAGACAGAGTCACTTACTGCTTACTAACAAGGAAAGAAAGTATCGGTACACTTCTCTATCAAAACAGAAAATGACTGCTATACAGGACCCACGACCGCTGGTGTCATTCTTATACCTAAAGACAAAGTGCGCCTCTGTTGGGTCAATTCAAACATCAATCACAATGTGAGTTGGATAAGTACTACTACCGTAATACACTGCAAGCCACGCAAAATAACCTAGCGACTGTGCGTCTCTCCCTGAACTATTCAAATGAAGATGAGAACTTCAAGTTTCAATTAATAAGTGAAAGCTACCAAAATATGGTATAACAAATGTTTCAGAAAACTGCGAAGGATATAATTCAATTCAGTAAAAATTTAAGATTTAAGTAAGCGATTATTTAATTGGCACGCAACCAAAAGCAAGCCGTGATACAACAAGTGATATCAGAATCGATGCCTGATGTCAGAATCTACTGGTGCAGCTGAAGACAATGTTAACGTGATGTTAACGTTTGTCAATAACAAACTTGTACAAAATTTCAGTTTATTGTATCAACAAACACTGACATGTTTTTTAACATTTGTTATTGTTACTTTTATGTTTCAGGCAATCTGACAGCTAAGATGTTTCAAGGATTGTTTGAACGCTTAATAGAAAATAAAGTTCAAAAATATGCCACTATCTGTTAACATGGTGATCGTATATAACAGCCATTGCTTCCAAGTTGTAACATTTTGAGTCTCTTTTCTGTCAGTTTCATTCCAATTATAGTCGCCATATATGCTTTTGTGGTTGATCTAAGCTTTTTAACTGATATGAAGTGTCGTCGGATTTATTTTGAAACATGTAAGCCATCCGACTCCCTGTAACATCAAAAAGCAATCAGAAATGTTAAAAAAATACTGATACTTTCTGGTGAAATCTTTAAAATTATGTAAAATGTCATCCTTATAGATTTGAAGCAGTTTCTAAACCAAACCCTCTATGGTAAAAATGTTAAGAAACCAGCAGTACATGTAAGTCAACAAACACGGATGACTTCAAACTAAGAAATACTGATGACTGTTGTATGACTGATGGATAAAACGTGTAGAAATACAATATGTAGAGTTTTTGTAAATCTTCCCTTCATTGGCTCAAACAACATATTCAGTTATTGAATCAGTAATATAAAAGTGGATTTATTACATACAAAAATTAACATAATAATTTGTGTCCTAAATGTGTTAGATGATACAAAACTTGAAGTTTTAGAAAATAATAGAAACAAGGAAATGAGAAACATATAAGCACTGTTTCTGACGACAATGGCAGAAGAATATAGCCTACATGCAACCTAGTTTATCAAATGATATCAAAAATATACCAGGTTATTCTAATGTAACCAAACCTTATTTTTATATATTTTTTAGTCAAATGCATTATCTAGTAACGTTTCTAACCAAATATTATTTGAAACATTGCTCTTAGAGCATGAAAAGATTTACGGTGACAGTAGAAAGTTTTTCAAATCAAATTATATCATTAATTGATAAGCTGACAAATCAGATCGTAAGCAATAAATATTAAGAAATGCTAATTTTTTTGATGAAACAGTCATTTACAATAAGCAAATGCAAGGTGAAGGAAGACGAGTCTTCATTACATCAATGTTTAAAACTATTTTATGTATAGCAAATCATAGACCTTTTAATGAAAAGGAAACCGCTACATTGAAACCTCCTTTTCAAACTGGGTCGATTTCTTTTAGCACTTGTAGGGTAACCTATAGTTGGTAATAAAAAAAAGAAGGCAGCAACTCAGACTGATGAAGCAGCAGCTATGGCTGTATTTGGAAGACTTTTATGTTACTGCTATTGTAGTTAGCTACATTTAGTCTGTCTCCAGAGATGTCCATGGCATGCACACGATCACTCTCAATAGCCCTGTCTGTCAGCTCTGAGACGACCTCACCTACAATATAATGAGTATAATTAATTTCCCGCAACATATTCATGAATTATACTCACTAAAAATTAAGTTGAAATTGTCTAAAAGTTTGCACTGTATTCTTCAGCAACTCACAAAAAAACTTGTGAGAGGGTTTTTCTTCCCAAAAAAAATTATCTATCCCGACATAAATTAATCCATCACTGAGCATTCAAATAACGTATAAATAGTGCTTACAGCTAATTAGTTTGACGTGTTTGGATAGAATCTATGAAACCATTTACAGCAAAAGTACTATCAGAATTTTAAAGCTACATTTGCAAACTTACGCCTTGCAGCAGACTAAACTTTGAAAAACTTGCATTTGCTATTTCGATATGGTGAGTGAATTAAATACCTAATTATTTATTATATACAATGAGTTTTATACTTCAACCTTATCACTTATCTAGCAATGCTGTGCATTATTGAGTTGTTAACACTAAAATGAGAGTACAGCCTGAGCCCAAGATCTCGAGAGCTAGCCTCGGATTGCTTTGCAGCATACCCCACTAGAAAATAAAATTTTAGTTTTTTTGTTGCATAAGCCATGGTAAAAATCATGTTTTACTAAACACTTATTGCTCCTAGTAAAAAACTATTCAGCAGCAAAACAGTTAAGGGTGTAAAACATAAGGTTTTAGTATGAATCTATTTGTATAAAATTGTTAGTAATATGAATGAGACAAACGATTATTACATTTTAAAGTGAATCACCATTGTCTCTCACTTTGTTGAGTGAACATAAGTTCATTGATGGTAGAACTTCATCAACCAACTGTTGTACAGGGTTTTTAGTATTACTGTAGCTGAGACAATGTAACTCTGCAAAACAATATCGAACATTTTATTGTTTTTAATTCCATAACAACTAATGGCATTAATAAACAAATTAGAATGTACCAAGCCTTGTTTAGTCAAAGTGAGTTTCTTCACATCTAAAGATTAACTTGAACGATTTTTGGCAGTTTTTAATTCTACCAACGTTTAGCAGTAACTGAGTGTTGTCAGGAATTTATGTTATTTTTAGTTAGTCATGGGTAACACCAATGAGATTTTCAGGGCAAAGTGTTGCACTGCTTGTATGGCAACAATCAATGATTATGTATGTGGAAACAGTTGACCGCAACACACGCCAAGCTTTATTTTTGAATTTGTAATAAGATAGATGAATAGATATATTTATAGAATAAATAAATGTTATAAAGTCGCTAATTGCAAATTAATCGCTTGGAGAAGGCCGGGTTTAGGTTAAGTAAATCAGATGAAAGCATTAAACTCTTTTAGTCTGTTCTTGTAACATTCCTCTATTTTGATAATTTTTAATGTCAGGTAAGTCTGCATTTATTATAGTAAATATTATTATGCCTAAACCATAAAGCAGTCAATTGATATATTTCACCTAAAAATTGTAATAGTTTTTTGGCTTGTTTAAAAGCATCATACTGAAGCAATAAAAAAGAAGGAATTGTTGCTGTTCCTAAATTATTGCTTTTGCAGAACTTGAGCTCGTAACGTTCCAATTAGTAGAGCCAGCTTAGGAGTTCCCAAGCCAGCTTAGGAGTCAACGTGAGAGTCAGCGGAGATCGGAATGTAGGTCAGCGTGAGAAGCTACAGAGATAGGAGGCCGAAGCATCAGATATGACAGCTAGGAATGCATGATTGATTGAAGCGCTGACAGGTCAGCGTGAGAAACAACGGGGATAGGAATGCATCAGCGTTAAATGCATTGGAGCGTTACGAGGACAGCATAATAGTAGCTTTGAAGCATTGCCACCCAGCTGCCACAAACAGCATACTAAATGATGTACTGATGAAAATATTAAGCATATTAGCCCTTTAACGTCTTTAACCATTACAACTGATGAGAGACATTAACAAACATGATAGATGTACCCCCCCCCCAGTTATGATTATCATCATTACGTATGACGGAGATGTGTTACCATCTACAAATCAATTATAATTGCCACCACTACCTACGAAGAAGAACAATACATCACAAGAACTATCCATTATTATTTGGCAGAGTGACAACAAGCACAAGCAGGAACACATATACTGTACATCAAACCATCAACCGATCGAGTATTTACAACACTTTTATATGTATAGCTTATCTCATCATTTATTATAGATAAAATGACTTTGTGAAATCATAATATAATTGCGCATGAATTTTAATGTTATGAAAAACAAAAAAAGTTATGTAATAGCTGTAGAATGCATCACATGAAATATGAATATCCCTTTTGCCTTATGTTAGATAGATAACTATATGTGTAGCTGTCTCAGGGTGAGTATTATAGCAAAAGCCATTCTTTTTAATCAGCTAGTGATGGTTTTCAGGTTATGGCCATTTTTGTAGAAAATATCGACTTAGTCTCTTAGCTTATTGACTTGTTAGCTTATTGGGATTCCCAACATCGTCATGGAATCCCAAAAAGATGACGTCAGATATCAGCTGTCAGAAAGGAATGCTGGTTGACATCGAAGTTGCTAAAAATAGACATTACAGGAATGTTGTGAGATAATTGTCAACAATCAGATAATGAGTATATAAGGAGGAGCTGGCAGCAAGCCAAGGCATGGGGGGAACTGGCAGCGAGCCAGAGAAAGGCAGTGCGCAACTGGCAGTGAGCCAGAGAAAGGCAGAGCGCATCTGGCAGCAAGGCAGAGACAGTAACTCGGCAGTGAGCCAAGCAGCGAAAAGCAGAGCTCAATTGACAACAAGCCAAATAGAAAAAAGGGGCGCTTAGAGAGAGGCTAATATAAGCCATATTAGCCTGCAGCAGATAGCCTGCAGAGGATAACCCTATTGAGGAGGATAAACATACAACAGAGCAATTTACCCCAGGAGTTGGGAAGCCAGGAAAACTACTAAGCCCTGAGAAGATAGAATACATTCAGCCCCCCTGCCAGCAGAAGGACACTACACACATCGCAGACACGTAACTATTAAACCTAGAAAGGCCATAACCAATAGGGCTAATTGCATGTATACAAGCGTAGTGTTATTTTTGCTTGCTTTGGCTAGACAGAATTGTTATTTTTGATCTGCTAAAGAAAATAGAGTTTGCAGACACTTGAGAACAAACCACTGGCACACTTTTGTTGTTATTAGATAATTGCCTACAATCAGTAGTAGGCCGTGCATCTCAATACTACTTGTGTTGAACTTTGATACTTTGGGCTCATCATTGCAATAACGAGCTACTGTCAAAACAAATTGCAACTAGGACTAAAAGGAGTGCCCATCTTCATTGATTGAGTTGTTATTTCAATTCAGCCTTATTGCAGCAGTCTGATTTTTGTGGGGCAGAAGTGCCACTTTGTCTGCGGTCAAAACTTGTCTTGGGAGAATTTTAACTCAAGGTCCAGAGGCTAACCATTACATATAGAACCATAGAACCATAATATTATTACTATCAGAGAAAACACAAAAAAACAATACAGTTTTCATTATTATTTCTGAAATTATAAATTTAAAAAATTTTAATATTATCAACTATTCTTATTATTACTGCTAACAAATAAATATTATTAAATATTAAATATTTAATAGTAATAAGTCTTAATCTTTCTTAATCATGTTTCCACAAATTTCTCCCCTGACAAAGTTCTCTGACTATTAATAAATCTTATTTCTTCATAAATTTCTCCCCTGACAAAGTGGAGCTTGAAACCCGAGTTTGACTCGAATATTTCTATTTAAAAAGATTTTTGGATTTTATTATTTAGCTTTGCATATATTTGCGCTACTTATCTTTCATTCTTCCAGAAACATTATTTTTGGTATTATTACCAAACAAAAATAGCTGTATCAACTAGTTAGTACTGCTTTGAATACTTGATATATACTTTTGCATATTATATTAAGCTTATGCCATTATGAGCCGGCTACGAGAGACAGCAAAATATCTAATCGGAGTACAGTCTCCAAGAAATGGAAGGAGCAGGAACGATGCGCAAGCGGAAGAGACGCAAAACATGCGTGAACCAGAAGCAGAAAAAGTAGCTGAAAAAAAATGAAGGGCATCGAAATGGCTACTGAAAACTTACAGCAACAGGAAGAGCTCCTTCAGCAAGATGAAAGCCGAGACGAGGAGACGCATGATAAAGAAGCTGTAGATGATGAGATTGGTTCTGATGATGAATATATTATTCGGAGCCAGACGCCTATGAGACCAAGGCTACAGATGAATGTCGATTCAGATGGCGAGACATTTTTCTATCGAGACAAATACGGAAATGAGTGCAACTGCACAGATCCCCTTGCTTCCACACCTGCGGTACGTCGGTCACCAATAGCCAGAGCACCTGCAACAGAAGTTAGTAAAGATGATGAAGAATACTCAGAGCGAGCCATGTTAGCACAACCACCCAATCGTAGAAGTGATACTACAGCCAGAAGTAAGGTGGCAGCACAAGCTAGATATAATGACTGGCTATATAGATTGACCCATGACACGCCCAGTGATGAGGATCCTCGAAATAAACATCCTAGCTACAAAGCACACATGAAAACAATGGAGCATGGACACCATGCTAACTTACTGTCGTCACCCTTAAATGTTTGCACAATTAATGAAGAAGTACCACCTCGGAGGTATAAATCATCCCCAGCTTCCAGTTACCAGGGAATAGAGTCAATACCCCGCACCAATCAGTACACACCAATGAAAGATGCCTTGTTAATTAGCAATGAGGAAGAAAGCTCAGATGAAGAGAACTGTACATGTAGAATTATGCAACCAAACATGCGAGAGCACAGGATTAAGCGAAACTATTTTAAAATGGAGCTTAGCAGAGCAAACAAGCATGATCAGGACTCCATGAGCCAGGCAGCAGACAACTACAAGCCAATGCAAAATTACAGACAAGAGAGAATGAACATGCATGGTAATGAGCAGCCAACCCGCTGCGAGCAAAGACACCGAGAACAGGAAAGAGTAGATGAAGAATGCTATCAGCCTCGAGAAGCAATGCGTTATACTTACTCACCCGATATAACACCAAAGAAAAGCATACTTAAATCAAAACAACATCGCAGGGCTGAAGTGGACAAAGAACATGGCAGAGCATCATATCAAGAGAGGAGACAACTCCTACAAGAGCCATATTCGACAAGATATGAAAGGCAGGAACAAGAGCAGTTAGCATGGCTAAAAGAACAAAGACAGCGAGAGCTAGATGAAGAAAGATTATGCAGCAAATCACAGCAGAAATTAAAGTTGAGACAGGGATTGAACTATCCAGAAGGTCAGATTGAACATAACCAGCCACAGATGCCACTGGGAAGAAGAGATAATCAGGAAAAAGAGACGCATAAATCAACACTTTGGCCAAATACAGCAAGCCAGAAACATTACGGACAAAACAGCCAGCAATTGCAAGAGCAGTGGATGCCTTACTGTGAATCTGACAGCTCTTTCCTAAATTATAACCAAGCCAAACAAACACAAAGACTGCCAGCCAAACAAATGCATGGACTACCAATACTACCAGCGAAACAAGTCATGAAAAGAGCAGATGAGCAAACTACAAACATAATAAATGTAGCTACAAGACTACCTGAAGTAGAAAAGTTCTCAAATGGGCCCTCAGCAGAAACCACCTTCAGTGAATGGACAGACAATTATGAGCTGAACTGCCAAGCCTTAAGTATTCCACAAGAAAATTGGGGAAAAATACTCCCACTCTATCTCACCGAAGGCGCTCTCATTACTTATCGCAATATTATAGCGAGAAATCCAACCATTAAAGAAGATTACAATATACTCACAGCTGAACTCGCTGAAGAATTTGCAGTGACAGATGGAATAGCTAACTCAGTAGACCTAAACAACAGAGTAAAACAGGAGTCTGAAAGTGTTGGCAAGTACTATGCAAGCATCACTACTATGGCTAAAAGATTGTTTCCCACCATGAATGCTGATGCGCTAGACCAGATAATATTATCATCATTTGTCCGAGGCCTGCCAGTGACCTTCAAAAGAGGATTGCTGAACAACCCTAGTATTACTACAGCGGATCTTGCTTTCAAAGCAGCGCAAAGGATGGAAAAGACAAATGCTATTCTACTTAACGAGTCAGCACACGCAAATGTTAGCGCAGTAAATCGTGACATACGACTGGAAGAACAGATGTAAGCAATGAAGCAAAGCCTAAAAAACCTGGAGTTGAGAGAAGCTGAGAGAGTGGCAGAGAGCAGACGTGGACAGGATAATTATAACAACTGGTACCGGCAAGCTAAAAATTACGGTAGTAATGCAACAGCCAACCCAAACTGAAGAGACAGAAGATGGAATAAGCCAATGGGTAGACAATTTTACGGCAACTATAAAAATGGCCAGGCACGAAATTACCCAGGCAGAAGATTTGATAATCGTTGGAAAAATCAAAGAAACGCCAACTTCTCAAGAGCGCCTCAATGGCGACCATGGAGACAAAACCAGATGCAAACAGCAAAAGAACATCATCGCCAGAATGTGGGTCAAGAGTTCACAATGGATGGCAGACCCATATGCAGAAACTGCAATGGCATTGGTCATCAGCACTATTTTTGTAGAGCAGCCAACTTTACACCAGAAGGACAAATGACCCAACAAAATCGCATGGTGCGCTTCCGAGACATCAGAAACCAGCCGAGGGCTGTCAACACTCTCAGTACTCATAACGGTCAAGACACTAATAGGACAGGAGGGGTAAACAATCTAAGCTCAGACCTTCATATACCAACAGTCCATGCAGAAGAGAAACCTAGAGGTGCTGCAATTGAAGTAGAACGGACAACTCATCAGCACAAAGAAACGCAGACAGCTCCTCAACTAGAGATAGAACAGACAATTCTCCAGCCACAGAAAATGCAGAAAACTCATCAGCCACAGAATGAACAGACAACTCTTCAGCCACAGATAGAGCAGACCACTCTTCAGCCACAAAGAGAGCAGACAACTACTCTGCCAAAGACAGAGCAGACAACACCTCAGCCACGAATAGAGCAGCCAGACATAGAATCAATTGTCACAACGGAAACAAACGCAGTGCAGCAAGTAACAAGCCAAACAGAAAGACATGCATCAGAAGCGTCAGAAAGTCCTAAAGACAGTTTTTTTGAGTTTCAACAATTGCCAAAGCGTAATATTGTTAATTTTGGGACCAGACATAAGACAGAAAGACGGACAACCGCTATAGAAAAAGCGTTAGGGCTGATTTCTGTTGCAGCCATAATTATTTTAATTAGCAGCCTAATTGGAAAAGCAAAAGTATACCCTGTCAATTCCATACTATGTCATACAACAGATTGTGCCAGATCACATACACGTTTAATACTGGACATACCTGAAGAAATAACGTGCTCCAAATCTAAAGACTCTACACTGGAGACAAACCAACAACACCCAGATGCGATAGACAACAATGCAACAACGGCAGCGTATGGCAATACATCTGAACTGTCGAGTGACATGCAATCACAATACGGAAGTCTTGGAGGAGAAAACATGCCTGAAAATATGACAACAACAAAAAGAAAGTACGAGCTACGAGGCCGTACGAGGAAAAAGCGGATGACGGATTATATTTATCATGATGAGCTACAGGATGATTTGGAGTAGCTTACAGCATCCAGCTCTACACATGTATCAACACATATTAAAGAAAAACTACATAAAAATGTTATAAAAGAAGAAAATACTTTACAGCCTGATCTTAAGGCAGATACACTACTGGATATCCATCAGCAATTAAGGATAAATAGGTTTATAATAATTATAAGTAACTTACGTACAAAAATAAGCAAGTATATATATATATATATATATCCAATGTGGTTGACTGTCCCAAAGATATGGCAAGCGCAATATATTTCCCGAATGACCTACTCAAAATTGATAGAGCAGTGATCGACATTCTTCAACCTGAAGAAAATTGGCTCTGCGATGGAGAGTCATCTAATGAGGATTTAGAAACTGCAATACGACACGCCTATCGAGCCTACTTAATCAAAACAAAGACAGCATGCAGTAGTACGTAACAAATGTTAATGAACTGAGATGATGATCATTGTTGTGACAGGCCGATAAAGACCAAAAACTAAACAGCAAATAGATAGGAGATGATCAAAACGGATTCCTGCAAATGTTTAAGCCAGGGTCTGGCTTCACCTGAGGGCCGGTATGTGTCAGAGTTGGAAACGGTGAAAGTTAGAGTCTGTTGCAAACAGTGTAACAAAAGGCAGCAACCACGCTAGGATTGGCATCACAGGAATTGCAAAGCTAAAGTGAGAGCGTGATCAACTACAGGGCTAGGAATGCATTAGTGTTGGAAGCACTGACAAGCCAGCTTGGGAGTCAACGTGAGAGTCAGCGGAGATCGGAATGTAGGTCAGTGTGAGAAGCTACAGAGATCGGAGGCCGAAGCATCAGATATGACAGCTAGGAATGCATGATTGATTGAAGCGCTGACAGGTCAGCGTGAGAAACAGCGGGGATAGGAATGCATCAGTGTTAGATGCATTGGAGCGTTACGAGGACAGCATAATAGTAGCTTTGAAGCATTGCCACCCAGCTGCCACAAACAGCATTTTAAATCATGTGCTGATAAAAATATCAAGCATATGAGCCCTTAAACGTTTTTAACCATTACAACTGATGAGAGGCATTAACAAGCATGATAGATGTACCCCCCCCCCCCCAATTATGATTATCACCATTACGCATGGAGGAGATGTGTGACCATCTACGAATCAATAATAATTGTCACCACTACATACAAAGGAGAACAATACACCACAAGAACTACCCATTATTTTATTGCAGAGTGACAACAAGCACAAGCAGGGACAGATATGCATCAGACCATCAACCGACAGAGTATTTACAACACTTTTATATGTATAGCTTATCTCATCATTTATTATAGATAAAATGACTTTGTGAAATCATAATATAATTGCGCATGAATTCTAATGTTTGGAAATACAAAAAAAAGTTATGTAATAACTATAGAATTCATCATATGAAATATAAACGTCTCTTTTGCCTTATGTTAGATAGATAACTATACGTATAGCTGTCTCAAGATGAGTATTATAGCAAAAGCCATTTTTTTTAATCAGCTATTGATGATTTTCAGGTTATGGCCATTATTGTAGAAAATATCAACTTAGTCTCTTAGCTTATTGACTTGCTAGCTTATTGGGATTCCCAACACCGTCATGGAATCCCAAAAAGATGACGTCAGATATCAGCTGTCAGAAAGGAATGCTGGTTGACATCGAAGTTGCTAAAAATAGACATTACAGGAATGTTGTGAGATACGCAAGAATGAACTCAAGCAGCCAATGACTATTGTCAACAATCAGAGAATGAGTATATAAGGAGGAGCTGGCAGCAAGCCAAGGCATGGGGGAACTGGCAGCGAGCCAGAAAAAAGGCAGAGCGCAACTGGCAGCGAGCCAGAGAAAGGCAGAGCGCAACTGGCAACAAGCCAAATAGAAAAAGGGGCGCATAGAAGGAGGCTAATATAAGCCCTATTAGCCTGCAGCAGATAGCCTGCCGAGGATAACCCTATTGAGGAGAATAAACTTACAACAGAGCAATTTTCCCCAGGAGTTGGGAAGCCAGGAAAACTACTAAGCCCTGAGAAGATAGAATACATTCAGCCCCCCTGCCAGCAGAAGGAGCCATTGCTACACGCCACTTCACTACACACATCGCAGACACGTAACTATTAAACCTAGAAAGGCCATAACCAATAGGGCCTAATTACATGTATACAAGCGTAGTGTTATTTTGGCTTGCTTTGGCTAGACACCATTGTTATTTTTGATCTGCTAAAGAAAATAGAGTTTGCAGACACTTGAGAACAAACCACTGGCACACTTTTGTTGTTATTAGATAATTGCCTACAATCAGTAGTAGGCCGTGCATCTCAATACTACTTGTGTTGAACTTTGATACTTGGGGCTTATCATTGCAATAACGAGCTACTGTCAAAACAAATTGCAACTAGAACTAAAAGGAGTGCCCATCTTCATTGATTGAGTTGTTATTTCAATTTGGCCTTATAGCAGCAGTCTGATTTTTGTGGGGCAGAAGTGCCACTTTGTCTGCGGTCAAAATTTGTCTTGGGAGAAATTTAACTCAATGTCCAGAGGCTAACCATTACACATAGAACCATAGAACCATAATATTATTACTATCAGAGAAAACACACACAAAAACAATACAGTTTTCATTATTTCTGAAATTATAAATTTAAAAATTTTAATTATTATCAACTATTCTTATTATTACTGCTAACAAATAAATATTATTAAATATTAAATATTTGATATTAATAAGTCTTAATCTTTCTTAATCTTAATTTCTACAAATTTCTCCCCTGACAATATTAAAAGTCCAAAAAAGTTTATATCACTTCTATCATTTGAATTAATTTTATTCTGATCAGACAAAAAATCACTAACGATTGCAGGATAAAATAATCTTTTATTTTACCGTTTTGAAAGTCGAGCCGATGTTGACTGGTTTTTCCAACTTTTAATCTTTTCTAAGGAAGCGCGATTTGTTTAGCTTTTAGCACAAAGCAACACCTCTCAGATAATCGTTTAATATTGTAAATCATCAACTGATATCTTGTTGATGATATTTAAAACTTACTAGTGGTCATATCATTTGTTTAACGTTACTAGACGACAGCTTTATAAACGTCTACCGAAATAGACATAAATGTCGTTTCCCCACGCAACCAGTAAACGACATTCTGGTGGTTTCCCCTGTCAAAGGGTTAGTTATAACTACGTGAATGCTCATGACATTTACCAGAGGAAAGCAGTTTAACTTTGTGTTTAAACAAATCTTACTAGCTCTCAAAAGTTGATTTCTTGCTAATTGTTATTTTTCTGATGACACAATATCTTGTAAAAAATAGGCTCTTTGATAAAATAACTAAACAATACATAATTTAGTACTGTAGCATGATATATTTTTGCAAGCCTAACAAACTTTTCTTCTAGCAGCTCAATCGCGTAATCTTTGAGCATTGCGCCGCGGAGGCTATTAATACGTGTACGGCTATTATTAGTTTTGTGATTAAGCCGAGTCTGAAGGGTCGAATGGTCCGAATGGTCTATAAGGCTAAAGCGTACATGATCGCAACGCTTGACTGGAGCAGTTTCATTTCTTACGTACGTTCCGGTACTACTAGGAGGAAGCTACCCAGCTTAACTTTACTAGTGCGTAAATAGACTGTTGCATCATTTTTGTAGAATGATATCATAAATCTCTGTTTGAATGTGACAAGTGGAAATATAAACTATCAATTATAATATACATGTAGCCTGAACGTTATTGGGTGACTGAACATTTGTCAGTATATCTTCCAAGCTCAGCTATTCACTAATTTGTCCTCATGCCAAGAGCTGATGAGGCTACAAAGTATTAGGCCTAATAGCTATCATGCTAGTCTATTGTATTAGACTAAACCTAAGTTCTTAACCCTAAGGCTAAGTGTATCTTACTTATACAGTTATACTTGTAGCATCATTTCATCAATGTATCTATTTTATTACCAGATAATATCTAACAAAGCTAGTCCTACTACTATCGTCTGACTGATGAGTTAAGTACATATTCATAGCATAAGCATGCTGTGCTGATGTCAGGTTTTCCATATGATCAATAGTTAAACATAGAAAATAGATTTTGAGGATTCCATAGGAACGAACAATAATGAGTTACTCTATAGTCTGTAGGCTATAAGTATCCCGAAAAAACCTGTTGGCTTCAAATAGTTAAACAGAGTAGGCCTAATGATCATTTGAGCATTTCATCAGAACAAACAATAATGAGCTACTCTCTAGTTTGTAAGAGGCTGCATCCTGTAGGCTATAAGTATCTCTCTCGAAAAAGCCCCTTGGCTTTGATAATATACAGTGACATACTTCATACTTCAATAACGAGTGCTCCAACATGCAAGAAATGCGATATACGCTCTAACTTTTGAGCAAGTTATTGCATTATTACAAATCCTAACAACTAAATGAGTATTTGTTACTTCTGGGCGCATGCACAGAATTTCAGCTTTTAAAACACACTTTTACACAAAAATCATCTTGTTTAGGTGTTTGTTTCTAATATGGTATCGGGTAACTTTTGATTAAAGATTTTACAGCATTTCAATCGCCATAGATTTTTATGTTTAGTTTTTGATGTATTGCCGCGTTTGCTGCAATATTTTTTTGCTGTAGTGATGTTTATGATCCAACCATTTATTATTTATTTCGAATTATTCTGTTTTAAAACCTGATGTAAGTTTCAGCAATAGACAACAGCTTCACGGCTGTCTACATCATTTTGGGTAATTGTTGGCACTTATCGTTCTTATGAGCGTCTTAATGCCACAAAGTTTTGTCCATTTTAATCTTGAAACATCTTAGTGGGCAGATCACCTAAAATAACAAGATTTGTGGCAAATGATAGAATAATACTGATACTTTTTGATGAAGTCGACCAAAATCTTGTGCAAGTTCGTCGATAAGCAATAATTCAGCCTGATTTAGTAATAACTACCCTATTGACTATGTTGTTCTACCAGAGAAAAAGAGTTTACATTTGCATATAAACAAATTATGATAGTTGTGAAAATTGATAATTTATCAGTTATTATGGTTGTTTCTGATGATATAATTTGTTGTAGGAAACTGCTGCTTGGGCATAACTAAAAAACTATACAACTTAAAGTACTGTAGCAGGGAATTTATTACAAGCTTTGCAAAACTTTCTTTTAGTGTGTTATTTGTGCTGGTTATGTTTGTGCAATCTGCCGTGAAGACTATGCGCTTTCGGCAATTATTACTATTATTGTAATAAAACCAAGTCGGAAGGGTTATGAGTTCTAAGGCTAAACCAAAGAATAATTGCAACGCCTAACTAGAGCAGTTTCATTTTACATGTACGTCCCTGTTCCGGTACTACTAGGAAGAAGTTAACCTAGTAAATAGATCTTTGCATCATTTCTGTAAATGTATATCATAAATCTCAGTTTGAATGTGACAGCTCGAAATACAAAATATCACTGAAAATATAGCCTGTATGTTATTGCAAGGCTCTAGAGTTGTCAGTAAAATTATCTTCTAGCTAAGCTATTCATCCTGTCCATGTGCAATGAGCTGATGAGGTTATAAAGGGTTCATGACTATGAGGCTGCTCTAGTGTAATATACTAAACCTAAGTTTCTAACACTAAATCTGAATGGAGTATCTGTTACACAGTTTACTTGCAGTATCATTTCATTAATGTATCTTTTTATTACTAGACAATAACTAACAAAGCTACTACTATTATTAGACTGAAGAGTCAAGTAGATATTTATAGCATAGGCATGTTGTGCTGCTGTTAAACATTTCTGTATAATCTATAACTAAACATAGTACATATAGTTTCAGCGTTTGATATGAAAAAACTATGAGCTCCGTGCTAGATTTTCAGAGGCTGCATATTGTTTGAGTAACTCATACAAATGAGCCCATAGCTTTGATAGCGCTGACTAGACTAATGATAATTTTAATTAGCACTTATAATGCTCTGCAAATCTCAAAGCTAAACTGCTAAACTAACAATATTTTAGATACGGGTACACAAGACGGCTGCCATTGGCCAATGCTGTGTATATTGTAATGTTAGATTTTATTATAGGTCATAAAAACTGAATAAGTATTTCTTACTTTTTTATACATGTATATAATTAAAATAATAAAAATCATGCTTTTTTCACCGTATTATCATGTATAAGGGTTTTTGATAATAAGCTACCAGATCAACTTGTATTTAAAAGTTCCATTCATAAAATACTGTCATGAAATGCAAGTAAGTTGTCATACGAGCTCATTCCAAGAATGCATCAAGCTCATATGTCAATATATGACTGTCATAACAAGCACTTCTTGTTACTTTACATTAGATAAATACAAACAGAATCAAACGCAGCAGCTCACGCTTTTGTGATGCCGGATGCAATCTGATGCATTATAGAACGGATACCATCAGTTCTATAGTAGCCAAACACTCAACTAAGGTTGTTCTACTTTAGGCTTAGTACACGTTATAATGGATATTGAGGGCTATTAATACTGTAAAAATTACGGTTGCCTATGAAAATAACTATCATCAACACTGCATCGGTTTATACCTATTTTTCCTAGTATGAGTTGTGTCAAAACACTCCATGATTCTGTCAGCAGTAAGTACCTTTAATTTTATCTGTGATATACATACATAAATATTTTCAGTAGTAATTTTATTCTCTAGTAATTTTTTTCTCTGAACAACATGATGTCATAATGTTCTCAAAACAAATCATTACATCGGGCTTCAGTTTTTGAAAATTATATTTATAATATATATAGATGTCACATACGCAAAACATGATTTATCTAGCTGCATGAATAGGCTTAAGGCGAGGCAACAAGTGATTTTAGCAATAAAATGAACAGAGACTTTGTGAGTATGTATTAGGTATTTGCCTGTTATTTTCGATCTATGATTGCTTATAAAATAACCATCATCAATGTTACAATGGTTCATAGTTACGCTTTCTCGTATGAGGTTAGTTGAATCGATTGTTGATTCTGTCAGCAATGAGTATTTTTATTTTTATCTTGGATCTAACAAAACTTTGGGAACTACAGTTTATCTCAGAACTACTGATTTCATTAGGTTGTTAAAGACAGTCTTCACAATGAGATAAATAGTTTATATATAAGGGTCATCTAGTTGAAACAGTATTTGCCTAGCTGCTTAAACAGGCTTAATGGATGGCACCATGCGGTTTTAAGTCAACCAAATCAAACGTTACATTTTAAGCATTCATTAGGTGTTTTTCAATGTAGGCTCAGACTTTGATCTAAAATATGAAATTTTACTTGTTGTTCTAGATATGGCTAACATGGATGAAATTGTGCCACCTGCCATTGAATGTGGGTTCTGTTTGAGACAAGGAGTAGCTCTGCCCAATCCTCGTCAACTTACCTGCAACCATGTACATTGCCTTGAATGTCTAACTGGCTTCTATGATGAGAATAACATCCTGATATGTCCGTGGGAATATTGCAGGTATGTTGCTAGGTGACAAAGTTTAGTTATATGGTCATGTTTAAAACAGGTAAACTTTGCGTATTACATTTAGTTAACAACTCTGTGTGTCAGTCTACTCCTGAAATAGAGTCTCAAGATATTCTTCTGCTATAATTTGCTTTGTTAGGTGCTAGCAGGCACTGGCTAAATACATTGACTTCAAATATTGACTCATAACGGCAAGCTGTACAACAAATCAACTGATAACAGCTCTTGTGTAAACAGACCGATAGAAGCCCTTTATGCCAACTTGTCAGTTCAATGATTAGGACTCCCGGCTAGACGAGCAGGGTTCATGCTGACTAATGTAAACAATCAGATATAGTGACACATCCCTAGTCACGTAGACCATGTGCTAATATTCAGGATATATTCAATAGTTGCAGTGAATGAGAAGAAACAAGTCACCATTTTTTAAAGATTATTAAACAATAGTTTACCAATGTACATGATCACAAGTAAGAATTGATGTCTTTAATCAAAACTGGCGGATGTGTCTCTTTCATGTTTTGTAAATTCTGAAAAAGCTAACTTTATATTTGTAAATGAATGAGATAGAGTAACAAGACAAGGGAATATAAACTACCAACCTTTATTAAACCGACATTGTATTTAAAGACACAAGTTGAAGCTATCATAAGATTGATACTCCTTGTTGAAAAGCAGAAGTGGCTAACAACTATTACCTCATATCACACTAATTTGGTAAACTTGGAGTTCCAGATGGTGAGTAGACAAAGCAGGGATTGGAAGTCATACATTTTTATTACAGTCCATCCTATTATTTCATAAACAATGAAGTATTGTAAATTTTATCAATGCAATAGTGCGGGCATACTGCTAAAAGACAGCGTATAAACATTGCTTTCATGTTTTTAACCCTTTGAGTGCTGGCTTTCTATGCCAATGTGCCGGTAACCCTGGGCAATTTGTCTAACAAACCAAATTTGTTCAACACCTAATAAATAAATTTCAATTGCAACTAGTTTACAAACATTTTTATCTACTTCTTTGGTTATAATAACAAATTTTATTAGTGCAGAATCGCGAAAAAAGTCGATGCGACTCATTTGTTGGTAAATGACTAATGATTGTGATGCAATTTAAGAATTTTATGCTACTAGTTAAAATTTCCTAGTTTATTTTGAGTCCTCAGACAATGATGAACATGTGGTCAATAGATATGACCCCATTGTAAATATTTTTAGAAGTCTTTAAATTGCTTTTAAAAGTTTGTAAAACTTGTATAGTTTTAGCTCTGATAATGTTGAAATACTTATATTCTGTCTGATGGTATTTGATGTGGTTGCCTGACTTTTTTAACCAGTGCCACACAAAATATCATCGTATTATGAACACTATTATATATAATTAATAAAAATTAAAAGCTTTTAATAGTTAATAGATATTCCCGGGGTTACTAACACACATTGCCCAGAGAAGCCAGTGTTCAAAAACTTGATAAATGCTAAGGATAAAAGTTTGCTCTTCTAATAACCTAAGTGATAGCTGCTAAAATAATAGAAAGTTATTTTTATTTTGACTGTTAGCTGTGATAAGCTTGATGTTGTAGAGTGGTCTGTCAGGTACCACTAGATAAACTGCCATCGTATGATGTAACAAAGGACAAGCCAAGATCATGTGATCCCTGTGCAAAAAAAGGAAAAGACAATCAACATGCATTTTCATATTGCACACAATGTGATAAGATTTTCTGTGCCCGACATCATGAGGTAAGGAATGTTTTAAATATTATGTTTTTACGATGTTGGAATCTTAACATGTTGAAAGCTAAATCAGTTGTTAGTTATTTTTGGATCGTGTTGAACGTTTCTGTTGGCGAGCTTTTTGTTGTGATAGTCCATTTAATATTTTCAGTATTGTAGGTTGTTCTGTGGTCATGACAATCAATGTTGTAGTGCCATATTGCACTTTGCATGTGTAATTTTCAACATGTAGATTATTTTGAACAATACGATATTTAGCTTTAGTACTTCCCAAATATCAAACTTGAAGTCTTTACATGTATTGACAAAGTTTTTAAAGGGTTAAATATGTGATTGCGTCAAATTTTAGTTGATTCTAAAAGAAAATCATGATTTTTGCCTATCAGTTGATATGTGGTTAGTTGTGTTAGGTGATCTCGTTTTCAAGGTGTTTAAAAATTAAAATTGACAAATATGGATTGCGGAAAAAACAATCAAGATAGAACAAATGTCCAGACTTGCCCTAAATGATGTAACTAGTGATACAACCTGTCTCTATCTCTCTTATTCACATTGGTTATTTCGATAAAAGTCTTGTCATACGCGTCTCTATTGGCATATATTTTATTTTGTATTAGCTCATGGTGACTAAAATAAAGTTTTAAATCCAGCTGGAGATGCATTATTATAAATTTCTCAAATGCCCCAAACAAAACACTATTAAAGCTTGTCATCTTAGCTTCTTTTAAATGCTGTGTAAACATCTGTATACCGAATACCAATTCTTTCGGTCTACAGTAATTACATGTAGGTGGTCGAGTTAACTTATTTCATTGCAGCCTTTGTAGCAGTGGAGTTTTCAGTTGCTACCAACACTGGACAATAGTTACTAGATGAAATAAGTTAGCCGTACCTTTGAAAAGAAAATGTTCAAATATATAGCAAAACCATCTGCATCCTTAAAAACGTCATGTACTGTCAATGTTATCTAGTTATATAGTATTAGCATCAATTTGTAGAAAAAAAGTATTGGTCGCATCAGATTAGTTCGTTCAAATACTAAACAAATGGTTTCAGGAGTTAGTAAAAATATTGTTACCGTGTTAAAATGAGTGAATTACCGAGATAGTGAATGTAACACACCAATTTCTATGAAGTCAATTACCCCACCAATTCTAGCAAAAGGTTTATAAAGCCATCCTTGCACCTGGTTGGTGTTTTGTGGACTCATAACAGTGAGCTCATAACTCATACTTGATTTGTTGGCTCAATACGTCCAATTTGAGCCGTTTTTGAAAAAGATTCCAATCTACTGCGGTTTTGTGATGGCAGCCATTAACTGTTCGTTTTTAAGCTTTTAGGAGCTTGTAATCACATTTCCACATGTTTTGCACTTACAACACAGCGGAATAAGTCATGGTTAATATTTTGATATCAAATAATTGTAATGTGTTTTTTATTGAGAGTCAACCTTTATGTATAGGTCAGAGTGAGAAAACTTATTCTGAATTTTCAGCTTGTTTTACAAAAGACAAGGATATTTAAAAATAAGTACTATTCAAACGATAACAGCAGTAATCTTGATTTTATTAGTTCAATTAAAACAACATCTATTACACAAATATCTAAACCAATTAGGTCGCAATCTCAGAAACCATGGTAAATTTCCAAATCACGAAGTTGAGTTATCCGACTTTGAAGCTGCACTAACTAAATTTATAATATTGGCAACCATTTTTGCAACACATGCATCCAGACTGGTCAAAAAGTGATCTTTCTGAATTTGAAGTCAGTTTAGCCAATATAAGTATCCAATCCTCAAAAAAACTCCCCTTAAAACCGTTGCTATGCAAAACAGAAAGTACTTAAAAATGGCGTCTGATAAAAGTAATCGAGTCTTTTTTGCCAATTTTAAAGATATCTCAGACAATTTTTACACTTTTAATGAGTACTTTGGTGTTACAACTAATGGAAAAAGCAGTGAAAGTAAAGGGTATGACCACGATATTTTCCTAACAACTTTTACAAGATTATAATCATATTTAAATTCGAGAAAAATATTCTACTTTATATGATTGTTAAACGATTTAATTATAAGAATAAGTGTTTGAATAAATACATGATCGTAATATGTAGTGTCTGATAGTGTGCAATATGTTACTGTTAATATTTTTTAAGGTTTTTTTGGTGATACTACGGCTGTGCCACAACCGTGATAATGCCAAACCGTTTTTAATATCTGGAAAATTAAAAATGAGTAATTCATTGTCTGATAAATATACAGCTATTTCTATGACAGCCAGCTAAAATCTGTTTTGATTTTAAAACTCAGCATAATTTTTTGTATAGAATTACAGAAATCAAGGTGATTGTCAAAACTTATTGATGTTTGTTGCTACGGCGTTTTGAAATGCAAACAAAATTGTAGATTGGTTTTTGTTTATCGAACTTTAACTCCAGTTTTCTCAGAACTATGTTTTTGCACTAATGGTGAACGCGCATTTATTTTATTGACCATAACATCTGCTGTAATTAAGCTAAAATCGAACAATTTTTTGTGACATACCTGTGAGAAGTTTCTCCTACTGCTAGTGTAGATAACTCTAAATTTCATGCCCCAACTTAATCATGATTTCTGAGATCAGGACCCGTATGACTATTATTGAGAAAGAAGATCCACTTGTCAGCAAATTCTCTTCGACATTGTTGTTGTCTATTGGATATGTAAAACAACAGTTGTATGAGACTTTTTAATATGTTTCATATAATTTTGTGTTTTTGTCTTTTTGTCTTTTAAAACTTCATAAGTGCATGTTTTCTAAAATAAAAACAGATGAATTTCTCTCTATTTTATTTCTTGTTATCTAACAGAAGCTGCAAAACTTACAGAAAAACTGGTTTTATATTTTGAAAGTGCTGAACAAGCTGTGTCAATGTAAATGGTTAGTTAGCAAGGGGTCAAACTTTTAACCACCTAAAACTTTCAATGGTCTGAAGATATAAAGTTTCTAAGATGCTGGGCATGATTTTTAAAGTAATTGTATTAAACTGTAGACTTTTGTGTCTATCTAGATAAGATCGGTTTGTTCAATGATCAAGGCAATTCAATTTGAGCTAAGGTCCCAAAGACTTATTTCTTCAAACTGTTCATGACAATCAGTTGTGTAATTAGTAAATTTAGCTTTTGGTAACGCATTTTCATGTTTATCTACGTTTGACTTTATTGTTAAAACCTCTAGCCATTGAACTATATTGGCATCAATCCAATGAAATACTGTGTATTTAACTACTTATGCTTTCTTGAGAACAGCCTTCAATGGTGGCAACATGGTAACAAACTTTATATTATAGTCTCATCAGGAGTACCAGGAAGAATTTGATGTGGCTCATCCAACCATAAACATGGAGCAGTATGAACTACTGAAGAGTCAGCAAAGCAGAGTCTGTGCTGATCATCCTGACAAGCCAGTCAGTTTGGGGTGCAGAAAATGCCTAAAGATGAGTTGCCTTGGATGTGTCTCTTCTATGGGAACTTGCTCCGAGGGTAAATGGCGTTGCCTCGAAATTTTGCTCTGTGTCGCAAATTTCACATGGAGTTCCATTTAATAATGTTGGCTGTATTTCTGTAGCAAAGATGTTATCATGTAATTGTGTATTATCTTAGTGGTAAGTGATCTATAATAAAGACTATAAGCTTTGAATTGTAACATTAACATGATCTGTCTTACATAATACTTAGCGATGCCACATAAACTACCAACAAACAAATCATATTGAGTTTTTTTTTATATCCCTCCGATAAAAATTGTTGTGATAAAGAAGGAAGTTTTTAAATATCTTTATAAAAACGGTTAAAATAGAAAGGAGATTTTTTGTCTGATAATCTGTACACAAAATTGATTTGATTGGTTATCTGTTGGTTGTTTGTTGGATTACTTACAACATTGGTAAGCAGAGTCATGTAAATGCCGGTTTTAGCTGTTAGGGTTTCGGATACACCCCACCCAAAATACTGCGTGTTCGGGTTTAAAGAATTAACCCTTTGTCTGGAGAAGCGTTAAAAATGTTGTTTATCGGTTGTGTTAACAAGTTGCGTTGGAAAATTACATTAATGTTCCTTTTGGCCGACGTTTATAAAGCTGTCGCCTACTAACTTTAAACAAATTATCTGAACGCTAATAAGTTTTAAATATCATCAACAAGATACTAGTCAATAAACTACAATATGAACCAATTATCTGGGAGGCCTTGCCTTGTGCTAAAAGCTAAAGAATTCGCGACTCTTCTGAACTTTGAAAAAAATCAAAGTTTGAAAAACCACTCAATATCGGCTCGACTTTCAAAATGACAAAATAGCAATTTATTTAATCATGTGACTGTTAGTGATATTTGGTCTGAACAGTACAAAATACTTCAGATAATAAAAGTGATGTGAAATTTTAGGACTTTTGAATATACGGAGAGAAAAGTGATCGTTATGGTAGCTCGCTCGGCTACGATGTTGCGTTGGACTCTATCGAAAGGAGTGCTTCTAAGCATTTCGTACATGGACAAGTGTATATAATTGTAGCTTTTTGTAATAGTACATATGAAATGGATAGTTACGTACAAAAGTTTTGTTTATAGAAATAATAATTCAGTTTGAGTTATGCATTTCCATAAAAAAACGATGTTATTGAATTTTCTAAAATAGAACATTTGACTTTTTGGTGTTTATGCCGGCTTTAACCCCTGCATTAAGGAAGCCATTGCAAATTTTTGAAAGTACAAAAAACATTTACAAACTTTTTGAAATCCGGAAATAAAAGGTGTTATTTTGGCATTTTCTACTTATTTTACCATTATTAATTTGAAAGGTATCCTGTTTACAGCATAAGCATATTTTGGTCATAAGCAACCAAAATATGTTTTTACTGTAAATAAATCAAATCAAGTGTGTAACATGTTGTAAATATATTCTGCTCATTTATCATTGATTTTCATATATCTCAAAACCAGCACATTTATGTAGAAATAGGAAAATAACTTGCTGATCATGTAAACATTTGTGTAGAAGTATGAACATGGCGCACAAAGGGCAATAGACATAAGTTTTTTAGACTGTAAACCTGATTTTACTATTGCCTGCAGTTGCTTATTTCATCCACTCATCATCTGCCATGATTTATTTCTATTTGAGCCTAATTTTGATAAAATTTATCAGATATTTTTAGTTTCAGTTATCAGAAAATATACATTTAATCCACTGGTTAAAATGTTTTATCTGCCTTAAAATAAAACATTAAGCAGTTTTTTTTTATTCTGAGCTCAATTAACATAGCTTAATCATTGATTTTAAATTTTTTCTGATATGTTCAACCTTTTAATTCAAACAATTTTCACTTTGACTGACGCAACAGGAACATTGCTCGACGATTCAATAACTTGTTAAAAAAAGCAAAGTTGATTTTATATGAAGTTGATATTGTATGAAAGCTGAAGAAATTACTAAGTTATCAGTTTTATGCAGGAGAGCACCATCAGTTGATGTCTTTGGAAGAGCTTGTACTACTGCTAAATGATGAAATCAACAAGCTAAAGAAAGGCATGATTGAGAAGGAAGAGGGTTTGGAACAAATCTTCAAGTTCACTTCTCAAACACTTGCTGAGTATGACCAGGAAACAGCTCAGTCAGTACAAAAGATACACAAGAAAAGAGATGAGCAGGTTGGACATTCTAGGAAATGTATCCTCAAAGATTAGATTGAACATGCTCCTATTTTAGATGATGACATAACAAAATAATTTTGGCAGCTAAATTAATACAAAATTGGTCAAACAATTCTAACTTCTCTTTAGGTATTAACAACTAGTAAAAAGATAATCAGACCTGAATATTATTTAGAGTGAAATAATTATCTGTTTTCACCCACATTATTTTTGCTGGATATAATTTAGGCATTGTTTTAAAAAGATGGTTAAAGTCAGGCTGCATTCAGCGACATTGGTTAAAATGGTTAGAATTCATAGCTATCAAATTCATTGTCAAAATAAGTCCTATATAAAATATTAGAGTTTGCTTTCAATTAAAATAAATCTTTAAAGCGAGTAACTCTATACACTTAAGTTTTTTATTTTGTCACCAGCTAAGGCAGAGTAGAGCCACTTATGGGATAAATCAGATCAGTTGAGTATATGATGTAGTTAGTTGCATAAATATTGTCAATAAAAACTGTTATGGCCCTTATATTTAGTTTACTATATATAATTCAATTAAATAAAATGTTTAATGTATCAAGGTTAATTGTATTTTCTCTGCATGGTTTTTGACCTTTTTGGTGGAAGAGAAATATCTCTTTTCCAAATTACGCACTAGAAGTAACCCAATAGAGTTATTAAGATTTTTCAACTCTGTAAAATAGTTAATAAAATGTTCTGAATGCCTGCAATTTTAAATATATGATTCATAGTTATGATAGTACTTCAAGTATTCCTTTACAGATGTAGGTTGAATAAACTGAATAGTTGTTCATCTACCTCACTATGAAAAGATTTGCTTTCTGGTAGTCAATAGAATAAAACACTTTTATGCTTATTTACATTCCATGGTATTAGATCATGTCACACCATATGCTCCCAATTGTTTATATAGATCCACTAAATACCAAATCTTTTTTGTAGATGGAACTACTTACTTTGAAATACAAGCAACTTGAGGAAGATTTCCAAGAAGCTCGGCTAAAGACTAAAACTTGCATAACTGATTTTCTGGAAGATAAAATATTGGATAAATGGAGCCAGTTGAGAAATCTCAGACATAAATTGGACTCCAGGGCTCAGCATTCTCACCAGGTATGAGTGAAGTTTTGAATAGGTGAAAAATGTGAGCAAATTTTCGCTTACTTTTTAAAGTTAGCTAACACCAGTATTTAAAATAATACTTGTATAGGTAATTTATTGATAATAAAATTAGCATCATGCCTGTTTTTTGTGGTGCAGCTGCAAAAAGTTATCACGGTAAGAATGAGTAAAGTCAATAGTTTTGAGTCTATAGGTTTTGGTATTATTATATTACCAAGTATTGAGTTTGAAAAAGAAGGGCATGCAGCTCACTTAAAGATTGACTTGCAACAAAATTTGTATTACAGTTAATTGATATCAAAAGATTCACCATGCCTTACTCTATTGCGTTGTAAGCGCCAAATAGGTGGATGTGTGATTAAAAGCTCTTAAAAGCTAAAAAAACCGAAAGGTTAATCGCAGCCACACGAGACCGCCGTAGTTTGGATTCCCTCCCGAAACGGCTAAAATGGGATGTAGTTGTGGTAGATGGTTTCTGCTTACACTTTCATGCAACCTTATTCGTCAAAATATGTTCACAAACAAACTCACACATTCAATAAAACCAACTCAATTGTTCTTGCACATCTGCTTTATCGTCATTGTAATGCTGTCACGTTTAGCAGTGATATCTTATAACTTACCGTAAAAATTGGTTTAATTTTTTAACCTTAGCTCGAGGGAGTACATATCATTGTCAGATAATCATGACGAGACTGTTGGTCACCTGTGATAATCGCAGAGTGCTGCAAAAATTATTTGCGAAGTAATGGATCACATGATCAGATTACGATTTGCCAATTAGATCAAGCTGAAACAAAACTGTTAAGTAGCGAGCATCTATATTTGGTATGGGGTCTTCAGTAAAACCCAAAGTGTTTGTCATATACTAGTGCTATGATAAGTTTTATATTGAGCTTTTCATTGGCCTTTCAATTCATGTAGGAACATCATGTGACAAGACAATAACCAAATTGTAATGACTACGTCAGAGAAATAAACAGATTCCAATCTACGGCGGCTTTTTGTTTTTGAGCTTTTAAGCACTTGTAATCATATTTCCATATATTTGGCACCTACAACGCAACAGAGTAAGACATGGTGAATCTTTTGATACCAAATAACTGTAATGTGAATTTTGTTGCAAGTCAAACGTTAAGAACTAATTTTCTACTAAATTATCTTTTATTTTATTGAGCTGTTCAGAAAAACTTAATATTTATCGCTTGTACATATAAATTGTCCAGAACTTTTCAACACAAAACCTAGCAGTTGGCTTCAATGCTAAACTAGTCAGCTTGAAATTGTATGACCATTAATCCTTTAACCGTACAAAATGTGGTGTAAAATGCATACAGGTACTTTTTGGGCTCTTCCCCAACTCTTGTGGCCAACAACTTGAGCAAACTCTGAGTCTGAAGATGTGTCACTAATACTGTAGATTGAGAAATTATTTTGATTATTGTCTAATACAAAACGTCCCTTAACTTAAATTGTAGTACTGATGAATAGATATTCAATGGAAGTTCATGGATAAACAATTTGAGCTGCTTCTGTACCAAATATGTAATTAGTCTGATACAGCTGGTAATTGTAGCCAAAGAAATGCAAAGGAAAATGCCAACTTCAGCTCAGCGTGTGCAAAAACAAGTTTTCTTTTGCATCAACACAAGCAAATAATTTTTTTCATTTCATATAAGTAAATCTAACTTAGGCTAATTAACTAAATACTCACTGATCAGAAATGGTTACGAAAACATCAGACTGGATCATGAATCTTTTGACTATAATCCAGCATTGTTGCTAGTATAATCACACAGCTCTTGCAACATATTGAAAACTGTTCATTCAATAAAGGTAATCATCATTCAATATTAAATGTGTACGCCAGCCATGACAGTTTTTTATAAACTTACAGTGTTTGACCTTAGGTTACAAAATTCTATAGTGAAGGAATTACCAGACAAAGACTGATGATAAATACAATTGCACTAAGTAAAAATAAAGATTATGTAGAAATACATAATATCTATGACATTTCACTGAACAGTAGACTACTGTAGTAATTGTTTACACATTTTTGCACCTGGAGGAAAAAAACAAACAAGGAAAGGTTACAGTTCAATGCACTAATAAAAATTTCGCCCTGTTTAAAAAAGATCCAGTAGCAACTACAGAAAGACAAGGAGTGAACTAGAGCAGCTCATTGTAAAAAACCTACACTTATGTATCAAGGCCTCAAAGTGGTGCAAGCGATTAACGATGGATTCTTTGAACAAAGGGATCTTCTGAACATGACACTGTTCTTTGACCAACAAATAATGGCATAGATTCATAAATTTATTGTTTGATAAGAACTGCAACTTATTTATGATGAGTTAACTAACTTATATGTTAGCTGCATTTGTTAGACATATTAGCAACTCAATAAGTCCTTTGATAAACTTTCAATAAAGTTAGCTTATTGAATGAGTCACAATTCGAGAGACAGACCAGTTCTAACAATGTGAACCAGATAACAGAAAATATTGAGTTGTCTGTTTAGAACAATTTTGTTACTGATTAATGATATAGATCATCCCAAACCGTTTTATAAAATTGGACACTATTCTATTGTTAGAATGGACACACCATGTCTATACATAGTTGAAAGGGTTTAGATCAGTGCTCACCAATATGGCATAAGATACTCTTCCCACAAAAACTCTTTTCGCTTGTTAAAAAAATAATAAATATGTTTTGTAACTGAAAGATGTCTGCTATGAATGATTAATCCCTATATATAAAATCATCAACATAGTAAACATCCTATAAGAGGGCAATAGTTACAATCACAGACATTAATATGTATTATGAAAGCTCGTCACTCATAATTGCATTTAAAGTTATTTCGACCTCTATAGGGCAATTAAAATTATATAAATATTTCACTTAAACATTTTCTGTCACCTGCAAATTCATAATAATTAATGAGACCACATAGCATAATGCAAAATATGTTCTATCCTAATATACCCTACTTTGTCATTGATTGTCGGTTAGTCCATGTAAACTCTAGGCACTATGTGCTCTGTACTTTTTGCTATATTTTTAATAATAGTTTGTTTCAAAGCCTCATCAGCTCTTTAGAATCAACCTCCTAAACATCATATTTAATTGAAAATGAAAGATTTCCTGGGCAGTAAGCCAGAAGGCACTCCATTAATGCAGGTATTGGGATATAGTATGCTGATTTTCATGAGTTCAAGTCCTGCGCAAAACATTGTTTCATGGACCACTGTAATACCCGCTTGTTTTATTTCCTAAGTATAACGGTTTTAAACATGATGGCAAGTATGGCAATCTGTTTTAGCTTTCTGGTTTTAGCAGAAGAAAAGTTGCAATAATAAAGTTAGGCTTACATGACATATTCAAGTTACCAAACTAGAGAAGCTTTTTAAGAGCAGACTGAGAGAGCTTAATGTTTTGTGTATGACTTGTTTATTGTTAAATACAGGCCCTCTCCAAACAATGCAGTCAAACTTGGCAACTTTAAAAATTTTATTTTTCAGATAGACAGGCGTTTATCTATTTAATCACAAACTCAAGAACGCACCTTCTCATGTGTTAAGAGCATTTGCTTCAACTGATTGGTTCATTGACGGTTGTCGTAAATGCAGTGCAACACTTTGTGCCAAACATTTAATTGGTATTGCATGAATCTTAATATGTTTTTAGCAGTAAGCCTTAGGCTATCAAGTCTATAAGGTTATCAAATAAAAAAACTAATTTAGTCTGTAAAAATCTAACTCCCTGGCAATGTTCAGCTTACGGCTAGAAATTTGTGAAAATTACCAAACTGCAAGTCAAGTTTGGGCCATAAAATATATACCTGAAATTTCTAGATGTGTTACATGTGTTTGTGAATGAACAAGTCTGATAGATCTTAAGCTGTAGAATATTTTACTATTTATAATGGGTTTAGAATCATTGAGATGTTTCCTATTGTTCTACAGTGTGACATTGTCTCAAGCTACAGTGATACTAAAAACATCATACAACAGCTGGTTGATGAGGTTCTACCATCAATAAACCTACCTTCACTCAGCAAAGTGAAAGACAAATGTAAGCTGTTTTACACTATTACAAATGCTATTAGTATTAATGAACTAATTAACTAATTTATAATAGCAGACATATGCTACCAGTTTTATACTAATAACCTTATAACCTAAACGCTTCTTAACTATTCTTAGCTACTGTAAACCATTAATTACTCTTACTCAATTTTTATTTTACTGAGACGATTAGGTTTTTAGTATATCATCGTAATCCTCATAATCATTCAATTTATCATTCTCATAACTCGTTATATTAAAAAAAAACATTTAAGTTTTCTCCTATTTTGCAACGTCAAATAATTGACACCATAGTATAATTAATACCAAGATAATCAGCATTAAAATCTTCATCAGCTTATTCAACAAAAACCTAAAAATGTGATGCAGAATGAATTTAGACTTTTTCAGCACTTTTTGCTGACACCGTAAATGACAAGCTGAACATATTTCAAGCTTCACAGGTTATAATTAATATACCTCCTATTGTTTATGACCTTATTATTATTATTATTATTATCATGTTATGTTACAAGATCATTTTTCTCTGCTTTTTGTCTAGGAGTATACCAGTATCCAGGAAGGTTTGCTTACTTCAGATATCCAGCACTTTCCATTCATAGTTTGGCAGATAGTAACATAATGGATAACTGTGTATTGTCGATTTCCTTCCTTGTTGTTATTTTTTGCTAAGAAAAAATAAATAAAGTAATTTCCTTAGTACCACTACTCAAGAGATAATAATCATCTAAACTCAAAGGTGAAACTTCTGAAGCTGTAATGAGTCTGAGAAGGCCAAGAAAAAAAAGTTGTTAAAAGCATTTTTGCAAAATGAAACTATGTACAGTTTGCTGTAAGGATGTTTTCTGTGAACAGAATATTTTTTCTGTTTGTAAAGGTTTAGGAATAATAGTCTATTTTATTAACTAAACACAAATTAGAAGTGTTTTTATGAAGACTGGTAAAGCAGCACCACAAGAGTCTTGGCTATACACAAACACTGTTCTAATCCACACTACCCAGCTCATGGTATGCCATGAGTTTAAGTAGATCCAAATGGTGATCTCCACAAACAAAGTCACAAAAGTAAACAAAGCTGTTGAGGTAACCAGTCAGTAAAGACAGTTATCAAAGAGTTCCAATGTGAATAACTCTTTCAATATAGTACAAAATAATGGTTTCCGATGTCAGCAGTAGCAGTTTGTATTGGATAATTTGAATTTTGAAAAAAAAACAATAAGATTAGGAAGTAAGCATCATGCATAAACCTGGAGACACAAAAACTTATAGTGACACAAACTAATAAGTAGAAACAAGTCACACAATCTTCCACTAACAAAGACTTAATTTAGTATATTTTGTAACAGTTTAGTATAAAATATAAATGCTGTTTTGTGTTACTGTGTATTGTATTTTATTTTATGATGATGTGTTTCATTATCATATGTTTTATTACACAATGTTGTGCTAAACTATAGATGCACAATATATATTACTACGGTAAATACTATATACTACTCAGCTATATTGTTATTATTTTATTTTATCAATATTTTATTATTAACTTCATCAATGTGTTAACATTATCACTTAATTACACTATTTTGTTTAACATTGGGGCTTCTTACATTTTGCTATTATACATTATACTTATTACATTATAATATTATACTTATAACAATATAACTATATTACATTATACTATTTATAATTAACCCAAAGTATAATTATCTAACAAATCCCACTTTATGTTATTCCTTGGTATACTTTGTTCAACGGACCAGTTTTGAATTTGATTACACATGTAAGATTCTTTAGTAGCTGACTGAAGATGGTTGAGTGGTCTGAAAAACCATTAATCTGTAGTTTTTGCTCATGCTTTCATACAACAGGGTTTAAGTGAGCTTTAGATTCCTGTCATGAACTACTATTATAATAAAGTGGACCCTTACATATAGTTTTAATTTCTTCCAGTATGGGCATCCCAAGGCAAGCATTTTGTATGGAGGGCCATGAAAACCCAAAGTAAATATTTAATGTGAAAACCCTGTAAAAAAATCATGAAGCTCAATATATGTACTGTACATATTAAAATGGTTTCAAAATAGCATTTGAGCTGTAGTAACTATAGTTCCATACAGTAATTTTAGTGTGTTTAGGAGTTTAGATTTGCCAAAAAATGTAGCATTACAATGTAATATCTCCAGTACATACTGTATGGATTTTCTACCTTTGAAGTAAGCATAGAGCGTATAGGTTGAGTTTACCATAAATGAATTTAGCTTATCAAACATGTATGTGTACTAAGTTTTAGCATGTATTTTTAATTGTTTTGCTGAACGTCAACTTATTCAGTGCTAAAGTTGTGTCATTCATCTGCCTCCGGTTTCATAATGCGAACAAGTTCCCCGTGTTCTACGTTGAGGGGCAAATAATTTATATAACATCGTCAGAGTAGCTCGAGGGCACGCTGGGGTATATTGTCTTTATTGCAAAGTTCTTCATGCATGTACTGATCAGTGTCCTGTTGTTATCATAACTACTGTATCGTTATAACCTTTTACTGCAAATGAGTAAATATAGTTACTGCATGATAGTTAGTTTAAATTTTGTCAAGATTAACTGACCATAATTAACAAACAAAAATCACCTCATACTATTTTTGTTTTAATAGAAAACTGCCTTTTCATAGCTTGTGATGCTTTCCATGACGCGTACCTTATCCCAAAAAACTTTTTTACGTTCCCGGAATGTTTCAAAACATTCAAGAAATGTTTCATAGCAATTTTGTCACGAGATTATTGGTACACACATTTTTATCGATCCAGCAACAGTGTGGAAAATACATTGTTCGAACGTATTTCCCATTGTTGGAACAGTAAGGGAAATACGTTCCAGCAACGTTGTGGGAAATACATTGCTGGAATGTATTTTCCACAACATTGCAGGAAATATGTTGCTTGAACATATTTCCCCCAACGTTCCACCAATGTTGTGGGACAACGTTGCTGAAATGTTCAGCAAATGATCTAGCATAACATTCACACAATATTGCAGTTATTAGCTAACATCCCATGATGGTTGCGCCTTAAACTTTGATGGGATGTAAATGCTGTGCATTTTCAAATATTCCTATAACATATTTATAACACTGGTAATATGCACTGATCACACCTTACCCTGCAAATCTTAGTTAAGCTATAATGATCATTAAAAGTTTGAATGTGAATGCACATACAATTGCCTATTCTGTTTGTTCAGCCAACCACATTTAAAGGTTGACTTGCAACAAAATTCACATTGCAGTTATTTGGTATCAAAAGATTCGCCATGTCTTACTTTGTTGTGTGTTAGGTGCCAAATATGTGGAAATGTGATTAAAAGCTCTTAAAAGCTCAACAACAAAAAGCCGCCGAATATTGGAATCTCTTGATTTCGATGACGTATCCGCGCCGTTTGGTTATTGTCTTGTCACGTGATGTTCTCGCGTGAATTGAAAGGCCAATATAAAGCTCAATTTCAAACTTATCGTAGCGATAGTTTATGAAAAACACTTCGGGTTTTACCTAAGACCCCGTATCAAATATAGATGCTCGCTACTTTACAGTTTCAGCTTGGCCATTCCGTCCGACATTTTACATAAGCGTGCATGTCCGAGTTGCGATCATAAAAAATGTCAAATTCTGAAGAGTTAAGACCCTGGTGTTTTGAGCCTGACGCTCTATCTGAAGAAGATCCTCAACAGAATCAAACCTCCCAGCAAGTAAGCACCGCGACTAGCCAGCTCTTATGTGCCAAGCTAGCTAGTAGTAATAGTTTTAGCTTGAGAGTGATAGAACGAATATTATTATTATATACATGATTTTAATGATAATTATCGCTTCATATTGCGAAAAAATAATTACAGATTTTTCTCGAATGGCAACATTAACAATTTTAATATTTAAATCTAGTGCTGCACTAATATACTGTTGGATAACATCGATCTGATGTATTAGCTATGGTTGCGTAGACATATCTGTTCATTTCTTTAGGAGCTAATACCATCGGCTACAGAGTGGTGTGTCTGCAAGCGCTGTCAAGACATGCCATCTCTTCCTGAATGTTTGTGCTGCCATGATGCTGAGTTTGCGCATCATCTCCATGACCGCGGGGAGCATGAATGCCTGTGTATGCATCCTGGTGTGGACGAACTTGTAGCGCCAGCACCCCTTGAGTTGGGGTGGAATAATTACCTGCGATATCATAGTGAGTTGGATTTTCATTTAATGCGAACAACACCAAAGCTATGCTAATGCGTCAAGCATTATCTACAATTCTTGTGTTACACATTTAATGCATCGGTTGAACACACATATTCTGAACTCGTGGAACACAAGGAGAACTGTTATATTTGGCTTGTACACTTACTACAGTATGGAGTGTATTAGTTTTATGATTTTATTATATAAAGATCGAGATTATTTTGATGATCAGCAATTATTGTTTTTCAATAATTGTTTTGGTAGATAATCTATTCCCATTTGGAGAGCCATCGCCAAATGCTCGGAAAAGGTTGTGTGCATACCGCAATCTTGTGTTTTGGCTTATGCCGCAAATTCGTCGCGGTGAGCGACGGCCCTACCTGCCTGCTTGGTGTCTAAGATTCGGGCTCTTTTCCCACCAACGGATGACGAAGAAGATTTTGCAGACTACGTCTTTAAGGGCTTCTGCTATGGCGATGAAGAGACTCAATGACTTTGGTAAGCGGTGAAACCAATATGCGTTCCTCTATGTATTTGTTTTTATTTTATAAAATCAGTGATGGTAGATTTATGCACATTAATCATGTGATTTTAAATATGGAAGCAATGTAACCGCAATTTACTAACAAAAGTTAGTTTGTTAGCTACATGGTGTGTAGTCACCATGTGGCTTAGCCTGAATAATAATAAAATGACAATGCAATACCAATGAGTTTCACCTATGATATAGAGTTGATCTAGAATTCTCAATCAAAGTCGTTGAGTCTCTTCATCGCCATAGCAGAAGCCCTTGAGCACATAGTCTGCAAACTCTTCTTCATCATCTGTTGGTGGGAAAAGAGCCCGAATCTTAGACACCAAGCAGGCAGGTAGAGGCCGCCGCTCACCGCGACGAATTTGCAGCATAAGCCAAAACAAAAGCTTGCGGTATGCACACAACCTTTGTAACAACATCCGTTGTAATGGACCTCACTCTCAGGCCGTGGAAAATTAGATCGGACTGGCATCGTTTGAAGCCTTCCAGCTCCATGGCGTTAGAGCTGGTGGTCTCCGTTGACTGAAAAGTAAAGAAAGTTACGACCAAAAATCACTTTCACATTATTTGAATGAATTATTTAGCTCTTCAGCAACTTCATGTTTATGTATTGATAACTACTAAAAAATTTGGGTTTTTGTCAGGCTGTGAAATAAAAACTATCAAAGTTTTACCTTGACAAGATGGCTGCTGACTATTAAACCGCAGCTCTGATCCATCATAGTGTAGGCCCCATATAGTGCGCAATGCCCCGGACTATCGCATCTACCGTCACCTGCCAAATCAAGCTCCTAATCGATTGCTGCCATCAATCCCTCGTTATGCAGGGTGTACTGCTCAGCAATACACTGTAAAATATTGTAAAACTTCATTATACAAGATTAATTTGTATCATTATCATTAGTCTAAGAATGTAGAATCCTCTTCCCCTTTATGTGCTATATTATGATGATGAATCAGAATTTTAAATTATAATATATTTTGCTTGAAGAATGACATATTTTCATTTCAAGAAAAAAATTGTTTCTAAATGTCGTTATTCGATTAGTTTGCCAAGCTTTTACTCACATTTTCCAAGTTTATGAGTAAATATTAACACTCACACCATGTAAGTATTCTCTTTGTTGGTAGAGGCAAACGCTGTGGCTTGGTATCGCGATGTTCAGGAGCGACAGAAAACGGAGGTTCTGCGTAAGGCATCCGTCAGAAACGAGTGATGCAGCTGCCAACAGGGGGTTGATGACGTGAGCTCTGTTCACCCTGGCAGTTGTTTCCCAAGTGTACGATTGCTGACAGGAGGCACATGTAACCTTGAACCCTATCCATCCGCCTTCTCGCACCATTGTGAATGAGCAGGGGAAGGCTCAGGCGTGGCAGTGAAATAGTCGCTGGAGTGCTGTCACACTTACTATTATTTTCACCACTTTGAAAGAGGATTCGGGTCTGAAATCACAACACAATAGTTGACTTGCAATAAGATTTGTACAACATCATTTCCTGTTATTATATCATATTTGCTTGATCAGAAAAAGAATAAATTTATAGCCATGCAATCATGACGCAGATTTTACAAAACCTTATCAAAATCCATGATATTGTAAACATAAAAATGTGAGTAATAACTTTATGGATATTCTTTATATTTTGCAAAGTTTGGTTAAGTTCAGCTCTATCTGACATGTAATTGGAGAGCGTTTGACACTGGCCAACATAGCGCTCAAACTCTTCCTAGTCTTCAGTGGTTGGCACAAACTCTTCATCATCTAATACTAATAATAATAATCTAATAATATTAATATGCTATTAACGATGATACCAGAAAATGACAATAACTATTTTATATAACATATCTATAAGTGAGTGGGGTTAAGAAATTTGGCAAAATTAATTGTGAAACAACATTATTTTATCAATTATAGATTAATATATTACGTTTTACAGATAGATATACAGTATGAATTAGTTTTGTTGTTATAATAAAAATAATACACGTAATTAAAAAGATAAAATACTAATAATATCATATTACTATTAAATGACATTAATATTGTAATATTAAATATAGATTAATACAGTAGTATTAGGAGAATACTAGAAAATAACCCGAGTTACTACTACTAATACAAGTGGCTCATAAAATAAATTACTCACGTGCTTTGGTGACATGGAGTATGCAAACAGGTTAGAAAACATGTCGTCTTTGAAATGGTGAAAACAAAGGTAAGAGTAAGCAGGCGAATAAATAAAGTTTGTCACATCCAGCTTCACCCAGTTGCTCCACGCCCGGTGAAGGTCTGGTCTTTTCTCTGCTCTTGGCCAAAAAAAGGTGCTTCTCAGCTTGCCAGCTGCACAAACACGATGTGGCGCGTTAGAGATTATGACGAATTGAAATTAACAAGTTTAATACGAGAAAGCGTGTCTGTTATTTGCGATGGATCAAACTTGAACTGAAACTAACATTATCTCATCATGTGACTTACAATTCCCGCCATATGGCGCGAACAACTTCTACGGCATTTTTCGACCATCATAGTGGACCAAAAGGCTCATCATTTTTATCAGAGGATGATATGCAATCGTTCAAGCTAAGTTTAAAAAATTAAACTTATTTTTATGCTATGTTTTGAGATATCAGTGCTCAAAGTTGCAGCATTACGATGCCGATAAAATAGACACGTAAGAACAATAGGCATGGTTTTTATCGCAAGCGTGAAGTATATTTGTGAAAATAGTTCGACGAATAAGAACGCATGAAAGTGTAAACGTAAACCATCTGGCACACATACGTCACATTTTAGCCGTTTTAGAAAACGAATCCAAACTATGGCGGTCTCGTGTCGCTGCGATTTTCTGTTCGTTTTTGAGCTTTTAAGAGCTTTTAATCACATTCCCACATATTTGACACCTACTACACAACAGAGTAAGACATGGCAAATCTTTTGATACCAAATAACTGTAATGTGAATTTTGTTGCAAGTCAACCTTTAATATTCCTTTGCAGATGTCATCTTGTTATATATTTATTTGGTATTAGTGTATCATATTAGTAACACAAAACATGTGTATAACATAATCAATTAATGACCATCTAATCAGTTGTAAAGTATGACTCACCATTTTAGATATTAAAATCCACATTCTGATGCACCATTAGATCTAATGGAACCTTGCCATTTTGCAATATTTCTTATCAAGTGCGAAAATTGTATTTTGTTATGACTTTTGTTTTTCTTTACATGAATCATTTAAAATAAAAATGTTTTTCCATAGTATTTAGTATGTTTTTAAATCTCTAATGAAAAAATGTATAAAACTTAATTAGCTTCAGTTTAAATAATCTTTCATTATCAAACGGTGACAACTTAAAAAAAACATGCATTTTTGTAACATTCTATCTATAACGCTAAAGAAATAAGCTTTGCCAACGTTGTCATAACATTGTTACAGAACACTCCTATTGAATGTCTCCGCAATGTTTCAGGAATGTTACCCTGGAACGTTTGTGCATAAATGTATATGTAAGATTGACATGCAACATAACTGGAATGTTTGAGTGTTACATAATGTTTACCTTCAAATGAATGTATAAGCGATGTTAACGGATTGCTACTTCAGAATGTTGTATGGATGTTTGTACTCGATCATTCTAGAGTAACACTGCTGCAACATTCAATATTATCGTTCTCTACCAATGTTATGATAACGTTAGCAAAGTTTGTTAATGCAACATTCTACCGAACGATGTGATAATATTTTTGCACAACATTCTGCACAATATTCCTGTGACATGGTTTGAACATAATTCTACAATGATCATCGGACAACGTTTGTAGAACATTATAAAATTGTTTGCTTGGAATTTATTTTTACAATAATATTACATAACCTCCCAAAATGTTGTTGTTAGTTGGGATAGGCAGTATAATTGGGATATAAGACAGCATTTGGATCTGGTTTGACTTAGACTTAAATCAGGGAAGCAAACCTGAATTCAGTGCTACACACTATATTTATCATAATCTTTATACATTTACTAAGTCTTTATGATATATATTAATATATTTATATATATATATATTTATATATATATATATATATATATATATATATATATATATATACACAGTAATACTTCAACTTACGAGTGCTCCAACGTACAAGAAACTTGAGATACGAGCCAGCTTTTAGGCAAGTTTTAGCACTAACTTACAAGCCATGTTTGAGATACGAGCACTTGAGTCAGTTGCCATGTATGCCGGAGGTGTTTTATGAGAACAGCATCACTCTGTATTTTTCAACTGCTCAGGTTATCTGTTGTACCGTGTTTTTGTGCACGATTTTCTGTGCAGAATTACGTGAATTAAACGTACTGTGCGTAGACCAAAAGTTTGCCAGTAAAATGAAAGATAATACAAAGAAAAAGCAAATGATAACAATTGATATTAAATGGAAAAATATTGAAAAATACGCGAAATGTGTATGCGTGATTGAGCTAGCTCGGCAATATGACAAAAATACAGAAATTCATAATTATCAAACAGAAGGATTATATTCAGGGCATTTAGTTCGCAAAAGGACTAACCATAGTTTCTAAACGGTGCCATGATCTTAACGACCACTGATGGCAGTGGACAAACAATTGCCGGTGACAGTGTAACTGAAACGATGCTATGTGAAAAGGCCGGCGCTATCTATCCAAACTGTTTAATAGACATTCGGACAAGCTGGCTAGTGGTCGTGCATTAACCATTTGTGATGACACCTGTGTTCGTCCTAATCACAACATGTTGCAAGGGCGACAAAAGCAAACATCCTTAGTTAGGTTTATCTTAAAACGGCCGGCTCGTCGTGAAAGCGAAAAAAAGGAAAAATTTCTCACTAACCACCGAGAAACTTCAAACTATGAACGCCGAAAATTTTTTAATTACGTTTAGTTGAAAATGAAAGTTTGCTTTTAGGTTTGCTTCTAAGTTTGTCTTTTAACACTTCGATAAAATCCAAATTTATCAAAGTCAAATGTTGTCACGAAGGGTAACTTATATCTCCCTCCCTGGCAAATGCGAGTGTTAACTGCTACTGTATGTATTTAATTTTACATTTTAATTATACACATTTTCTTGCATTATTTTTTATTTGTTGCTTTTTGAAAGCATGTAGCACGTAAGGACAATAGCCAACATGTTCTTTCTGTTACAATATCTTGTTTTGAGTGTTTTACTTGCTTTTTTAGAGTATGTAAACCAATCAATATATATTTAATTGTTCTATATATAAATAAATTGCACCAACATGCGAGTAAATTGACATACGAGCTCAGGCTCGTAACGCATTAAGCTCGTAAGTTGAAGTATGACTGTATATATATATATATATATATATATATATATATATATATATATTATAAGTACTGTTGAATTTTTCTATGCCGAGCCTTAGAGATGGCTATACATGGATGCCATGCTGCCTTGTTATTAATGTAAATGTTTAGGAGCATCAGAGTAGCTAAAATAAATAAATTGAAATAATGAAAATAAATCAATAGTGACAAGTTTTTGAATCAGTTTTTATGATCAATCTAAAATGTACAATAATTGGTAAAACACTTCTTTTAAATTATATTAAAACAAAAAACTATTTCAAAAAATAATAAAAATACGTGAATTTTTTGCATAAACGCTTTTGGAAGCAGGTTCTGAATAACAAAAATTTTTTGTATACTTCAGAATTACAAACTTTGTATAAATACAATTATGACGGTGCAGTCTGAGTGTTCACTTGACTTGCATCTTCATATCCACTATTAGTGCTCACACTCAAACATTATTTATTGCATGCATTATTATACAATGCATTTTCCCTTATTCACAGGTGGTAGCTGTGAGGTAATGCTAGAAGTTGTCTCCACCGACGGGTTTTTAATTGATGAGCAGCTGAAGCTTCGACCTTCTAAACCTCTTCCAAAGTCCCTCAAACTCCTTCACACAGTCTCTTTACCATCATATCCTTGTTCAACTAAAGTCTGGAACTCTCAAATATTAACTGGAATGAGGAATAAAACAGTAGCTGCTATTGACAGCAACTACCAAGTAAAAGGCTCATTCATTACATTCTACAACTACCCTGGGGCAATGGAGGTCTACAAAGACAGACTATATACAACAGTGTATGGTAATCCTTGGACCATCTATGTGCATGATCAGCAGGGAAAGCAAGTCACTTCCTGGACTCACAATGACAATGATAACATTTTCACAGGACTAGCCGTCACCTGTGATAAAGTAGTTGCTCCAGACAGAAATAACAAGCTTCTCATCATCTACTCACTGACAGGGAATAAACTCAAAGACATTTATAATTGTCCTCAGCTTAGCCAATATTTTGTCTCACTCTGTGTTTCAGGATCAGACAAGGTTGTTGTGTCTGACTATGGCTCATCTCAAGTCTGCTTGATAGACATATCTCAAGGTCAGCTGCTTTGGACTTGTAAAGATGTTCCTCATCCACTAGTTGTAGCCTCCTATGGAGAGAGATATGTCCTGGTGGCAGCATCTGCCAGCAGCACTCTGAGAATCCTGGATAGTTCAACTGGTTGGTTTACTTATAAATAATATACAGAATATGTGTTAGCAGTTGTGCTGACAAATTAGCTGTACAATCTACTATTTGATAGATGTACTAGTAGATACATAGTGTTGATATAAACACATGTAATGCTACCCTGACTACTTTTCATAGTGAAATTAAACACTATACATAATAATAGAGAGCTCTGATAGTCTACTTGCTATAGACTTAGTATCAGCTCATGATTTAGAGTAACTGTATAATTTTCACTATTTCTCCATAATCAGCCAATTGTTTAGGATTTGTCTGCACACTCAGTATACTATCGCTGATCAACTGAATATCATATAATTTACTAGTGTAATATCCTGTGCTATCATCAGGTCTCAAAGTTGTACATAAAACTATGGACAGTCCTGTTACCAGATGGGAAATTAGAGGCACATACAATGTGTTCCAAAGGTGTGGAGGGACATACTTTCAATGAAGCAAAACAAAAACGTTTATAATATTAAAATTTTAATGAAGAATGCCTTTTACTTTATTCTTGCTTATGATAGTATGGTAAAAAAGGGCAGTGGTTCTTTTAATGCTACTATAAACAATTTAAATAAAACTAAATTAATTTGGTTTTCGGTCGTTCTGCAAATTCATATTTTTTCATTCTATAACGTTTGAACTCAATGTTAGACAAGCCCACCTTGTCTGGCGGCTTGGTTAAGTAAAATAAATTAAGTGTAATATTATATTCATAATACAAATATTTTTATAAACAAATTCACTTTATTTTGTCAATGAAGCTTGTACATTATAATTGCTTGCTTACCCATATCAGTCAGTTTTGTAACTGCTGGTCACTACTATAGTTTCTATCAATATGTTTACTCTCTGCCATTGGCTCCCCTGATAGCTGGTATTTGGCACCATGCCAACCTTCCTGTGACTGTAAGAAGTGGCATAATATGAGCAGAGCCGTATAGTTTCACAGAGTCCCGTGACCAAAAGCCGGAAACAAAAACGCTTGATTCCAAACAAATCCGATCAACATACTGATCTCGAATGGAATATTCTTACCTCGATCTCAACATCTCACTCTTTTGCATTTACTTTACTTTATTACAAAAAATCATTTGTAGTTTCTTGTAGGGAATTTTGTCTTTTTTCAAATGGTGTATAATACAACAATCATTTTCAGAGCGACTGCCAATGGGAGTAATCTTTGTTGGTTAGTGTTGCGGCATCTCCATTATAACTTATATAAAACAATAGTGGGCGCGGCTTGTTTGTTTGGAGCCGTGCGAGCTCCGATATGCGCATCCGTTAGCAGCGAAACTCTGTGAAATTATACAGCTCTGTACTAGCAGAGTCATATAGCTTTAAAAAGTCTCGCGACCAAAACCGGAAACAAAAACGTTCGATCCTAAACAAACCGGATCGACATACTGATCTCTAAGGGAATATTCATACCTCGCTCTCAATACCGCTCTTTTTTGCATTTACTTTACATTTTTACAAAAACGTTATTAGCAGCTTATTGTAGGAAATTTTGTTCTCTTTCAAATGGTTCATTATACAACAATCAATTTTAAAGCGACTGCTAATGGGAGTATTTTTTTGTTGATTAATGTTGCGGCCTCTCCATCATAACTTATATAAAAATAGTAGGCGTGGCCTGTTTGTTTGGAATCGAGCGAGCTCCCGTATACGCTTCTGTTGGTCGCGGGACTCTGTGAAACTATACGACACTGGATATGAGGAACTAGTTATTGACAATAAGTTCGTACTCTAGTCAGGTGGTACTCAGTCTATTTTTATTCTGCAGGATGGGCCTTCGAAAGGGCAGCCCGTCTAGTAAGCTGAGACCTGCTCTCTAACAATGAGGCTAAAGCTGTACTGTCAGCTTAGTGTAAAAATAACTCAATAAAGTAAGGCATAGCTGAGGAAGTGATAATTTTGAAGTGTGACTTTGAGCGGAATAATTTCTTATAATAAAATGTAATGAAATAGCGAATACAACTTGTTAGAGATTTGTTCTGCAGCCATGAGTGAAGTTACAGATTGTAGACTTAAAACTTTGATGAAACATTTACTTTAACCAAACAGTCTTTCAAGACACCCTAACTAATTAGCTATAAGGAGCATTGGTAAAGTTCTTTGGCAGTGCAGTGATTGATATTTTTTCTTGCGGAAGGATAACTCTTCGACTAGCTTTTCTAGTTAATGACTGAAGAATACAGTTTAAAACTTCAAATAAATTATATTAAATTATATTAAACAGTATTGAAATCAGGAGAATGCTGAGACTGTTGATTATACTTATTATATTGTAGGTAAGGTGGTCTCAGAGCTGACAGACAGAGCTATTGAGAGTGGTTGGGTGCATGACATGGACATTTCTGGAGACAGATTCATTGTAGCTAACTGGAATAGAAATAACATAGCAGTCTTCCAGCTACAACCATAGCTGTTGCTTCATCAGTCTGAGTTGCTGCCATATCTTTCTTATAATAAGCTATAAGCTACTCTAAAAAATAGTAAGAGAGATGTACCCATGTTGTGAGAATGGTTGATATGTAGCTGTTTACTGCTCAGGAGAAAGACTGATTAGTAGTACACATAAGTCTAATGTTTCCATCATCAAAAGTTGTCTTCCTTCGCCTTTACTTTGCTCATTATGATTGATTTGTTCATGAAGAAAATTTGAAACATTATAAAACTTTTGGTTTTTCATCTAATATTCCAGCAAATCAATTAATAATAACATGCATTTTGACAACTTTTAATCCTCATCATAAAGCTATTCATGCTTTAAGAACAGCGATCTAAGATTATTACCAGTAGTAACTTTACCAGATAATGCTTCCTGTTGACTAAATATGTGAATATGGCTTGGCTGCCTTGCAATAAGCTGACATAGCGTTGATATTAGTACACAAGTTCATAAAATTACATTATATGTCGATTTGACATTGTACTAGCTTTATCAACAATAACTTCATTTTAATTATTTACCTAGATGTTTTTTGTTTTTAGTACTTCCTGTTTCATGTCAACTAACACAATCAAAACACAAATATTATGTTGTTGTATACATTAAGTTCAATTTCATATTACTAGTTCATTAACTGAGTATGTTATTATATTCAATAAGGGAAGATTAGAAAAAAAGCCCTTGTTATGGTATTTCTATATATTTCAAATCATCAGCCATTTGACAATCATTTGTATTTATTATTCTTAAATCATCAGTACTTATTGACTCACATCTACTGCTGGTCTCCTAACAATGTTAGCACAGAGGGGTTGTTGTAGATTTAGTTTCACTTTCTCACGGATAAACTTAAACAGAATTTTAAACGTTTTCACTAAAGAAAGTATCAGTATTATTCTTCCATTGTAGTCGTTTTCTATATTAGAGGAAGTCTTATGGCTAAAATGTTTCAAGATTAAAATAGACAAAACCTGATGGCCTGACAAAGCGAGTAGGATTCAACCTAATGGAGCAATTCACAGAGATAGCTCCTGACATGTTATGCCTAGATAATCTTTTGACAATGTGCCAAATATACTAGCAGAAAGAGGAATATCAGTGCATACTCAAATTATCTTTTTCATGAGTAATATTTTTATTCGCTAAAGTAAAACATACCCACAGTGTTTTTTACAAAATATAGCTGGCAAAAGTTTTTTAATCGTCGATCTTTGCCATTAAACCTGACTTGGAGATGCTGAATTAAAGCTTTGCACTTCGGTAGTCATGACTGTTGCACTGGCGACACTAATTTTTAACCTAACTAAACAACCTCTAGTGCTTGGCAGTGCTTTAACCTTTACTAGAAGAAAGCTGAAATGGTTTGGAGCCACCGCGTGCAGGTTCTCATTGTGGCGCACAATGTTTTTCTTTAATTGGCATGTTATACCGTTATTACTTGGAATGTTAGGTTCTCAATTACTGTGCACCCTTAGGATATGATTACTCTAATATACCATATTTTCACCTTACAAACGTAAACATGGTGAGGTTTTTACCTCATCATACAAGTTTTATTTTGCCATAAAAATTCATAAATATTTTTGCCCAAGTTCCAATTTTGCAGTCAGGGTACTTATTACATACGTCGAAATAACAAAGATGCCGAAATGTGGTTCGCTAAAGACATTTCATAACGCTTTGATGAAACACGATTCCCAATCTCTCTCAAGTAAGAATTCCATATTGGTAATTTTGTAAAAAGTACATAGGCGGGAGCAAATATTCATATTTAGTGTTATACTCACTATTAGTATAAACTTTTATTCAGCATACGAGGTCTGATCAACAAGTTTCAGGAATGGCTGTATTGTTGCGATATAGATAGTTTTACAAACAAACTAACTTAGTCTCCTTCAAAATACATTCCTTGAGAGTCTATACATTTAGTCCAACGCCGCTGCCATTGCTCAAAGCAGTGACAGTAGCCCGCTCTCTTCAGGGCCCGCAACTCGGAAGTTGTATTTCTTTTAATTGATTCGATGTCTTCAAATTGTTCACCTTTAAGGGAAAATTTTAACTTTGGAAACAACCAGAAGTCACAGGGAGCAAGGTCTGGTGAGTACGGGGGATGAGGCACAATAGAGATGGAGTGTTTGGCATAGATATCATTCACAGTAAAATATGTGTGTGCTGGGGCGTTATCCTGATGTAACGTCCAACCACCTGGCTTCGCTAAAGCTGGTCTTTTGCACCTGATACTTTCTTTCAAGCGCCTTAAGATATCTCTGTAAACGTACTGAATCACAGTAGTTCCTGGAGGTAAGAATTTTTTGTGTACTATTCCATCAATGTCAAAGAAAACAACCAGAAGCGTGTTGATCGCTGACCGTGACATCCTCGCCTTCTTTGGTCTAGGAGAGTCAGGTGACTTCCACTGTGAACTCTGCATTTTGGTTTCAGGGTCGTACCCATACACCCAGTTTTCATCAGCTATTATAACAGTTTTTAAAAAGTCGGGATCATGCAGTACTGCTGTCTTAAGTTCGCTACAAATGTCTATTATTCTATGCTTTTGATCATCATTCAGAAAACGTAGAACAAACTTTGCAGCTACGTTATGCATGTTAAGATCTTCTTTTAATATTTTATTAATAGTACCAAAAGAAAGACCAGTTTGTTGGTTTACTTCTCATAAGAAACACGGCAATCAGCGTTGACTATAGCTTTTACAGTGTCTATAGCAGTGACAGTCCTTCGTGATGTTGGAGCTCCACAGCATTTATCATCTTCAACCTCTTCTCTTCCTTCTCTAAACCATTTGTGCCATTCATAGACTTGTTTTTTCTATAGGGACTCATCCCCGAACGCTGTATACAACATTTGATGAGTATCTGATGGTGATTTACCAAGTTTGGCACAAAGTTTTATACAGACGCGTCGTTCGTTTTGATCGGCTATTTTGAAAAATTTGCCGGAAGATCCAAACTAGTCCATGATTCTATTAATATTGCTTAGCAACAACTACGAATTTTGGCTTAAACATATCTGTACTAACTAATTAGTAGTTTTTCTTTCGTTTGCAACCATGAAAAAGTAACTCTGACATAGACTACCAGTCATGATCACACAATTCCGGGAACTGATTGATCAGACCTCGTATGTATATAACTACAAGTATCTACATTCAATTTGTTAGCTATAGAATATGAGATCTATACATGGGTTACAGGATGAAGGGAAAAATGATTTCCATGACAAAAAGTTGGATATCATAAATATATAGGAAGAAGGTATCCATATTAGTAATATTGCTAAGGAATATGGTCACAACCAATCAACAATTGCAACTATTATCAAAAACAAGAAATCTATTAAAACAAGCACAGGGAAGAGCTTACGACTGATGACTTGAAGGAGTTGAAAGCCATGCACAGGATCAGCATTCAAGCAGGCCAACAATTTAGGGTAACAAGGAAATAGGAGAGACAGAAAAGCCTACATCGGCAGAAATCAATGAACTATAAGTTGGTATGAAAACCTTACTAGGTTCATTGAAAAAAACATCCGGAAAAGGTTCTCACAGGCCGTGTTATGGACAATGTTAATGAAAGGGGCATGAGCTATTTTAGAGAAATTTGGAGTAGTCGTCAGAAACAGACTTCATTGGATAGATTTTTTTCAAAAATCAAGTGTTAAAAAGCACAGATGATAACTATGAATCTGTCATAATAGCTAGAGTTGAAACCAAAACTGAAAAAATACTATTACACTGTAGATTAGGCTTTTAAAAAATAAATTTTTTATCTCAAGTGTTTAATTTACTGATTCAGGCTGGTTTATAAAAACCATACTATACCCTACAGGATGAATTTATTTGCGAAGTTATATTTCGCGAAAATTGTATTTTCATGCATATTTGCTGATGAATTTATTCGCGGCTGAAAACTGCCACTCTCTAGGAAAAGTTAACTCTATCGCGGCTAGTAATAGATATTCCTACGCATGATCGCACTGCATGTTCCGGTTTATCTTTAGCTTACAACTGCGATGCCATCATGCTATTCTACGGTAAACAATTTTTGCTGCGTCCAGAGGTTTTCACGAATATTCATCGCTTTGGAGACCTTTGATAAGCCAAAAACTTGTGGTAAGTAATGAGTTTTTTACATTTACTAAATTAGTTGAATTTTACTTTGGTTCTTCAGTAAAACGCAATACTAATTTTTTCAATCCCTATGGATCTTCATTGGAGCTTCATTATTGGTTTTAGTGTGAGAAAGAGATTTTTCATCACACATCAAAGAACAATGATAGCAAGGGTGGTAGATGTCATTCTTAGAAGATCACCAATCATTCAGGGAGGTCTGGAAATTGAGGTTGAAGTGACTGCAGCTACTTACTAGAAGAATATATCTGTTTTTAAAAAAGGAACAAAAATGCCTTTACGAGGACAAATCTTTGGCCAACCAGCAGAACTTTGCCATAGTAAGCCACAAGGAGAGTTCTGATGATAACTTCCTTACCAGCCATGTAGTAGCGAGAGAATCGCCTTCAACACCTACCCAAGACAGTGACAGTGAAAGAGCTGCTATTACCAAAATAACTAGTCAGAAAGCACCTTCACAATTCACATATCAAGAGTACCAGTTTAATTTTATTGCTAGACAACTGCCATATGGACTAAACTGTTTATATTTACTCCATTCATCATTTGTAAAATTTTATTTGTAAATGAAATATTTTATTTGTACACTCAAGTTTGTAATAAATTATAATACATCTATACCTGAAACAAAATATATAATTTGATCATGTTTGCTACAGCAATATCAAGGAGTTGTTGTCGATGAAGGGGTGTAGGTTGACTGGTTGCCTCTCTGCCAATATTCCTGCCTTGATGAATATTACTACTTGTCTTTAGTTTTTGTAATTGGAATAGGTTGTTTCATTCTCAATCTGCAGTAAACACAAAAAGAAAACATATAAACGAGTGTTGAGGAAGTACAAAAACAATAGCTGAAGTATTTGATGAAAGCGATCAGTTTTTAAACAAAAGAATTAACTAATGCAGTTGATTATGAAAAAACGTTTCTGCACTGCAAATCAAATACATACCATAATGCCCAGATCAGAATCATAATCGTCTTTGACTTCGGTATTAGAGATTGATGCAGTTGATTCTAATGTAAAAAGACTAGGAGAGCTTTTTTGCTATGCTGAAGCCATGCCGAATAACTTGTAAAAACCTTGAATAATTTTGTTTGTTTAAAAATAATTTTAAAGGTTTGACGCAATGGCTATAAAGCTCGAAGCCTGGCGATGATTTTAAAGAAGTTTTGGAACTCGGCTACATTTAGTACTTCTGTCGCGTGGCTATTTTCGCGATGACGCCATTCTGCATATATTGTGACAACCTCGAATAATTTTGTAAATAATTGTGATGCATTGCCAATGGTGTTAGCTCAAAGCTCAGGCAATGATTTTAATAATGTTTTGGAACACAATTACGTTTAGTATTTACATTAAAAACTAGGCTAGCGACTAGTTTTCAATTTGATGCAGTAGTTATTCTCTATTGTGATTAAAAATAGAACTAATTATTCACTGAATTTAATAATTCGCGGGATTGACTGTTGGCGAAATTGCGAATTTTTATGACCAACGAATATTTTCATCCTGTAGGATACAATGCATGTATAATGTATGGTATTATTGATCATCTTTGTGTGTCATTTTTTTCATGTTTTGATCATTTTGTTTTATTTTTTATTTATGTCATTTTTAACCATTTCACGGGCGAATTTTCAAAATTAAATCAGATTCCGATGGGCGAATTAAATTTCCAAAAAATCGAGGAACCTTTTAAAAAAAACTTTTTTTTAAAAGGTTCATACACTTTTCTGTGTGTTATTATGTGCATATATTTATGTTTAAAGGTGCATATGTATACATGTATATGTCTATAGGCATATATATGTATATTATAAACGAATAAAAATGTATAACATAAAATATATGTTTTTCATAATAATTGTCTATTTACGAATGATATTTTCAAAAGCATTCTCCTTTACAAAGGCCCACATTACTGTCTTTGCACCACTTACTTATTTGTGTAACAAAGAGCTCCCACAAAAATGTACTTCCTGGATTGACAGGCTCAAAAAACTTTTCAAAATAATCTACTGGTTGAGCATCTATTGGAGTAAATACTGGGCCTGTCATTGCTATAAACTGCTGATTTGTAGGAGATTTATCTCTGTTCATGTTGGTTATATTCTTCCATGCACTGGACTCACTCCTACTCACAACCTCATTATTGCTACTACCAGCCTTTTCATCACTGTCACTTCTAGATGTAAAGTCATTCCAATCACAATCCGAACCTGATTCACTGTCATCTTTTGCTACTAAATCTAAAAAGTCACTGTCAGCTCTGAATCTCTTAGTAATTTCGGTACTAGTACTTGCTTTATCAGAATAATCTCGGGAGGTTCTTTTAGAAGTCGCCATGACGGTAAACTAAATTCAAACCCTCAAAAAATTTAGTAAATAAAAGCTAAAACCGAATCTAGAAAAATAAAAGTTGATAAATTATTTAGAATAATTTTCTATTTTTTTTCGAAAGTTTATTCATTCATCACTGCTAAAAACGATCGTTTTTTTGTCAACCTTAAAGTCAATTTTTGAGGCTAACCAAAACTAATATATCGTAGCTTGCTATTGGTAAAAAAAAGTAAACAAAAAACAGCATTTAGCTAACCAGAAACGGCAATAATAAAATATGTTACCGAAACGACAAAAACGTTGCACTGCCCATTAGCGGCCGTATCGCGAAGCGACAAAAACGTCGCTCTGCCCGCGAAAGGGTTAATTACGTTCTTTTTATTTTTTTTTCATTTAATTTTTATTAATCATGTTTTATTTATCTCATTATATGTCTTATTGTATTTCATGATTCATCATGTTTTTGCAGGCGGGCCTGTTTTCTACTCTGTAAATACGAATCATTGTATGTATGTAACTCATATATAACTAGCTACTCAAGATACTTGGCACATTCAAATAACCTTGTACAACTTGCTGAAGACCTGCCGTCCAGGGTATGAATACGTACACAACTCTATATGCATCGTAACTATGGTTACATTGATTCCTGTGCACAATTAATACAAAACAAACTATTAACTTCTCTGGATATTTTTATAAGCATTAGCTAGCTAGGAATCGTCTGCACCAGCATTTACAGTGCACCAGCGAGCATCATCCTCAATAAGTGAAGAAAAAGAATATCCCCAACATTGAACCAAGTTAGCTTGTTTTATTCTAGCGCTCTTTGCACCAGCAGGAAAGCTGTGTATTTCTGACTCTTTCTGCTTTTTAGGACCTAACTTTTTCTTTTAAAACAGGTAAAAAAATTTGATTTGTGATTCGTTTGATAGAACTAGCCAAATGCTATTAGCCAACAAATAAAAATCCATTTTATTACATATTTAATTTATTTTTTAAGTGTACATCAACATAATTAGCATTGATAAGTTTTTGCCTTTTTTGCCCTACTCACTACATGTTTGCTCAAGTCACGTTAATACAAACATATGTACGCATACTGTATCAATAAAGAAATAAAATCTTCCTTCAGTTATCAAATGGTCAAGTGGGCAAGAGGTCGCTTTCAAAAAGTACATCTCTCGGCCTTTCTTTTCGAATTAAGTTGAAAAAGATTTCGACTAGACACACTAAAAATTGTATTGAAAGCAAGACAGAAACTGCTAAATAATTAACTTTAATGATAAAATGTAAATTCCATTAAATAGTTAAAAATACATAGTAAAACTTAACTTTAAGTATGTTTTTAGTAAACTAAACCTATTTGAAGTGATTTACAAGTTTATGTTGCACATACATCTTCAAGGTAAAAATCCACACCATGTGAACTGAGTTTGGGTATCACATTATCATGTTGTATTTTATAGCAGATTCTAACTACTAAATATCATACAGTCTGTGTAGGCAACTATAGTTAATAAAGTAGAAATTTTACTTTGTCACTAATTTTCAATATTTACAAAATTTTAAAGCACTGTGACAATTTTTACTAGAGAATGTTTACAATGTATAATTACAAATGTTTCTATACCCTTATATACGATTTTGGCACTATACGATGCCATCTCTGGAACAGAAAACATTGTATATTGAGGGTGCTTTTGTTTATTGGACAGTGCTTGTTATTAAGAGTTTCTCTTGAATTTTGTTACAAATAATTAAAAGAAATCCATATAAAAGTTGCTGCTTTGCTAGGAAAAATTAATTAGAATAAATTTCATGAATTTTTAAAGCAAGCAGGAGTTATTGACTCATGTTGTTTATTGCTGTGGCTAACATGGCCTTGATGAAGTGCAAAGTACTGCAGTCAACATTTAATTCATTCTAGTAATTGCATATTAACTATGCAATTAATGAAATCAATGAAATCAATGAATTATGAAATCAATTCATAAGTTGGTATGAAAACCTTCGACCATCATCCGCGACCATCATCCTCAATAAGTGATCAAAAAGAATATCCTCAACATTGAACCAAGTTAGCTTGTTTTCTTCTAGCGCTCTCTGCACCAGCAGGAAAGCTGTGTATTTCTGACTCATTCTGCTTTTTAGGACCTAACTTTTTCTTTTAAAACAGGTAAAAACTTTGAGTTGTGATTCCTTTGATAGGACTAGCCAAATGCTTTTAACCAACTAAAACAATTCCATTTTATTGCATATTTAACCCATTCAGGCCTGTTCCCGGTTATTGCGGGTAGAGTTGTGTTCTCAACGGCCCGTTCCCAGATTGTACCGGTTAAATTTTGATTCACTCTATTGCTTAGCTGTTTAGGTACATTGGTTTGATTCATTTACCAAACAAGGTTTAAGAGCCTGGGCATCATTTTGATACCAAATATGTGATTGGACAAAAGAGTTTTAACTAACAAATTACGTGATAGATATCAACTGTTTTGAACATTTGTTGATCGCCATTTTGGAAAAAGTTCTCCGAACGATGGCAAAATTTTTAAGTGAACTAAATGTGGTAATCAGATCAGGGGAAGAAAATAGCAACAAAAGTAATGTTCAAGAAGAAAATGAGAACTTTTTGATGGAAGAAGGTAAGTTTTATGTGGCTATTTATAGATTTTTGCCGAAAAAAAATGATAAAAAGCCAAAATTTTTCTTGTGAATTTCAAAATAACTTTATTTTAACAGTGTAAGATATGGATTTTTTCATGATACATATGATTATAACATTTTCAATCCAATACAATTTAGATTTTTTGCAGCATGAACTCATCACTCTATTACCCCATTGTGAATAATAATTTTATGATTTCCTTGTAGAACTACAAGATAATAAAAATTTCTTATTTTATTTATATCCAATGGTTCAACCCACACATACCTGCAGGACCCAAGCAAACCTGTTTTTTGCCCCAATCTTCAAGTAGTAACCATATACTTGCTACTAATAAAGAACTATGTATAAACCTATTTGTTGCATTCTCATCTATTAATAACCTCCACAACATGTGGTTTCCATATGGAGTTATAGGTATTATCTTTCGCTGTGGTGTTTTTATACGCTATGAAAATTTACCCCACTTATCAAATCCTCGCGTTTTCATTGCCCCCAAAATAGACTCTCACTCCTTTCACCACTCCAGGGTTGGCAGGTCTGAACTCACAGTTAGTCAAGCATATAGTTCTCAACTTCAACATCTACTATAAACTAGCCCCAACCACTAGGCTCTAATATTGGTTGATGGGGGACACTTACCACAGTAATCATCTGCATGACTTTCTGTGTTTATATCTAAAGTATCAAAAAATATTTGCAATTTGTATTACCAATTGTTAGCTGCAGTAGAATAATTATTTTTCAATTTTCACCAGGTATTTACCATGAAAAGCTACTAGAGCACAATTTTTTCTAGGCTGTACGAGAAGTTTGGAAGCAAATAGATTGCTTACTGCCGATCATATTTGCTACATGTAGGTGAAGACAGTCAAGGGCTTGTGAGTGATGATGCCATTGATGATGAGCCTAGGGCTTCAACACCAATATCTGATGGATACTGCATCAACTAACTTATAATGGGAGCAAATATGCATGTGTAGTTGACATCAAATAACTCTCACTGTGTCATCATTTTTTATGAACACACCCATATTATACATGTATATATTGTTTCATTTCATGCATATTCATTTTTACTGTATTTTTTACAATATATTTTACTGTATTTTTACACATATTTTCTTTGCTGGTGATTGCCTGTTAGCTGGTAACTTAAGTATCTTTTTTATGCATAATATATTCATAATAACCTCTGCAATACATTTCAATATAAATTAACAAATTGTTTGAATATATAATTAATAAAACTTTCAGCGACGTAGTGTTAGTTAGAAGCTCGTAACACCTGTTCTATTGCTTGGAATTGAGAAATAATTTTTTTTATTTGCTGCTGATAAAATTTGCTATCAATGTAACATAGGGTCAACAATTTCAGTACCAAAAAACTGCTTGTGAGCTGCTATGAAACATAAAAAATAATTTTGATAAAAAAAGGTTCACGAGAGTATTACAAATTGTGGTTAGTAGAATTTGTAAAGGCGCACAAAAATTTATATCAAATTGTAGCGTGGAATGTCTTTGTTAAGCTGCAAAAAACAAATCAAGATTATTTTGATAAGAACTCTAGTTATACTCAATTTTGTGTAGCTCTATTTTAATTGTAAGGATACTGAAAAATTAATTAGGCTGGGAGGCAGTCAACCAATAACTAATTAGTCCTGAATTGGTTGAATTATTTTTTAAGTGTGCAGCAACATAATTAGCATTGATACGTTTTTGCTTTTTTGCCCTACTCACTACATGTTTGCTCAAGTCACGTTAATACAAACATATGTAGGCATACTGTATCAAAAATGAAATACAACTTTCCTTCGGTTATCAAATGGTCAAGTGGGCAAGAGATCGTTTTCAAAAACTACATCTTTCGGTCTTTCTTTTCGAATTAGGTTGAAAAAAATTTCGACTAGACACACTAAAAATTGTATTGAAAGCAAGAACAGAAACTGCTAAGTAATAAACTTTAATGATAAAATGTAAATTCCATTAAATAGTTAAAAATACATAGTAAAACTTAACTTTAAGTATGTTCATGTTATCATGTTGTATTTTATTGCAGATTCTAACTACTAAATATCATACAGTCTTTGTAGGCAACTATAGTTACTAAAGTTAAAATTTTACTTTGTTACTAATTTTCAATATTTACAAAATTTTAAAGCACTGTGACAATTTTTACTAGGGAATGTTCACAATGTATAATTACAATTGTTTCTATTCCCTTATTTATGATTTTGGCACTATACGATGCCAACTCTGGAACGGACAACATTGTATATTGAGGGTGCTTTTGTTTATCGGACAGTAGTTGTTCTTAAGAGTTTCTCTTAAATTTTGTTACAAATAATTAAAAGAAATCCATATAAAAATTGCTGCTTTGCTATGAAAAATTAATGAAAATAAATTTCATGAATTTTTAAAGCAAGCAGGAGTTATTGACTCATGTTGTTTATTGCTGTGGCTAACATGGCCTTGATGAAGTGCAAAGTACTGCAGTCAACATTTAATTCATTCTAGTAATTGCATATTAACTATGCAAAATAGTAACATAGTTCATGAAATGCCTTTGGACATGTTCCAATGTACGCCATCCCATAATTCCCTGTCAGTACTCAAAAGTCTTTAACTACTCTTGAATAAAAATTTTACTAGTCAACTTCAATACTAATATGTCAAGCTGATGCGCAGAATGGTATGTTTTCTTTAACTAACAATTTTCAATCGGCTGTATTTTCCTGCCTCATTAGCAAATTCAGGTCAGCTTACAAATTTACTTTTATCGGAGAAAAGTGAGTGAGTACTCACCCACATTATCTCATTCATGCGATGTGAGTATATTTAATATGGCCGAGTGATGATGTCATTTACTCATTCAAATTCGTGTGAGTAGAAAGAAAACTATACAAAGTGTTAACGCTGCAAGTTTTTGCTGATGCGATGCACCTCGTGTCGCAATACTCTCCTGGCTCTCCTACTGATTATGTGCAATACACTCCTGGCTGCCTTACTTATTTCATACTCACTGCCCGCTTTGTCTGTGTGACCATTGCAATCAGTCAGAATTTTGACCAATGGTTATATTCTACTTTAGAAAATATATCTATATATTTTTATCAGTGTTAACATTGAAGTTATAAAAACAATATAACATGGAATTAAAACATTGTCTATTTATTATTGTTTATTGAAAACATATGTTTAATAAATTATACAGCTTTACTGTATGTTTTATCCTTTTGTCTCTCACTAATGACTATAATAGGAAAGCTATTGTGTCCAACATACCAATCCCATTGCTGCAGAGTTGATCTACCTTTAAATAGACAAATCCAACATATTTTTAATTAGTTATGAGTTAGTTATAAAACAGCTCATTCTTGCTCTGTGTGTCAGCGATATAAATCTTTCTACTGACATAAACATTTATCAGACTGCTTGTTATGAAAAGATTCTCTAGAATTTTGTTACAAATAATTAAAATAGCTCCAAATAAAAATGCTGATTGCTAATAAAGACTAATTTTGCCACTGATATCTGCTGGTTCAGCATTAAATACATTAAATACAAAGATTTTACGTAGCAAAAATTCTAGTCTTATGAGTGCAGGTGTACTTGCTGACAGACTGTCAAAAAGATGTGCTCAGCTCAGTAACAGGAACAGTAGACATAAAATTACAGAAACATCAAAATGCACTGGCAGTTCAAGCTAGCAGGGTAGCATTGAAAAATCAATTTGTGAAATGATGTTTGCCACAATGATAGCCCTGTGCAAACAGGCACCAAAGTTCTGCTTTCTTCTAGTAAAATTGGCTCGCACCCAAGCACTAGATGACGTATCAGTCTTTTCTGATGATGACATCAGAAACCAGAGCTACTTACAGTAACACTATTCAAATTAAGTGCATGGCTGGCTTTGGCCTCTCGATATCAGGTTAAAGATGTAGTTGCGTCAAAAAGGTCGATTTACTGAAATCAAGACCAATAAAAGGCTAAAGCATAAGCTAAAATTTGATGTCATTTTTGTCTTTGTAGACCATTCCTGTCCAGAGATACATGTATATGCGTTTGAATGAGGCCATCTTTTAAAAAGCTCATATTCCAGCGGGTGCTTTATTTGTGACGTAACTAGTGGTACATCTGAAAAGAGTCATCGAGTGATAAATATAAGGTTGCTTCATTAGCCAGTCATCAGTACCAATTTTTTATATATGTCATAATAAATGTTATCACTCGTAAACGCGTTGTCTGTGATCTCAAGTTTAAGGATTTTACTCTACTATTATGGTCATCAATATTTACTAAATTAATTAACATCGTTACTTTAATGAATTGCTAGATAGACACGTTTTACTGACGAACAACAGAATTGTAAAACTGCTGAAAAGTAACTGCGAATGTGGCTCTGGGTTTTCTGAGCATCAGGTGATTAAAGTGCTACGGAGGAAGAAGGTAGAATTGAGGTAAATTTATCTTCCACTCAGAGTCTCCTATAGATATACTGTTGAGTTTACATTCATATTATATTTCCCTGTTTGAGATTATAATGTAATTTTCTGCATGCGCGAGATACAGTGAGTTCTTGACAGCTTTATTTTATTCCATAGCATCTAGCAAGCAACACAATGGGTTAGATTGATGAATATAATAAAGGTAATACTTTTAGTACTCATTAATGCATGTACTAATTAATAAAATTATAACTTTTTGCCATCACTAATCACTGTTTCATAATTTTTTTATTGTTTCACTGAGCCATATTTGCTTCAATTTTTCTGTGGCAGTTTTATCTAGTAAATTAGATTTATGGTTTGACTTTAGATGTTCACTTCTCACTTGTAGAAAGTGAAAAAAATCGACTGAGCAATGAAAATCTTTAACTTCCAGAACCAAAGCTTCGAATCGTTGTCTTGGGGTACTTATGCTTTAGTTAAATACTTATTCATTTTTAAAATTACACTCGCAATCTATCCAACTACCAATTTGAAAGCTTTCAATATATACGCGTTAGAATTACATATCTCTGAATGACATATATTTATTGAATTTGTTTAACTGATTACAGGATGTTTATGTGGTCCCACCAGCCAAAACAGCTTTGTCGGTGTGGAAACTGTCATAAATGGGTAATAGAGACTTGAATGTGTGTTGCATAAACCCTGATGTTTTGTGAGTTTGCTGCAGTAGATAAAATTGTCTTATTGTATCAGCTGAAACTATGTGAGAAGCCACGACTTGATGGATATTTTTAATAAAAGCTTTATGCCGAGATGACAACTATTTTGCTTGTAAAAATTATATAATTAATTATATTGTTGAAGATAATGCAAAACTTGATTCGCAGAACATTGAATGCATCATAGCCCCATTGACACCTGCGTGTAAATATTTTTCTGATAGATGGATTTATAAAGTGCAATCAGAGCTGAATGGACCGGCTCGACCATTTGTTTAATACTTGAATCAACTGATCAAATGTGACCAGTAAATTTTTTTCTACATATCGATACCGATAAGGAGTCGATAACGTTGACGTTCAACTATACAGTGTTTATGACTTTTAGGGATGTAGTAGGTTTCGCCACACATTCTTTTCAAAGAAGCAGCTTGCTTATTTTACTTCCAGTAGTAAGAAACTAGTTTTCGGTGTGGGCAATGATATACAGCCCCACTCCGAGGATAGGCGACGGGCATAATGTGGGCAGGGCTTTTAGGAAGCTGTATATCGTTAGTGTGGGTAGCGACGGAACTGTGCCTATACCAAGACCTTATTCTACATAGTTTGCTTGACAGAATTACCGTAGACCGGCAGAATTGGTAGTCGGTACTAAGATGTTTACACAGTATTTAGAAGAAGCTGATATGACAAGTTTTTATTTTTCCTTTTTTGAGGCCTTTGAGACATTGGCAATAACATATCTGTAGCTGGATTTAAAATTTTATTCTAGCCGACACGAGCAAATACAAAATATAATATATGCCAATAGAGCCGCGTAGGACTAGACTTTTATTACAATAGACGATATGAATACGAGAGATGGAGACAGGTTGTATCACGTGTTACATCATTGTGGGCAAGCAGGGCATGTTTTTTTGGCCTGAGCGTTTTTAACGTGATCGAATTTTTTTCGATTTTAATCTTCAAATATCTCGACAATGAGATCGCCTAACTCAACAAACAACATATCAACTTATAGACAAAGAAAAATACTTTCTGTTAAAATCAACTCAAAGTTGACGCAACCACATCTTTAACTGGCAAATAACCACAAATCAAAATATCTTGCTAGCTATGTGTTAAAAATGTTATAGGTATGTTCTAATTTAGGAATAATTTTGAAAGGCAAAAAAAATATTATATGAGTTTAAGCATAACTTCATCAGTAGAACTTCATTCTGCTAGTACAGTACGGTTAAAAGCAAATCTTACACAAAACATGTCAGGAACTGTGCCTCGTAAAGTGGCCAATTTGAATCTTACTGGTCTCGCTGCAAACAATGTTAATAGTTGAAGGAAATTTCATCATTTCATTTCTAACAATTGTTACGTTTTTTTATGTTTGAGCTGATCTGACTGCTAGGGTGTTTTAAGGTTAGTTGGAACACTTCAAGAAATAAAATGTGCAAAAAGTCGCCACTAATTCTTAACATGATAACAATTGATTTCATCTAATGCTTATAAGTTGCAGTGTTTTGTGTTTCTATACTGTCAGTCTCTCTGCAATTATAGATTACATAGTCACACACTTAGTTAACTGAACATTTTAACAACGATCAAGTTATGTTGATTTTAATCTTGAAACAATCTAGACGTCAAAATACTTCCAACATACAAAACAAAAAATGATTGAAAAAATACTGATGATTTTTGGTACAATCCTCTGAAATTTAGTATAAGTTTACCTGTAGAAATGTGAAACTTTTTCTAGACTAATTCTACTCCAGGCCAAATGGTTATGAAACCAGCAGTACACAACTATACATAATACACAAGTCAAAAACTACTCATGACTTTAAAACGTTTCTTAGAGCATGAAATAATTTATTTTGAGGGTTAAAAGATTGTCAAATCAGATTATATTATCAGATAAATTGATGAAAAGCAGGTCATAAGCTATAAATCATATAAAATGCTAATTTTCTTCATGAGTCTACTGATAACAATGAGCAAAATCAAAGTATGGAAATACAACTCTTCATTACAAAAACATTGAACTTTTTTATAAATAGCAAGTTATATTTTTCTTTCTACCGAACATTAGACAGATTTAAACCTTTCTTCCAGTATCACGGGTAAACCTTTCTTAGTTTTGGCAGAGTAGCTTATGATTCAAAATAAAAAGCGAAGTCAGCAAATCAGACTGATGAATCAGAGGTTATGGTTGTAGCTGGAAGACTGCTACATTCTTCCTATTGTTGTTAGCTATGATTAGTCTGTCTCTAGAGATGTCCATGTAATACACCCAACCACTCTCAATATCCCTGTATGTTGGCTCTGAGATTAACTCACCTACAATATAATTAGTATAACTAATTACCTTCAACATATTCATGATTTCCACTCTCTTAATAACCTAATTAAAACGGTTTTAATATGCACTGTATTATTCACACATTCATAAAAAAAGTTTTTTGAACAGTTTTCCTTCCCACGCGTAAATTCCTCCATTACTTAGCCTCCATAGAACTTTGCAACTTTTCCTTACAAATAATTGATGTGAAATATATTAAAAGATTGCATCGAAATATTTACAGTAAAAATACCATCAAAGTTTTAATGCTACATCTGTAACCTTACTCCTTGCAGCAGAAAAAATAACTCTACTAAGTTTTCGTTTGCTATTTGATTACTATTTGTGAAAAAAGGTAATAATTGATTTAGTCATAATGGATTTCATATTTTAAAATAATTATGTCCCCAGCTATGCTCTTCCTTATGGAGTTGTCTACACTAATCTGAGACTTTAACATGACCCTAGCCTGATTAATAGAGAGCAAACCTCAGCTCATTAAATAGGGTGCCCTCTTAATGATCCAACCCAAAAAATTAAATAGACTATATACTAATTGACTGAACTGTAAACATGGTGCAAATAACTAGTGCCTAATAACTTGCGACATTTTATAGGCATAGGAATACTGGCAGGTTGCCAAACACCAGCTATAAGTGGGTGGTAAGGGGAGGGTGTAGATAACTTCTTGATATATATTTTCTCGGTTGCCCGCGGTTCAAGACGAACTACTATGGACACCAAGCCAAAATACAAGCTTCATTTCAGAAGAAAAATGAATAATTGATATATACAAAGCTATGTATTATAAATTAAACTTACACTCAATTTAATTTTAAAACAAGCTAAAATAAAAAGTTTTTCTTTTTAAAAATCATTTCAAACTTGACTTTGGCAAGGAAAAGAAAATGATTAGAAATTATTTTAGTTTTTCTCAACCCTTTCGCAGGCAAGTTTTTTTTGGCTATTTGAAACCCCTTGGGCAGATTATTTTTTTACAAATTGATTTGAAAACATTGATACGCTTTTATTTATGATATTGTATGTGAGTATTATGTTTTAATTATGCAGGTAAATACAAATAAACATTTATAAGTCAAATTATTATATAGGTGTTTCTCTAGCTATAGTGATTTTGGAAACATTTGTCCTTGCAGAGGCCTACATCACAGCCTTGACATTGCGTGCTTATTATTGTTACTCTATAGCTTTGCCTTTGCCTATAGTTTTTGGAGGACACCCTGACATTAACCCTTTGGCAGGGGAAACGACCAGAATTTCGTTTACCAGTTAGGTGGGGAAACAACATTAATGTCCATTCCGGTAGACGTTTACAAAGCTGTCGCCTAGTAACGTTAAACAATGGATATGAACACTAGTAAGTTTTAAATATCATCAACAAGGTATCGGTCGATGATTTACCATATGAAACGATTATCTGAGAGGCGTTGCTTTGTGCTAAAAGCTAAACAAATCGCGATTCCTTGGAAAAGATTAAAAGTTGGAAAAACCAGTGAACTTCGGCTCGACTTTCAAAACGGTAAAATAAAAGATTATTTTATCCTGTGATCGTTAGTGATTTTTTTTTTGATCAGAATAAAAATAATTCAAATGATAGAAGTGATGTAAACTTTTTGGACTTTTAATATACTTGGAATATGTAGAGAGAACGATCGTTGTGGTTGCTCGCACGGCTACGTTATAGCGTTTGACTCTACGAAAAAAAAATGCTTCCAAGCATTTCATACAGGGACAATTGCACATGGTTGTAATTTTTTCTGCGTAGTAGATATGTGAATGGATGTATATGTACAAAAGTTTTTGTTCAAAGAAATAAATTTAAGATTTGAGCTATGCATGTTCATAAAATATCGATTTTATTGAATTTTCGAAAATAAATTACATGAGTTTCGGTTGTTTTTGGGGGGGCTTATACCTGGTCAAAGGGTTAAAAGAAAGTTGTTGCACTCTAGGAAATTATTCAGAAAACATTAACAGAAGCATAAACAATCTACAAACTAAGATCTCTGCTTTGTTCAAATACGTTTTTATTTCGGATTTTTTGTTTGTTTAGTATTGCAAAAACGATTGTGTATTTTTCTCAAAACAACTATCCTTGTTGCTAACATAGACTAATATAATTTAGTTTACTATTACCAAAAAAAATCCATAAAAAAGCAATAAGCTAACCAGAAATCAATTGATAAAAAACGTTCTCGTGGCGACATATAATATTCACTCTGCCCATTGACGTCAGTATCGCGAAACGACAAAAATTTCGCTGTGCCTGCAATATGATTAAATAGTTTGTAGATGAATTTGATGACCACTGCCTTCTTTTTTAGTATAGCATTATAAAAATAATGGATTGAAAAGCAATTTGATTAAAAGTGTCTAACTTTGCGAAACTCTTTGGGGTACAATGTATGTGCCTCTAATTTACCATCTAAGGATATCAGTGTCTTTAGTTGTATGTACAACTTTGAGACCTGATTAAAACAATGGCATTAATTTTAAAAACTATATTCCATTGATCAGTGAAATTTACCGATTGTGCAGACAAATCCTAAATAGTTGGCTAATAAATGAGAAGTGGTGAAAACAGCTACTCTGAATTATAAGCTGGTACTAAGTCAATAGCAAGTCCATAGACTATGAAAGCTCTCCGTTAATATGTATAGTATTTTATTACACTATGATAATTAGTCATGATATCATTACTTGTGTTCACATCAAAACTATATATCTACGAGTAGATCAACCAGCTAGTAGATTGTACGGCATATTTGTCAGCACAACTGCTCACACATATTCTGTATCTCATTTATAAGTAAACTAATCAGTTGAGTCATCCAGGATTCTCACAGTGCTGCTTACATGTGCTGCCACCAGAACATACATGTACCTATCTTCATAGCAAGCTACTCCTAGCAGCAGAGTGACATCTTTACAAGTCTAGAACAATTGACCTTGAGAAATGTCCATCAAGAAGACTTGAGTTGAGCCATAGACAGACACAACAACCTTGTCTGAACCTGAAACACAAAGTGAGACAGAGTAGGCCTATTTGCTAAGCTGAGGATAAGTAATGTCTTTGAGTTTGATTCCTGTCAGTGAGTAGATGAGGAGAAGCTTGTTATTTATGTCTGGAGCAACTATTTTATCACAAGTGATGGCTAGTCCTGTGATGCTGTTATTATAGTCATTTTGAGTGTAGGAAGTGCCTTGCTTTCCCTGTTGATCATGTACATAGATGGTCCAAGGGTTGCCATACACTGCTGTATATAGTCGGTTATATATAGTAAACACACACACGCACGCATGCACGCACGCACGCGCGCGCACGCACACACACAATAACACACTCATTTGCACACTGCTAAGCACATATTTAAAAGGTCAACATACCATATGCGGTTAAACGGTACGGTTTTTGTTTATCAACTTTAGACATAATTCATACCTGCTCTAGCTTTTTTTTGTTTTCATGCAAAAGTAACAAAATATACTTCATTTTAAATTATTTGTGATTACAGCTGCTGCATATGATTTAAATACAAATTTTATTAACTCACCAGTTCTAGTCTAATAGCGTAGGCTTCCTCCTTGTGTGTGACGGAACATACCTATTAAATTTAACTAGTCACACAATAAATTCTTAGCCAACAATGCTTAGCCTAAGAGACATGAGACGATTAGGAAATTCAATGATGGTAGTGGACAGAAATCAAACTGCACATGATATTTGTTCCCGTCTGGCATTGCACTCGACTTATAAAAATAAAACTAAATATGTAAAAGGGCCTGTGTCAAACATTCCTCTATTAAAATTATTTTGTTTCATTATGATTGTTCAGCTCAAATAGCCTAGTAATACCGCCAATGTACTAACTGTCAGGCTTATATTATTATGTATCCTTAATCTCACTAGGAAGTAGATTACTAGCCGCTACAGTGACTACAGTAACTGCAATCGCCATGAGTTAGTGATTGATAATTCACTACTATTAATTGATAACTACTACGATTGCTGAATAATAGTGGTACACTGGGAGTCAGGTACACTGTGAGAAATCATCAGATTTAATAATTATGTCTACAATAATTCTTCAAATCCACAGGTGGTTGAATTGCACGTGGGTCGCAACTTGGACGCAATAGCCGGTATCATTCATTGTAACGATAGCAACCAGTTACATTTTTGCTTACGCTATTTTTTCAGAGAGCTCATCCAATTCTATAGAGTTTGGCCAAGTTTAACCTTGATACATTCTGGCAAGCAGATCACCTCAAACATCATCAATTATTAGAAATTATACAAAATCCAGATAATTTATTACCAAATCTACAGAAAATGTGTGAAAATTCAACTTCAAGCAGATAAAGCAAACAACTTAGAACTAGTCCTATAGTAAAACTAGGTGTTACAAGGGTTTTTTGTGGCAATAATGCACTGACATTGTTGTATTATTTTGGTGGTCAATTGCCAAAGCCAGAAGCAAGAGGACTGCCGATGCAATAGATTCCAGGAGTAGGCCGAGCTCTGAATTGGTAGACAATGCGGGCTTTGGTATTGCTTCTGGTCTGCTGCAATCAGCCCTAAAACTGAAGGGCGGAGTCAAACCTAGGGGTCAGACAATGTAAGACACCCCAGATGCAATCAAAATAGAGCTCATAGAAGTCTCAATCGGTGCAGTTAATTAATCTTTCATGCAAATTTGACTGTACCTTTATATTTTCGCCAAGTAGTATCTACTTTTGTTTTTTTTGTACTTTTTTGGCTTGTTACCAGGAGAGCAACCAGTGGAGCTCAGTCAATTTTTCTACACTACAAACAAAGGTATCTTAATCATCGCAGCAACTAAAACTTTAATCTGATAGTCACGAAAATCGCCTCATGAATTAAGGAAAGCCCGTATGCAGCTAGGTCGGCTTGTAAATGATCGTCAGTCTTACATTGTGTCAGAACAAATGGACTTTGAATGTAATGCAATTTTACAGGAGGACCTGCAAAGCTAAGAACAATAAATTTATTTAGTAAAGCTTAAAAGAGGATTGATTATGAGCTGATAACTGTTATACAGTGGTCGGTCACTATTTTGTTTAGTGAATGACACCATGACACATACTCTTTACTACAAACAAATAAAGTGTTAGCATACCAAGAATATTCTCTACTTTCCATTCATGCATTAAAAATAAGCAACTGCGGAGGTGTTTCAAACTGCAACGTGGTGAAGCACTGCTTTTTTTAGTTTAGGATGCAGTTAAACTTACCAATATCAGTTATAAGCACAACGCCGTAAAGCCGGGAGAACAGAAGAATCATGACACCTCAACATAACAATCATACAAAGGTTGAGATTAGTGACCCACATTGACTAATTTCTCCATGACAAATAACTCCATCTTTCAAACAGCTCACTGAATAAAAATGAAGTATGCACTGCCTGGGAAAGGCTTTTTAATATAAGACTGCAGAAGAATTATGATAACAATGTTTAACAATACACTTTTCAAAGTTGGTTATACAACATTTGATACAGGTGTTTAGTTTAAAAAATATTGCAGCCGCACACTGTTCAACTATTTGGATACAAAAAGACAATGTCGACAACAAAATTTTTAACAAAACGAACATCTTAAAGTTTAAGTTCAGTTCTGCATATTTGTAAACCTCAGTTCAGTTTAATATGAAATTGCATAAAATTGTTGTAAAGTTTATCAGCAAGCATAAACATTTTTTACCTTGTGCATTTTTTTTACTGTTTGATGTGATCTGGCTACCAATAGGTTTAAAGAGAAAAATCGAGAACACTCAATCCGGTCCAAAAGCTCAGACCAAGCGAAAGTGCTGTTATAACATCCATAGTTACAAAGAGACCTACAGAATAAAGACTCGTAATGCTGTAACTTGATTGTAATAACTGATATCAACTATCGCAAACAGTTTTGTCATTTGAAAATTTTTTAATTCGGATAGTTTTACTTCAATCAAGTTTAATGGATTTTTATCTTGAAACACTCCGGCAGCCAAATCACCTCAAACATCAAAAGCCTTTGCAGAAAAAATATAAAATGCTGCTAGTGTCTAGTGGAAGCAACTAGAAATTTGTGTAAGTCCATCTTTAAAGTTTCCCAAAGGTTGGTCAAATAATATTAAATAAAATTTAATTGAGTTATTATGTTTAAAAATATTGTAAAAGCTAACACCATTTAACTTTTGAGGTTTTAAAAAGTGGCACACAATTGTACTGTCAATAACAATATTTGAATCAAAAAGAACCATTTAGAAATAGCTTTAGTTCTACATTTTTAAGCTAGTACTATTAACTGTTGGCACAACTTAATGGGTAATATGTGAGACAGCAGGAATTAATACTTAATTGTCTTTTGGCTCTTTAGCAATGTCCTCATGTCTGCATTTAGCAGAAATATAGAGTTTATAAAAATAGGATATCAGTTGCTAATTTGGCCCGCCGTAAAGGTAGCTCGTTAGGCTTGAGTTAAATATATGCGATACCTGTCATTATACATGAAGTCACAAGCAATATCGCCATACCATGACAGACATGCATGCCAATAACGACAAAATTGAAATACAAGAGTTTTAAACCGGTAATGCCTTGAGGTATGAGAATCATTTGATATATGAACTAGTTATAAATACTGATTAAATTGTCAGGTATGGGACAGGGCGTTTTCAAGATCAACATTTCTCGTTTTTTTCTCTCGTCGAATTGGATGTAAAAAAATTATAATAAGGTTGCCACATAGTTGCAGTGAATGAGAGGCCAAAAGCGCTAAACCAGAAACATAGGTATGATTTAGTAAGCAGTGAACTGCAACAATTAAAGGCAAGTTTCCATTGTAATATTTTGTTTCAGGGAGTTTTTCATGGTATGAAAAAACGTTAATTTGTATTTAGGTAATTTATATATGAAATATTACAGTAAGATAAAACTCAGTCACAAAACTATTAGAGACATTATGTAAAGGTATGATTGTACTAGCCAACTATGAGCTAAATACAGTTCCCATAGATTAATAAAGTTCTAACAGCATTACAATCTACAAGCAGTTCAAATTTCAAGTGGCAGCATTAAGATTTGGCATAGTTTGCCTTGTGGCTAGTGCAAACAATATCGCCATATGTCAGCATTTTCCTCTCTGCAATTATTCGTCGATTATGTACACTTTCATCCTATGACATCATCAAAGCAATGCAAATAGAACGACAAAGACGATACCTCTCAAACTTTCCTGAAGGTTCCCAAACATCCACAACAGCCTAAAGAAGGCGTCCAATACTTTGGCAACAATGATTGGCCATCGAGGAGTGATTGATCCATATTTTATTTTATGACCATTGCTGAAGGACTAGTAATTTGTCACCTGACAATAAAATACATTGAGACTCCTAGACTAAAGTATGTTTGCTGATGTGAATGTGAATGAGTTTGTGATAATATGATCATTGTTATTATCAAAGACCACCAGAGTATTGTGTGATTAACACTGACATACAGCGAAATATTGTGAAGTCTTTAGTGTTAATGGGTTGTTTGGTAGAACCATTCACTTCTTTCAAAAGATAAAATGTGTCAATTTCAACTTTTATTTTTTATGAATAAATACTTTGTTAATGCATCCATGAAAAAGAAAAGATGCTACTGACCCATCAAAATACCTCTCTATCTCCGTACTCCCTATTTTCTCCAATTTAAAAAAAAATCACCTAAACATCTACGTCAACTCTTTATGGTCCAAAAGCAATGTTTCACATCCTTGTTTGTGCGGATTTAGGAGAGGTCACTTGTGCGCTACAGCTGTTCACAAAATGATCTCAGACCTGTTTTGAACTTGAAATTATTATTGAAAATATCAAAATATTTGGTAATATACAACAATACTGCTAATAAGATAACGCATATATTATTTTTACAGTTTTGCCCGGGTAAGAGTCACTCTTGCAAATGATATATTTTGGTATAAATTATTTTGTGAACATTTTAATCATAAAATTCGGCACAACAGTGGGCTATAAAAATATTTTTAGCTGACATAGCAACCTCCAGACAGTTTTGAGTGAGAGTAGTATGGTCATAAAATTTAAACTTATTTAAACCTAATTTTTTACGCTTTTAATTATTTTTGTGTTTAAAAAAAATTCATTCATATAAATTTACTGTTTTATATTCATAATGTAACACGTTAGGGATAAAGAGACACATGCCAAACAACTACGGCTTAAACGACTAGGAGACACAGGACCCTCTTGAATATATGGTGGCTTGAGACAAAGCTGAAGGCCTTTTGTGATCTTGAGCTCACAGTGTTTGATTAGTTGCTCCCCTGAGCAATATAAAATTTAAAAAAGTACATCAGTTTTCATTACTCAACGTCATGTTTCTGAAGAGTGAGAGCACCGGAAAGAAACAAACATGGCTGCTGACACAGCAAGAGAAAAAGCTCTAGCAAATTAAAAAAGGAACACAATAAGACGGAAGACAGACTAAAATATATTGTGTCATTAACATTGTGGCACTGTTTGTCGTTTATATTTTAAAGTTCACCATCTTTGTCAATTCAGGTAATTATTTCGTATATTATTATCTTGTAGTAAAAACACTTAAACAGTCCAGTGTCATTCACTTATTTTCTTATTATAATACCTCTGGACATATATTCTCTAAACTATGTTGTTGTATGGTATGCTTTTGAACAATTATTTTATTCATATTATGTTTATTCATTCAAAGCCGTACTCATCTCCACTTTTTGGTCTTAGAAATTGAATTATCGCACTACTATAGTGTGGTAAAACCAGTTTCTAAAATAAAAAGTTAGAGATGAGTAGTAGCAGTTAAGGTTATATTAAAAGAGACCAATTTTATATTTACTGATGATGGATGATGGATCTTGCAACATATTTGTTATTAGCACAGCGTTCACAATAATGAATAGTTATCTGTTAATATATACTGTGCACAATTCGTTTTGTAAGCGTATTAATAAAACTGCATTAGTAATAATGGAGGCAATTTTCATTAAAAAGTAAGTCATAAAGTACAAGTGTGCAAATGTAGCGTGATGTTTATCAATCTGGAAGAATTGGACAGTTTCCTGTTTTAACGATACTACATTTATAGACTGTTTAGACTTTGAATTTGTGTAACCAGCTTCATAAGTGAGGCACTTGCTGACTGGTACTTCTTTTCTCGTCTAGTGAGCAAACAGTTAAAAGAGCTCACAAAACAATATGACAAATCTGAAGATGATCTGAAAGCACTGCAAAGCGTAGGGCAGGTATGTGTTTAGTTTTCCAGCAACCAACTAAGCACCAAAGTGATAACTTAAAGTTGGATAAATATGTCATGAAACTTTTCCTTGCATCACAAAACTAAAATACATAAATTGCACTTTTTTAGATTGTTGTTGAGGACCTCCGACAGCTCACAGAGAACAAATGTAAGTAACTATTTGATGATCTTTTTTACCATTTTGAAGAACACAAGTTTAATATGCGCTATTGCGTTTCTTTATACGGTAAACTTTAGAAAACTGTGATGTCACTAACAGTTACTGTATTTTGAGAGTTCATGTTCTTGAATTTGCCAAACAGCTATATACAGGTAACATGATTTAAAGTTTAACTGATAGTGTACAGAAGAAATACATTAATTGTAAAATATGTAGCACTAAGAACTAGGTGTGACAGCTACATAGTGAATGCATTTCGTGAATGTTAGATAAGGGCATGTCACTTCATGTATATCCCTCTTGGGTTTTTGAAGAATAACTTTTAGTTGCTCTCCTTGCTCATGTTAAAGAATTAGACAATGACAAATTCCAACTATTTCCATCATATATAATTAGCCAACAATCAACGCAACTGAAAAGTACTAGGCAAATGTTTTTTGTATTCGAAACTTTACACAGAATTTTCATTAAGATTGCCTAGTCGTGTTTTAAAACTTGTCTTAAAATATAACGTGAGTTTTATTTTAAGGCCAGTCAAGATAAAAACTGTTTTTAACATGATTGTGTCAGTTCAATATGAAAATTGCTGGCAAGCAGTGATTTAATAGCATCGTATAAGCTTGTTTTTACAATTTGGCTAGAATAGATAGTCTGCAGACAGTACTATATATAGAAGTTACAACAGCTAGAAGTTTTCTCTTCATTAGCTTGAGTTACTCAGAGTCATGCATGTTCAGCATATATACATGTACATTGACAATTTGATGTTTACGGTTTATAAAAACTGCAACTTGTTATTCACCGGGTTTAAACCAAAGCTAAATTTTTATTTACTTTTGCTCTAATTAGTTAGCTTTATCTCACTGAGCTGACATTTTGCATTCTGGAATATACAAACAGTGTTGAATTTGCTAGTTAATTTGAGTCTGTTCAAATCATTTTTGCTGTTTTTGTATTTTCGCATAATACTGTTTATTTAAAATAAGCAAACTTGGGACATGCTTGTTGCACTTTCAGGTTCTTTTACAAACTTTTGAACGGCTAAATGTAACGAATTAGAATTTATAAAGCGCGCAGTTGTCTGTACTTTTTTGAAATAAAAGATGGAATAACTCTAAATTGTTGTTTTACAAGTTGAAAAGCAGTTGCTCATAACACATCATCTGTCAGCTTGAAACACTTTTTTGTTGTACAGGTCATAAGTTCCTTTCCATTGTGGATACCTAATTTTGGTGTAACCAAACGGTGATAAGTGTATTAGTGAGAGCCCTACCATAGGGCTCTCAATGCTAAAGTCTATTGATGTTTGTCATTATTTTGTTTTCCCTCTATGATTATGATGGGTATTTTACTGTGTGAGACTGTGTATCTTATTGGTGCAGTATTAAGTATCAGGCAAGTAGTTCTTCAACACTAGTTGTCTCACACTGGTATGTTATAATATTTTATTACTATCATCTATATCATAACATACCAGTCTAGCAGCTGATCCTATAAATAGGTTATGACACAGTCTCTTTTTAAACAGCCACCCAAGTTGGGCAATTGCTTTGCTTGCCATTCATCCTGCACACAGCGTGTTGACGTGTGTTTATGTGAAAACAGGTCATGCAAAAGCAGAGCATTTTGCATGACCTGTTTTTGATAAGGTAGTTCTGTTAGCCTACCTGTGTGCCGTTGAATATTAGTGGCGATGATAGGTTCAACCCTTTCACAGGTAAGTTTTAACTTAGCTCTCTTGTTTCTGCTCATGAGACCTACTGAGTAGCAGCTACCAAGCTTGATAACTGATAACTGAATGACCTAATTTCAGTCATATTGAAGGCGACAAATGGTCCAAGGTACATTGTGGGCTGCAGAAGGACATTGGATTAGTCAAAATTAAAACATGGCACACGTGTCGCACTTGATATGACTACACTCACTATCATGCGGTATGACTCATTCAATGCATCTACCTTGTTATCTCTCAGTTTAGCTTCCACCCACCAACAATTTCATTGATTTAACATCATAGAACATAGATGAATTATTTGTGTAATTACATGGAGCATTAATACTAGTGTGTTATATAAAGCTATGTCATGGGGCTAAATGTTGAAACATTAATTTTATATAACAACTAAATTAATAATTAAATAAACAGTAAGATCGTGTTTTATTGTCACTTTATGTTGGAAACATATCAATAAAGTTTAGGCTTGGCTGTTGTTGGCTTGAAGAGAGATGAGGTGGTAAAAATTTAACATCTAATTTGATTACACTTTTCCTTAAAACTTTGAAAGTATGACTATTAACCCTTTCGTTGGCGAGTTTTTTTGGCTATTTGAAACCCCTGGGCAAATTAATGTTTCACAATCAACTTAAAAAAATAATTGATACACTCTTATGACATTGTATACGTGTATTATTTTTTATGATACAGGTAAATACAAATAAACACGTTTCAAGTCAATTCTTCATATAACTGTTTCTCTAGCTACAGAACTTTTGGAAGCATTTGCCCTTGCTGAAGCCTACACTGCAGTATTGGCATCATGTGCTTATTCTTGTTCCTCTTGCTTTTGCCTATAGCTTTTTGGATGACGCCATGACAGTAAAAGAAAGTTGTTGCACTCTGGGAAAACATTCAGAAAGCAGAAACAAAAGCACAAACAAGCTACAAACTAAATTCTTTATTTTATTTGAAGACGTTTATATTTTGGATTTTTGTTTGTTTAGTATTGTGAAAACGATCGTTGTTGCTTCTCAAAATGGCTTATTTTTGGTTGCTAACCAAAACCAATCTATTGTAGTTTACTATTGGTAAAAATTTAAACAAAAAAAGGCCATATGCCAGCCAGAAATCAATCTTTAAAAACCGCTGGTGTGACGACATAATAGTCGCTCTGCCCATTATTGGCAGTCAAAACGACAATAATTTTGCTATGCCTGCCAAAGGTTTAAGATCAATAATAATCTTATCCGTCTAAGATGTTTTACTCTAAGCAGTTCCTTTTTCCTTGGTCTGATACTTTGATGTAATTGAAAAACCGTTTGGCAAAAGTGTGGATGCAGACGGCATTAATGTCGCTCAGCTCAACGGATAGTGTAAAACATAGTTGACCTTAGCATCACTTCACCCATGTAAGGTTTAAATTTATCTTTTCAAAATTCTGATCACCTAACACTAAGTAGATAAAATTTAATCAATTATTCACTTTAGTACTTTAATACTTTTTAATTTTATTTTGCATTTGTACTCATAATTGTAATTCTAACTATTGCCTCAACATGTCATAATGGTTTGTATTGTTTTGACCATTACAACAATACGATGGTCTCATGCATTGTTGTGATGACAACTCCAGATACTTGCCGAGAGAGGTAGACCCTTTTGTGTACAACATGTCCATGGAGGACCCAGGCGATATCAATCACAACCAGGTTGGTGGTCTTGGGGAACAGATCAGAGAGCTGAGAGAGGTCATTGAACTCCCACTTATCAACCCTGAGCTCTTCCAGGTATTCCTTTACTATCTATATAGATTTAATAAAAAAATATACATTTTAAACTATATTGGACTTTTATTAACTTCATAGAAATTTTACAGACATGAAATTACTTTACCAATTTTAAACTGAAACTGTGTTCATTAAACAAACGATGTTTCAATTTCAGTGTTGGCATCTGCAGAGCCTTCTGCTCAGTCGATTAATAATTACCATTACCTCTAGTTATTATTCCCAATTGCTCGTCAATCTATAGGTACTATAATTAGATCTTTTTCTCTGTTCTTAGTTGGGGTCATTCATACCCAGTCCTTGTCTTGGAATCCTTCACAAATACTAATTATATTCATCTTTTGAGTACGACTCAACTTATCTCTATGTCTTGACTGTCCTTGATAACTGGACTGGATTATCATTTCTTGGCTTCCATTGTAGAGGGTTGGAATTACTCCACCAAAAGGTGTCCTCCTCTACGGCCCACCTAGAACAGGCACGACTCTCCTTGCAAGAGCTGTTGCTAGTCAACTTGATGCGAACTTCCTAAAGGTAATCCAATCAGTTTTACAGTCTTTGATAATTGACTCGAACTTCCACCGTCGTCCAGCCTCTTCAGGTGTTGGTCATTGTTTGCTAACAAAGTGGTGCTTGCATTTGTGTACAATTCTGTCAAGCTGTAAAAGAACAGACCTTGTCTTAATTTTGAATTCAATGCGGTAAAGAGTTTGAATTCGCTCAGATGTCCTTGGTAAACTTTTCTTGTTTTTTCTCTAATATTGTCTCAGAGATATTACACCGATTAATCTAGTGACAGGCCATGTACACTTCATTAGTTTTATCTGTTTTAGTGCAGTATTTTATTGTGTATGAATCATTGGCAAAAAATTTGTGATCTTTTTCAAAACAACCATTTTTTTAAACCACACCAACGCTCAGCTTATCACTACTCACCCATGTACTGCGAAGCTGCTCGTAGAAAACACAGGCATGTTTCATCATTCCTTGTTACTAATAGTTTATAGAGATTATTACCTTCAAACTAAATATCAATTCACAGAAAAGTCACTCTACTTGACATCCTTTGAAGTTCATTCATTTGGCAGGTTGTTTCCAGTGCCATTGTGGACAAGTACATCGGGGAGAGTGCACGGCTCATTAGGGAAATGTTCGCTTTTGCTAGAGACCACCAGCCATGTATCATATTTATGGATGAGATTGATGCCATTGGTGGCAGACGGTTTAACGAAGGAACCTCAGCAGACAGAGAAGTTCAGCATACTCTCATGGAGGTAGTACTTCTTTTCTTTAGCTTGTGAAGCTTGAAATTATTTGAGTTTGTTGGTGAATAAATCATCAGCCTGTGTTAGATTTCCTACCGGCTAACCTTACGTGCTTAAGTTAGTTTCCTGTCTACCGAGAAAATGTGATTGTTGCTGTGTCATTGAAGCACATAAATTACCTCATTTTTTTATTATATATCTCTATACATCAGAGTCTTGGCTTTCGAATGAGCCTATATTCAATACACAAAGAATAATAAAACTATGAATAACGGGGTGTCAGAAGTACGTCTTGCATAAAAACACTTGGTTCAGGTACTCAAAATGTGATGTCATAATTCTCATTTAGCCTTAGGTCGTCGATCTCTTTCGCTGCCATTGAGGCTGCGTTTTTCTGTAAAAATCGGTGCTGTTAAACCCGGAGAGCGCTAATAATAAGCTAATATTCTAGATAATCAACAATGCCCGCTGATAACAATGCTAACGCCCGACCAATACAAACACATGTTCTGGGTTAATTAATTATGCTTCAATAAATATACTGTCGTTGATAAAGGTAATGAAATCACATTGATTAAATTGTGACCTGCGGTTGCATGTCCCTAGGACTAAAGGTCAATCGCACTTTCGCGAGATCACTCAACGCTTGAAATTAATTAGTCTCAGTCGTCATAGTTAACATCGCATTAAAAATAAAGAGCTAGTGCATAATATCATCGGGAAAATATAGTATGGTTCATAGAGTCTGAGGTGCTTATCATAGAAATAATATGTACATTGAGAACTATTGACACTGATTCCTTTGTCATCTTCATTCATTCTCTGGAGTTGTCCTACCTTCGCCTACCACTAGCGTCATTATCGTCACTTTCGTAGTTGATAAATAAGCGGTAAGAGCACACAACAACGAATATGAGAATTGTGGCGTCACAATTTTCGAGACTATGCCAGTAAAATTTTTCGTGGTAGAGCTCGGGGGGAATTCTATAAACACCAACTGTCTGTCTCACCATGGCAAACAATAGCTCATTCGAAAGCCAAGACTCTGATGTATTGAAATATACATGTACATTAAGAAAACTATGTAATTTATGTGCTTTGAAGATAAACTTTCACAAAATTTTAGTAGATTGTATCAAAAAGTATCGGTATTTTTTTGTCATTGAACATTGTTTTTGATATTTAGGTCATCTGACTGTCAAGATGTTTCTAGATTAAATTGGCAAAACTTGGTCGTGGTAAAATATTTCTCTTATATTATCAATACCGGTGTTTGTTTGTAGTGTTTTTCTATCACTTGGGTATTATTAGATAGTAATTTAGCAATTTGTGTGTAGGACATGATGAGGAGCTCATCCCTAATTAATTTATTCTTTATTTATATAATATAAAATATAGTTCATAATAGAATTTCATAGTTCAATTTGTCGAGCCAGTGATGGTGCTGTTAAAATGAGTTCATTAGGTTTTAAGCATCGGGGAAAAGAGACTTTCCGTACAGCCATGTAAAAATGTAATCTATTAGATATTATAACACAGGCTTCCAACGCTTCAAACAAAAATAGTTTTTAGGCAATTGTTTCATGCCTAGTTCATTTACGATGAGGTGCAAAGTATGACTAACACTTTACCTCTACTCTTGAAAGTCTCTTCATACAAACTTTTTAAGATACAAAAAAGTCATGTGGTAGGAAATTTGCTTAGACTTGCGGAAAATCTTTAAGGTACCGAAGGCCTGTTGTGTTTCACCTTCTTAGTTTGTCTTGTATTTTGATCATTGTACTGCCCGTAGGTACAATGCACGACACATCACTCGGTTTCATTTGCTAGCGATAGTCAGTTGTACATGACAAGCGTTTAGTTTTCGTTAGTTTACAATCTGGAGTTATTATACCACACAAAAAATGGTAGGACAATTTTAATTTCTAGCAATTTAACTCTGCATTTTCCTATGATGACAGAGCTTTTGGTAAATTGAGGTGATGTAAATAAATATTTAACTTGCGTTCTTGAAACATTCTGTTCAAAACAAATTTGAGACCCAATTACAACACTCACCTCCTATTATTATAGTCATCCCACTTATTGTGGTCTTGGCTTAGTCTTGGCTAAATGGCCAACTCCAAGGGCAAACAAGCCTACCATTGTTAGTTTTTTTTGTTATTCTTCCATTATTCTTCCCATGTATTTTTTTCCACTAACTAGTAATATAGTAATAGTAAAATAGTAATAATATTCTAACATGTATTTGTTATAGATGTTAATCATTACATGTACTTACAATTCATACAAAATCACATCCAAGTTTGGTGGGATGGATCGAAACAAATTAAGACATTTTTACAGTAAAATGGGTTTCTTTTTACAAAATTATCTGCGTATTGACCGACGACTCCCATAATGAATTGCTTTTGTAAGAAGTGGTTCCTCTGTACAGTAGAAACTCCTATAACGTAAATATTAGACGTAAAATACGTAAAATTCCTGTAACGTTTACGTTATAAGAACAGTAAAATGCATGTAAATTGAATAATTCGTTCCAAGATCTTTCCAAACTCACCCATTTGGTCACGGAATAAAAAGAAAAAAACTTTACTGAACTTAATTTGTAGGCTGTACCGAAACTGAAAAAAACTTTGTTTGCATCAACATATTTTCTCTTTTTTCTGATCAATCTCACTGGTTTTATAGTTCATGATTGCGGTAAACTTACTACAAGTTGATAGGAACTGCACATTTTTGGCGTTCATTTACAACGATTTGCTCATTTTTCTAAGCGCAAAGTCTATTATGCAAAGTAAAGCCAATAACAAATATTTTGCATGTCTACATTAAGGCAAAACAGCAGAAGATTTTTGTTACAAAAAGCAGTTCTACCTGTCGTCTATTACCATCTAGGGGTCAATGCTTGGATAAAGACAATTTTCGACGATACTCCAACTAGTGACAATGAAACTGGTAGACCGACGCTGCAACACCTACACTTACCAATCGCCTTTGTATTTATGAACAATTGCCAAACTATCCTATTCGCTTTTTGTCGACACATTCAATTATCTATAACAACAAACTAGAATGTTGCGAAAGTTATATCTAATATGTATGGTTCGCTAAGCGCACAGCATTTTTTTTTCGCAACAGCGGTGACATAAACTAACACTCAAATTAATTTTGAAAACTCTCCCAACTTGACACTTTACGTTATATGGAATTTTTTACGTAGTAGGAAGCAAAAGCTTCACATAATTTTTTACGTTATCTGGAATTTATGTTATAGGAGGTATACGTTATAGGAGCGTCTACTGTATATGGCTTATGAATTGAAACAATATCCCAGCCTTGAAAACATATATAGCTGTTCTTAAATATTTGCTGGATAAAATTAAAACACTATTATTTATAAGAGAGTAGTTATTGTTTATTAGATTAAATCTTGGATCAAAGAACTAGCCCTTGTCTTTAATAAATACCATAAAATGTTTTGTTATAATACCACAAATAGTTTAATATTACCACAAATATCACCACAAATACTTTCTGTATATCACAACTTCAAATGCGGACTACTGATTATCTTTCTCAATACAGCAGGTTTGGGCAATTAATGATTATATTAATAACCAGATGAGTACATTATTCGGTTATTTGGCACATAATGACTATATTTAAACTCTGAAAGCGACGCAATCGAAATAAATAATTGCATTGGTGTAATGTGCAGAATATTGGCAACATAAATGCCACGTTACCTGTAAAAGCTTGGTGAAAAGTAAAGCGCCACTCTCTATTTTTATTTCACCTCTAATAGAATGCCATGATACGGGAAGGGTTGAAAAATACAGTGCCAATGAGTTCAAATAGAGTTTTCCTGCAGTTATATAAACAATTTGCATATCACTATTTAGCTTTGAGCTTCAAAGTTCAAAGACAGCCTGCATCTTTGCTTATAGACTTAACTTAACCCTGTTTGTCACAGTTTCGATTGAATGTTTTCTACTACCCTCAGCTACTCAATCAGATGGATGGTTTTGATGTGCTCGGAAAAGTTAAAATCATAATGGCGACGAATCGTCCAGACACACTCGACCCAGCGCTGATGCGACTAGGCAGACTTGATTGGAAGATAGAGATTCTTTTACCTAATGAACAGGCGCAAATGAACATTTTACAGATTCACGCTGCTCCCATATCTAAACATGGTGAAATTGGTGCGTACTCTACCTTTCACTCCGTTTCATTTACAGGTTGATGCACTGTTGGTATGTTTTTTAAATTTCTCGCTTACTCGGTGAAATAAGCGACTAATTTCCAAGTAAGTACGAGTGTCTTGCTTTATACAATAATTCCTTGTAGTTTGTGAAGCCCATTTTCCAGGCTCTACCATAAAATGGTGATTTCCACTACATAAAAACTAGAATTTCTTCAGCTATGGTCTATCATTTTAACCCTTCAAAGAGTTCTAACTGTTTTCTAAACTTTTACAATCGCTATACTTGGAAGTAGCTGTACATGTACTCGTCCATGCCCTTGTACATGTCTTTGCACATGCGCCATACTTATATGTGCAATATCGAGATCTGTGAGACGTTAATGAGAATTAAACAGGGAAGCGTCTCAGGGGAAATAATCAAAATCAAGTGCAAATATTCTTGAACCAATCACATTCTGGATAGTGAAATCATGGAAAACGTTTTATTCGCAATTATCTGAAGTTGAGGGAGGAGAGGGTCAAATTCTACTCAATAGTAGAAAAGCGTCTCGAGGTATTTTTGTATCAGATTCTACTTGAGTCACTGACATGAAGCAGCTCATTACTAGGGGAATTTAGTATGAATAGACTGTATGCTTCAGCGTCGCGTACTTTCATCCAGATGCATGCAATTCATGCCCCAGTGATGTACTAACAGTGTAGGAATATGTGTATGGAGACTAACCTAGTGGCCAGGCACATTGTGACACCCTGGAGTCACAAATACACAATAAAATGTAATGTACTTTTGTACATTGTACTGACGTTATTGAATTGAAAATAATGACAACTACCACTTTTAAACATGATTTCAACAAAAATTAAAGGTTTACTAGCAACAAAATTTACATTACAGTTATTTGTTATCAAAAGATTCACGATGATTTACTCTGCTGTGTTGTAGGTTCAAAATATGTAGAAATGTGATTACAAACTCTTAAAAACTCAAAAACGAACAGTTAATTGCAGCCATCACGAAAACGTCGTAGTTTGGAATCTTTTTATTTCGATGACATTCTCAAACATTTGGTTATTGTTTTGACACGTGATGTTATCACGTGCAATGAAAGGTCAATAAAAGGTTCAATATAAAATGTTTCGGAGCACTTGGTTATGGCAAGCACTTCAGGTCCTACCGGAAAGCCGGTATCAAATATAGATGCTTGCTACCTTACAGTTTTGCTTCAGCCAGGTGTAATCATCTAATCGTAATCTGATCATGTGACCCACACTTCCTGCCAAACGGCGCGAACAATTTCTGCAGCATTTTTCGACTATCACATGAGACTAACATGTTTATCAGAGGATGATACAGACTCCTTCGAGCTAAGGTTAAAAAACTAAACAATTTTTTACAGTAGGTTATTAGATATCAGTGCTCACGGTGACAGCATTTCAATGTCAAAACTGACGCTCAAGGACAATAGACATGGCTTTATTGAATGCATGAAGTGTATTTGTGAAAATATTTCGACGAATGAAGTTGCATGAAAGTGTAAACAGAAGCTATCGTGTTCATCAACATTCCATTTGAGCCGTTTTGGAAAGGGTTTCTAATTTACGGCGTTTTCGTGATGGCTGCGATTAACTCTTCGTTTTTGAGCTTTTAAAAGCCTGTAGTCATATTTCTACATATGTAAGACATCTTTTGATACCAAATAACTGTAATGTGAATTTTGTTGAAAGTCAACCTTTGAAGATATTTGATTACCCCGTGTCACAGTGAAGCTGCAATGGTTAAAGCCGCGAGATAGGAGAGATAACATCATTTTTAGTTTTCCTCTATCCGGAAGCTGCAATGAGATTATCTAACTATCACTAACATATGACAGGAACCATTCAAGACGTAAGCTCATGACATAGTCACAAAGCCATTTACCAAGATGAACCCTTGATGATATTTCTAATAGAGGCAAGAGGGCAAACACTGCTTAGAGATTTTCGAACTTCCAAATGCCTTGAAATTCCGATCTCATGTTGAAAATATAAAGATTCTGACAATCTTGTAATGCATTAAATATTGGACAGCTTCCTTTTAAAGAGAGTTGTGAAATTGAGGCTTTTGACCTGTAGGCTGTTCAATATTAAACTATATTTTCCCTTTGTTGACCCCATTTGTACCATCATCAATGCCAGAGTTGCCCTCTCTTAGATCACAGACAAGTCCGAAATTTATTTTGTGTTTTCAATTCTTCCGATTCTTGCGTTTTCAATTCTTTCAATAAACTGCTACACTAGCTGTGCATTGCTAAAAATTGTTTTCAGGTTTTGGTTTAATATGTATTTCGAAAGTCATACATAGACTATTGTTGTCTCTACAAGACACGCTCACAACACGTCCCAAGATATTTAGAACCTTTCATAATAATTAGCAGTTGTTTGCTCTTAACCATTAATTGTAAGCATGACAAGACTACTCTGATTTTACTGTTATGCATTTCTTTGAGCCTGTGTTTATGTATATCATTTCAACCTGGTTTATTTGTCACAGTATTTAGCAGACCTTGCCCATGCTGACACCCATTGCACTTATAGGTTTTTGTGATTAAACCTAGTTGATAGTTTAGGAATGTGTGTTAGTTGGTTATCACACAACAACTTGACACCTTATCTGTGTAGTCTCGCTACTACTAGGGATTTGTCTGTTTTTAGATTGGGAAGCTGTTGTCAAACTCTCAGATGACTTCAATGGGGCTGATTTGAGGAATGTTTGTACAGAGGCTGGTAGGTTAAGCCGCTATTTTTGCTTGCTATGTTTGGTTACCTATATATTACGTTTTGTGTTGTTAGTTTATATTTTTCATGTAATCTGTCCAAGTTATTTTTGTTTTTTATATAGTCTGTCCAAATTCTCTTCGTTTTTCATTTACATATGCGCATGTCATGGTTAATATTCTATTCTAGGCATGTTCGCCATCCAAGGTGAAAGAAATTATGTGATAGATGAAGATTTCATGAAAGCTGTGAGAAAGGTTGCTGAAAACAAAAAACTACATGTAGAGTCCAAACTTGACTATAAGCCAGTATAGGAAATCGTCTGCTCATGGAGTCTATTGCGGTTTATCTGGAAATGGATTTAATATGTACATTGTACTGCTTTTATCATTGCTTAATAATATATTATTGTACTGATCCATTTGTTTCGCTTGCTAACTAGATCTAGCTCGCAATCATGGGTCAGAGGTTGGCAACCCGTCGCCATTTTATCGTTCTGTTGTGGGTCTCGGCGACTTGAAAAAAGAACTGGTGACATTTTTGTTTTAATTCACTTTTTTGTATGTTTACTTCAACGTAAAACTCTAAATTTGAAGATAGTGGTAGACTTGCAATATTAAAATAAGTTGTTTACCATTTGCATTGCCCAAAATATACTTGACTTTTAATGATGTGCAACACTCGGATGCGTGGCCTACATCTCATGTCCAGTGTCGAGTGTTTCTCCAGAGCACCTGCAACATGACTTATTGAGCACCACTATGTAAAGTATATCATAGATAAATCACAAAAAAAGAGATAGTTACTGAATATGGTACAAGGTTTAAGGCTACTTGCCAACTGACAGCCAAGTGCGCACTGGGCCTTATTGTTTTAGATTGTGTGTTCAATAACAGTGGAATTATTTGGTAAAGTTTTGATTTTGATCTCATTAACTAAAATGAAATATGTCGTTTGATTAAGTTTGTATTTTTCTTCTAATTATTAATTAGGCCTTGAATGGACACCAGGTATTTTATGAGAAATTAACTATTGACTATGTGTTTGATTTTATACATACAGTATGGTATAGTTTTTCGTAAATATCTTGTTATATGTATATATATACTCGTGCAACAGACAGTAATGTTTCGGCTATTTAAGCCTCATCAATTCAGTGCATATACATTTATAAATTTACATGTATATGCATATATGTACTGTATATATTTACACACTGTATATATATACATATTATATTTATATATATGTTTATATTTTTAAACATTTATATGCATTTAAATCTATATGTACACTTGCATATATGTGCATACATGTTAAAATGGCTGCAGCTTCATGTGCTCTCTTTTTATAGGGAAGCGGTCCCAAGTGGCGCTGTTGGTAAGAAACTTTGCCCAGTCCTGTCATGGTTACAGTGTTATGTAATGGTTAAGTACTTAATTGGGTTCGATAAAATATAATAGTGATACCAAAACTGCATGGTAAGTCATGGATAGGCAACTCCTCATCTGTATGATGACGGCTGAGGCATCATAGCACTATTGTTTGGATCAGAATTTGAGGCTCTTGATTCGATGCACATGAAGAGTAAGCAGAAAACATTGTTAGGAATTTCAAGTACTGCCTTCTCTCAACACACTACACGCATAATTGCCCTTGCATACATGTCATCAATACCAGAATTGTGCTCTCTTAGATCAATCACAAACGATTCCAAATTTTTTTAACATTTGTATGACAATTGAATACTGTGCTTTCCAATGGTTGTCATAAAGTTTCATAATAACATATAACCCTTTTTCATCAGCATCGTTTGTTGTGTGGTATAACCTCGTGTCAAAGTAACCCGTTCATTTACACTGACATTTTTCAATGCAGAAGGTAATAGCTTATTTTCTTTTTTTCCTTCTGGTCTCTGTCAATCTTTGGTAGCTGGTAAATGTGAGCTTCAAAGAAAAACTTTTTGTTTGTATCTTTATAATTCATTTTCCTGATAGTTTTTCTGCCATCATTTTGGCATCCTTAGTTTCTCGATAAAACTTCTGGTCTTTTTTTCCTCTTGCCTTTTTTATTAATTTGTTGCAATATCTCTAAGAAAGAAAGATACTCAAATAAGATATTATGACATATGTTTAGTTTTATATTACAAAAATGGTTTTGATAGACATACGACTTTTTAGGATCTTCAAGTACTGAAAATGCTTATGCACGTGTGTGCGTGCGTGCGTGCGTGTGTGTGTGTGTGTGTGTGCGTGTGAATTTGTTTCCATCAATCAGTTGATATATATCAATAAGCAATAATGAAGATACAAGTATAGCAGCATTACTGGTTGAAAGAGAAAAAATGAACAAAAACTTACATTAAGTGCTTATGAGAAAGAGATTAAGAGGCACATATGCACAGATGCACTGCATCCAGTCGAGGTGCTTGGCTCACAGAGGCTGGGGTATTTTTGCTTATAGAATGAAAAAATTGGTATATTTTATTGAAATTTGATAAGTGAGTCTTGATTGATTTGAGAATCACAAGTGGGTATTAACGTTTTCTTTAAAGATATTGACTCAATAACTTAAGTTTTAACTTTAATATTAGGATTTTAAAGATTCAGGGTATGAAAAATATTTATGTACCAACGGAAAGCTAACCAAACAAACTTCGCCCAACCCTATCATGAAAAAGGCAAACAATTTTCAGAACAATTTGGAAGACTCATGCCTAAAGTAATGCTTAGATAATAGTTATCTTAGCATACTGAGAATAATAATTATTATCAGTAAAATGGTTGTATTTAATAAATGCTGACATTTGTTTTGATTAAAGCGCATCAGTAAACATTTTCTTGAAATATTTAGTAGTAACTGGGGTACCATCAACGTAAACTTGATATGGCACGTTTACTTAGCAAATATAGTTTATTACAATAGGTTGGCTTATTTACACTTCATGGACAGAACTTGAATTTTCCAACTGTTGGTCAGCCATTTTATTTTGAGAAAAAAAGTCATACATGTAAGATCCTTTAATGTGACTTGTGATGATTTCAAAAATTCCATACACATGAGGTCTATGCTGCCCTGAGCAAGCAAAACCCCCTATCTTGATCTTTGTAAATTGTTCAGCACACGCAAAAACGTGTTTTGGTAGAGCCTGACATTAGTATTAGCAGTATTTAAATTATTTTTTTTAGATTTATTATGGCAAGATAGCAAACATTAATTGCTAGAACATTTTCTTTAGTTAAATTTCAAAATCAAAGAGTTAGTTCTCTTAGGGTGTTTTGATTACCTAAAATGACCATTTACTATGCAGGCACAAGGCAATCAAAACGCCCTATCACGGCAGATATGGCGTTTTAGTTGCTTAATTGAACTGGTTTTTCATTGTTAGCTTGCCACAAGGCCATGCACTATAACTGGATTATCAAAGGATTACAAGTTTCAATCATGATATTAATTCGCAACTTGTCAGCAAGAGAACAAATGTTGCAATTCTTATTACTCACCCAGCCAACACATGGATTAAAGTCCTGTGATAGCCATCATTCAACTCAAAAGTTATGACATGATTGACGATCTAAGTCTCATTCAAACCTGATGTTATGAAATGAAAGGAGCAAGCAAAATAGTAGTTTCAATATGATCAAACGCTTTTATTGAAAATACTTTAAAACAAACAATTGAGTGCAACAATGTCAGTATTTTAAGAAAGCAAAACCTTTCCACAGACATGTAATTAAAACAATTTTATCATCAAATCTCAGAGTCAGATTTTAAAGTCTGGACTTTTGTCACTTAGAGATCGTCTTGTCATAATAAATACTTTATGATAAAAATATAGCAATAGGATTGAGCACTTAGAATTGCACTAGCTTGTATGATCTGCCTTAGAAACAACGAAATATATCTGCTTCAGTTTTTCTTCCCTTTGTTTATCTACTATGTCATTACATAATGCTGCTCACCATGCCCAACTTTGTGTATTTTCAGGCCAATCAAAACGCCTTATCTGCAGATAGGGCGTTTTGATTGCCAGTTTATGTGTGGTGAATGTGGATAGGGCGTTTTGCACATAGTGAAAAGTGCTATTTCTGGTGGTCTCAGAAGTATTAAATTTTGGGGCATGTTAAATCTCAACCTAACTTACTTATGGGCACTAAAAATTAAATTTTGAAAAATGGTCAGATAGGGCGTTTTGCTTGCTTAGGGCAGTATACCCTATATGATGAAATTCTTCGCGGAGATAAGTTTCGGAAGTATTTATTTTTATGCATATTCGCGGAATAATTTATTTGTTGGTGAACGCAAGCACTCTCTATTAAGAGTTAACTATGTTGAGGCTAGCAATAAAGTCAACCTTTTGCTTGCACACATGACACATTTAGATTTCTACTCAGTCGACGACTACGAGTCGATCATAGAAAGCTATCAATTTTTTGCCGTGTCCAGAGGTTTTCACGAATATTCTTTATACTCATATTATATTTTACTATATTAAATATTTTTATGAACCAACCAGTTGTGGTAAGGAAGGAATTTTTTCCCTCAATATGCTAAATTATTAATTGAATTTTATTGGAAATTGAAAATATTGCGTAAAACGCAATATTTATTTGTTTCCATCACTTACGCTATGTTATTGTTTTAGGGTTAGAGACAGTCCAATTATTTGCACGACCCATTTGCAGTAAAGCTAATAAATTCAGACCTTGCAACAGTTGGTCATCTACCTCCTTTCATACTTAGAAAATTACCAATGATTTAGGGAAGTCTTGAAATTGAGGTAGAACTGACTGCAGCTGCTAGCGAGAAGCAGACATATGTTTAAAATGGAACAAGAGCGTTTTTACGATCACAAATTTTTTGCCAATCTGCAGAATGTTGCATTATTATTTAGTAAGCCGGGTGGATAGTTCTGATAAAAAACTGTCTTACCAGTCATTTAGTAGTGAGAAGATTGCTTTTAACATCTACCCAAGACAGTGACAGTGATACAAAGCTGATATTACCAAAATAACTAGTCAGGGAGCATCATTTTACGCTAGTATTCACTTATCAAGAGTATCAGTTTAATTTTATTCTCAGAAAAATGCCATATGGGCCAAACTGGTTTAATCTACTCCACTCATTGTTGGTAAAATTTTATTTGTAATTGAGATATTTTAGTTGTACACTGACATTTGTAATAAATTATAATAGATCTACACATAAAAAATATTCATTTACATATTCATCATTATCGTCATCAACTTTGGTATTAGAGGTTGATGGAGTTGAATTCAAGGTAAAATAGCTGTAGGAGAAATTTTTGCCATGACGATGGCTTGTGACAACGTAGAATAGTTTTGTATAGAAGTTTGATGCATTGGCAAGGGGGTTAACTCAAAGCCCCGATTTAAAAAAAAATTGGAACTCCACTACATTTACTACTTTAGCCTTTTGATGTTGAAGCAGTAGTTCTTCTCCCTTGTGTTTAAAAATAAAATTAATTACTCCGCGGAATTGAATAATTTGCGGAATCAGCGAATCGCAAAATCACTGATTTCTAAACGCATCGTATACTTTCATCCTGTGGGGTACTTTCCAATAACTATGCATATAGCCTTATACATTCGGGACATCAGTATATGTCTGGCTCCGCTATAAGCTTAGTTATACTTCTTCTATTGAGTTGTGATATTAGCTTTAGTGTGGAAAAAGCATCCCTACTCAAAGCAGTAACAAATACTTTTGCCCAAATCCATAAAATCTGTTTGAAAAAACTCACAAAAGCAAAACAGTTTGCCTGCAATATAATAAATTATTAGACTTGACTCGACCCTAAAACTAAAAATCTTCTGATAGCTATTGCTAAGTATACATGTAGGTTATAACTCTATAGTTTATAGCTGTGTCACAATTTTGGATAGCTAGCAATGGTAGACATACCCAACATAGCTAGCTATCAAAGTAATGATACACAACAAAGCATATGACCATAGCCATTGCAAAGGTAGGAAACACAACTTTGATTGAAAATTCCCTAGGACCAAACCTGCATTAGGCACAGCGCAATTTTTTCTGCAGCAGCTGCTCTTCCATTACTGGCTGAATAAGAGTAGGTAAGTTAGTAAGAGTAAGTTACTAGATTAGAAGGAGCTTTAATGCATTGTAAAGGCAATACGTAATTAAAGATGAAATTGGTGATCTGTTTTTAAGAAACTATTAGGTGTTTATTTATCAGTTTCGTTATCCTAACCTATAATTACATATATATAACTTATATATTACTGTAGTTTACTATGTCTATCGCATCGATTAGATACATGTTTGTGGTGTTCTATTTTTTATCAAATTTGCTTAATATTTGGTTTTTATTTAGCATGAAAGTAAAGAATATCAGGGGTGTACATGAAAGATTTTCGAGGTCTCTGAATGAACTGTTTGTAATCACAATTTATATTCTACTTATCCATTAACTTATTTAGTTATTGTTTTATTTTTAAGTATGCATTTTTAATTATACGTAGACTTGCGACTGATCAGTTTATGTTGTGATAAAATCTATAAAGACTCAATTATATACTCACTTTTATCACCTAAAATTTGCCAACAATTTAACCTGAACTATGAGGTGAAATGTTTAAATATTGTAACGACTAACATAACACAGGTTTAAAACTATTTTATTTATTTAACTATAGGCAATATCCTCTCTCATATTTTTAAGGCTAAGCTTTAAAACCTTGACTCAGTAAAGTCTACAGTGATTTATAGTATGTTAGTGTCATCCATTACAACTCACTTATCTAACTCCTTTTTCTAACATCTGTTACATTGATATACCATCCAAAACAGGCTAGGGGCAGTACAGTTATCATGTTAGGCAGTAATTCCCTATTCTGTATATCAGTAATAGCCGCTAAAAAACCAGTAGCAAAAAAAGGAGGATTTTTATCTCTTCTTTCATTTATAAACCCTGGGTTTGTGAGAGTATTGAAAGACAGCAGACCCTAAATATATTACAATCACCCATCATTGATTTGTTTTCTATTCTACAATATTATTTCGCAGTTCATAAAGTTTCTTGGAAGTTTCAAAAATATAATTATAAGTAATTCAGGTACTTTTAGCTCGCATTAAAAATGTTTTACTACTTGAAATTATTTATAAATTCAATTTAATGAATAACTTATTTAGTTTCAAGTTTTTTCAGCTGAAATAATATTCATTGAAGCAGACATTATTTTAAAAATAATACTTTTGGCAAAAGAAGAAAAAAAAATTCAAATGTGTTTTTGCATAAACAACTAATTTGTAGACTTGAAGCTCATTTTTGTTGCAAAACAACTTTGTTCATTGTTTATCCAATAAAATGCTCACACCTTTCTACATGCCTATTTTAGTAGGTTTTTGTGTAAAAACACAAATCTTTCTTTAAACATACCAAAACAGCATAAATAATCATAGACTCAAGTCAATATCCCATGAAACTCACTTTCTTTGAGCCTTGTAAATATGTAATGTAGTTTTGTTCTGTTTGCCATCTTTTGTGGTGTGAATGACCCAAACAGTGTGATTAGGTAAATTGAGTAGAAATATTGAGCAATGTCATAGGCTTTATTAAATCCTTTGTGTCTTGATGATCTATTTGATGAATATGGTTGGAAAGTAATTGTACCTGTATTTACTTTTGTATCAAGTTGTGTTTGTAGATAAAGGTAGCCTGCTCAAGATATAATAAAATAAATAGCCCACATTCGAAAGGTTCTAAAGTGTGGTTGAGCGTTTTATATATATTTCAGCAAATTATGTTATATTAACAAGTAAGTTTCATTGAATATTTTGCTAAGAAGCACGCGGCTTGAACAATCTGTAAACTATAGCTAAGTCAATGCAATCTAAGTACCTTGGACAGTTAGATTTTCAAAAGGATTCAAACTAGTTAAACCAAGCTGCTCAGCTTATAAATTGATGATCAACCATTTGATGAAGGTGCATTCTTTTTTACTGTGATTATTAATTGATTCATTCATCCTACATTGTAATTTTTATTCTTATTAAAATGTGTTATTGCTTTCTTAGTACCGGTTCAAAAGAACTTTTTAAAAATATACTTATTGCATAATTTACTTTTATTTGAAAGGCCAAAACTACTCTCCAAAAACTAATAAGCTCTTTTCCGCTTATTCAACCCAATGTAAAGCACCTATACGCTAGCGCTAATAATGTAGATGCATGTAGAGAAACATGTAGGTGCACCAATGGATCCACTAATATATGCACTAATAGATGCACTAATAATGCACTAATGGGAGAAGGGGTGGCATGCTTCTGTCAAGGATGACAATGCTTAGATTGTGTTTTACTTTCATCTCTGAGAATCGCTCAGTCGTTGCAGCCGAAGCTTTTCTAATGTTTTTGGTGCATCTGCTTTGAAGCCAGTGTTCAGCGAGCTCCACCAGTTAGGTCTGTTTCTGGAAGGAGAGGTCCATTTCTCAAATTGCATGGGAAAGTCTTTCAGGTCTCATTTCAAGACATCTTTGATCCAAAGACGAGGTTTGCCTGTTTGGCGGGTTCCATTTTCCAACACGCCATGAAGAATCATGTGTGGGATTCTCATCCTTGGCATACAGTTGACATGCCCTGCCCATCAAAGCCAGATGAACTTCAGTCTAGATGAGAGGGGGCCTGAGCCAATCTGCATGAACAGTTCTTCATTTGTCACCTTGTCCTCCCACGTTTTACCGAGAATAAATCTTAGGTTCCGAGTGTGGAAGGCACTGATCTCTGATTCCTGTGGTCGGTAGGTGGCCCATGTTTCAGCCCCGTATACAAGGATACTGAGAACACATGCCTTATACACACGAACTTTGGTTTTAATACCTATGTGTCGAAAACTCCATACACACTTGGTTAGTCTGCCAAAGGCGGTGGAGGCAATTCCTAGTCTTGTGGAGATTTCATTGTCTACAGTTGTATTCTTTGCGAGATATGACCCAAGATAAGTGAATTTCTCAACATTCTGCAGGTTATTGTCATCTATTGAGAATACATGCGGGTAAGAATATTGTGACATAGTCCCAGTCTTTTTCAAACTAATCTGCAGTCCAAAGCGCAGGCAGGATACAGCGAAGTGGTTGAGCATAAACTGCAGGTCTTCTAGGGACGCGGCACAGATTGCTGCATCATCAGCATATCACAGTTTCTTGATGACGAACTTCTCAGTAAGAGAGCGCGTTTTATAGCGGGTAAAATTGAAGAACTTTCCATCGTCACGTGCGAGAAGTGATACACCACTGGATTGGTGAATTTGTCTGTCTGTCTTGTTGAACATATAAGAGAAGTATATGCAAAAAAGGGTTGGGGCAAGGACGCAAGCTTGTTGACACCTCGTTTTATGAGAAATTCATTGGAGAGCTGACCATCGAATTGTACTCGAGCTCGCATTCCATTGTGGAATGACTCAATTAGGGTGAGGAGAGTGGGAGGACAATGCACCAATGGATGCCCTAATAATGCACTAATGGATGCTATGCGGTAATAGATGGTTATAGCTATGCGCCAGCGTATATCTACCAGCATCCCTTCCAATGTAGAATTTCTATATTTGCTGGGTTTTCATCTACACTAATATTCTTTTGAGCTCAGTTGACAGTAGACACACCTATAACCGGTTTTTTCTATAACATAAATTCCAGACAACATAACAAAATTCTTGATAAGCTTTTGCTTCACATTGGTAGATTTTTGTAAGATGACTGGAATGTTAGTTTATCATGCTGCATTTGCGGAATAACAATCTCTGTGTGAATAGCAATATATATATGTATATATATATATATATATATATATATATTACAGGGTATAAAACTTTCATGGCATCCTAGTTTGTCTGAATATATCGTTTGATGTATCGACATACAAATACAAAGGCCATTGATTTGTACAAGTGGTGCTGCATAGGTATAACAATCTGATTGTCATGAGTTGCAATATCATTAAAAGTTATCTTTTATTATAACCTTGACCTCCGGATACAGATAGACCATGAACAAGTAGAACTGCTTTTTAAAATAAACACATTCTGTTACATTGATTTTTTTGTAGGTCGACCAAACATTGGTTTTTCTGCAGTATGAACTTTTCTTTTTAAATAAGCAAACTTTTGAAAATAAACATCAACTTGTGCAGTCCTCATCAACTTGCTGTAATATTACTGAAATTACAACAATTTTAGGCATTGTATAGAAATTGTTACTTGCAAAAAGTTGTACCTTCTTACAACCATATTATCGGTTATAGCAATGCTTGAAATTCAAAATGGAACTGATTTTGAAATACAAATCATTTCAACCTAAAATTCCCTATTGCAGAGACCAGCATGCAGCTACCAACGAGGCTTGATCATAAATATTAGTACCTTTATCTAAACTTCACAAAAGTTCATTGAAATAACTTGAACTAAAGAAAGCTTCTAAACTGTTATTTTTCATGGCTAATAGAACACTATTACAGCCTCACATTGATCCAGCTAATGTCAATGTATGACTATTGGTAGCCATTTGTCTACCAATACATTATAATTGCCAATACTAAGACCAAGCTATAATTAGCCTAAGGTACAGACTTGCGTTATCTGCAGCAAAGATCTGCTGCAACACTGCGGGGTAACTAATTTGATAATCTAATTGATGCAAAACTAGCTAAATAGCTAGTTTTGCATTAAGCAGATTACCAAAACCAAATCGATGCAAAACTAACTAACTAGATGAATTTCATCATGTATGGTCTAGTTCATAAGACTTGACTCAACCCTAAAACTAAAAATCATTTGATTGCTACTGCTAAATATAGGTTATAACTTTATAGTTTATAACTGTGTCACAATTTTAATTGCTAGCAATAGTGGGCATACCCAACTTGGCTTGCTATCGTAGTAATGTTACACAACAAATTGGATGACCTTAGCCATTGTGGAAATAGGAAACACAACTTTGATGGAAAGTTCCCTAGCACCCAACCTGCATCAGGCGCCACGCTTTTTTCTGCAGCAGCTGCTCTTCCATTACTCGTTGAGTAAGAGGTCAAGTTAGTGGATTGAAATGAGCTTTAATGCATTGTAAAGGCAATATGTAATTAAAACTGAAAATGGTGATCTGATTTTAACATGTTATTACGTGTTTAGTTATCAGTTTCGTTATCCTAACCTATATTTACATGTACGTAATATGTAATTTACTATGTCTATCACCTTGATTAAATAATCAAAAGTTCAATTTTACTTATGCATTAACTTATTTAGTTATTGTTTTATTTTTAAGTATGCATAGACTTGTGGCTGATCAGTTTATGTTGTGATGAAATCGGTAAAGACAAAAGTATATACTCACTTTTATTGCCTAAAATTAGCCAAGAATTTCACAGGGAGATATGGAGTGAAATTTCTAAATATTGTAACGACTAACATACCATACATGTAGGTTACAACTATTTAATTTATTCAAATTTAGGCATTATTCTCTCTCATCTTTTAAGCAAAACTTCATAACTTTGACTCGGTAAAGTCTACAGTGATTCATAGTATGTTAGTGTAATCCATTACAACTCTCTTATCTAACTCCTTTGTCCAACATCTGTTATATTGATTTGCCATCCAAAACAGGCTAGGGGCAGTACGGTTATCATGTTAGGCAGTAATTCCCTATTCTGTATATCAGTAATAGCCGCTAAAAAAACCAGTAGCAAAAAAGGAAGATTTTTATCTCTTCTTTCATTTATAAACCCTGGGTTTGTGAGAGTATTGAAAGACAGCAGACCCTAAATATATTACAATCACCCATCATTGATTTGTTTTCTATTCTACAATATTATTTCGCATTTCATAAAGTTTCTTGGAAGTTTCAAAAATATAATTATAAGTAATTCAGGTACTTTCAGCTCGCATTAAAACTGTTTGACTACTTGAAATTATTTATAAATTCAATTTAATGAATAACTTATTTAGTTTCAAGTTTTTTCAGCTTAAATAATATTCATTGAAGCCGACATTATTATAAAAATAATACTTTTGGCAAAAGAAGAAAAAAAAAGTTCAAATGCGTTTTTTGCATAAACAGCTAATTTGTAGACTTGAAGCTCATTTTTGTTGCAAAACAACTTTGTTCATTGTTTATCCAATAAAATGCTCACACCTTTCTACATGCCTATTTTAGTAGGTTTTTGTGTAAAAACACAAATCTTTCTTTAAACATACCAAAACAGCATAAATAATCATAGACTCAAGTCAATATCCCATGAAACTCACTTTCTTTGAGCCTTGTAAATATGTAATGTAGTTTTGTTCTGTTTGCCATCTTTTGTGGTGTGAATGACACAAACAGTGTGATTAGGTAAATTGAGTAGAAATATTGAGCAATGTCATAGGCTTTATTAAATCAATTGTGTCTTGATGATGTCTTTGATGAATATAGTTGGAAAGTAATTGTACCTGTATTTACTTTTGTATCAAGTTGTGTTTGTAGATAAAGGTAGCCTGCTCAAGATATAATGAGATAAATAGCCCACATTCGAAAGGTTCTAAAGTGTGGTGTAGCGTTTTATATATATTTCAGCAAATTATGTTATATTAACAAGTAAGTTTCATTGAATATTTTGCTAAGAAGCACGCGGCTTGAACAATCTGTAAACTATAGCTAAGTCAATGCAATCTAAGTACCTTGGACAGTTAGATTTTCAAAAGAATTCAAAATAGTTAAACCAAGCTGCTCAGCTTATAAATTGATGATCAACCATTTGATGAAGGTGCATTCTTTTTTACTGTGATTATTAATTGATTCATTCATCCTACATTGTAATTTTTATTCTTATTAAAATGTGTTATTGCTTTCTTAGTACCGGTTCAAAAGAACTTTTTAAAAATATACTTATTGCATAATTTACTTTTATTTGAAAGGCCAAAACTACTCTCCAAAAACTAATAAGCTCTTTTCCGCTCATTCAACCCAATGTAAAGCACCTATACGCTAGCGCTAATAATGTAGATGCATGTAGAGAAACATGTAGGTGCACTAATGGATCCACTAATATATGCACTAATAGATGCACTAATAATGCACTAATGGGAGAAGGGGTGGCATGCTTCTGTCAAGGACGACAATGCTTAGATTGTGTTTTACTTTCATCTCTGAGACTCGCTCAGTCGTTGCAGCCGAAGCTTTTCTAATGTTTTTGGTGCATCCGCTTTGAAGCCAGCGTTCAGCGAGCTCCACCAGTTAGGTCTGTTTCTGGAAGGAGAGGTCCATTTCTCAAGCTGCATGGGAAAGTCTTTCAGGTCTCATTTCAAGACATCTTTGATCCAAAGATGAGGTTTGCCTGTTTGGCGGGTTCCATTTTCCAACACGCCATGAAGAATCATGTGTGGGATTCTCATGCTTGGCATACAGTTGACATGCCCTGCCCATCAAAGCCAGATGAACTTCAGTCTAGATGAGAGGGGGCCTGAGCCAATCTGCATGAACAGTTCTTCATTTGTCACCTTGTCCTCCCACGTTTTACCGAGAATAAATCTTAGGTTCCGAGTGTGGAAGGCACTGATCTCTGATCCCCGTGGTCGGTAGGTGGCCCATGTTTCAGCACCGTATATAAGGATACTGAGAACACATGCCTTATACACACAAACTTTGGCTTTAATACCTATGTGTCGAAAATTCCATACACGCTTGGTTAGTCTGCCAAAGGCTGTGGAGGCAATTCCTAGTCTTGTGGAGATTTCATTGTCTACAGTTGTATTCTTTGCGAGATATGACCCAAGATAAGTGAATTTCTCAACATTCTGCAGGTTATTGTCATCTATTGAGAATACATGGGGGTCAGAAGCTTGTGACATAGTCCCAGTCTTTTTCAAACTAATCTGCAGTCCAAAGCGCAGACAGGATACAGCGAAGTGGTTGAGCATAAACTGCAGGTCTTCTAGGGACGCAGCACATATTGCTGCATCATCAGCATATCACAGTTTCTTGATGACGAACTTCTCAGTAAGAGAGCGCGTTTTATAGCGGGTAAAATTGAAGAACTTTCCATCGTCACTTGCGAGAAGTGATACACCACTGGATTGGTGAATTTGTCTGTCTGTCACTTTGAACACATGGGAGAAGTATATGCAAAAAAGGGTTGGGGCAAGGACGCAAGCTTGTTGACACCTCGTTTTATGAGAAATTCATTGGAGAGCTGACCATCGAATTGTACTCGAGCTCGCATTCCATTGTGGAATGACTCAATTAGGGTGAGGAGAGTGGGAGGACAATGCACCAATGGATGCCCTAATAATGCACTAATGGATGCTATGCGGTAATAGATGGTTATAGCTATGCGTCAGCGTATATCTACCAGCATCTCTTCCAATGTAGAATTTCTATATTTGCTGAGTTTTCATCTACACTAATATTCCTTTGAGCTCAGTTGACAGTAGACACACCTATAACAGGTTTTTTCTATAACATAAATTCCAGACAACATAACAAAATTCATGATAAGCTTTTGCTTCACATTGGCAGATTTTTGTAAGATGACTGGAATTTTAGTTTATCATGCTGCATTTGCGGAAGAACAATCTCTGTGTGAATAGCAATATATATATATGTATATATATATATATATATATATATATATATATATATATATATGTATATATATATATTACAGGGTATAAAACTTTCATGGCATCCTAGTTTGTCTGAATATATTGTTTAATGTATCGACATACAAATACAAAGGCCATTGATTTGTACAAGTGTTGCTGCATAGGTATAACAATATGATTGTCATGAGTTGCAATATCATTAAAAGTTATCTTTTATTATAACCTTGACCTCCGGATACAGATAGACCATGAACAAGTAGAACTGCTTTTTAAAATAAAAACATTTTGTTACATTGATTTTTTTGTAGGTCGACCAAACATTTGTTTTTCTGCAGAATGAACTTTTCTTTTTAAATAAGCAAACTTTTGAAAATAAACATCAACTTGTGCAGTCTTCATCAACTTGCTGTAATATTACTGAAATTACAACAACTTTAGGCATTGTATAGAAATTGTTACTTGCAAAAAGTTGTACCTTCTTACAACCATATTATTGGTTATAGCAATGCTTGAAATTCAAAATGGAACTGATTTTGAAATACAAATCACTTCAACCTAAAATTCCCTATTGCAGGGACCAGCATGCAGCTACCAACGAGGCTTGATCATAATTATTAGTACCTTTATCTAAACTTCACAAAAGTACATTGAAATAACTTGAACTAAAGAAAGCTTCTAAACTGTTATTTTTCATGGCTAATAGAACACTATTACAGCCTCACATTGATCCAGCTAATGCCAATGTATGACTTTTGGTAGCCATTTGTCTACCAATACATTATATTTGCCAATACTAAGACCAAGCTATAATTAGCCTAAGGTACAGACTTGCGTTATCTGCAGCAAAGATCTACTGCAACACTGCGGGGAAACTAATTTGATAATCTAATTGATGCAAAACTAGCTAAATAGCTAGTTTTGCATTAAGTAGATTACCAAAACCAAATCGATGCAAAATTAACTAACTAGATGAATTTCATCATGTATGGTCTAGATCATTAGACTTGACTCAACCCTAAAACTAAAAATCATTTGATTGCTACTGCTAAATATAGGTTATAACTTTATAGTTTATAACTGTGTCACAATTTTAATTGCTAGCAATAGTGGGCATACCCAACTTGGCTTGCTATCGTAGTAATGTTACACAACAAATTGGATGACCTTAGCCATTGTGGAAATAGGAAACACAACTTTGATGGAAAGTTCCCTAGCACCCAACCTGCATCAGGCGCCACGCTTTTTTTCTGCAGCAGCTGCTCTTCCATTACTCGTTGAGTAAGAGGTCAAGTTAGTGGATTGAAATGAGCTTTAATGCATTGTAAAGGCAATATGTAATTAAAACTGAAAATGGTGATCTGATTTTAACAAGTTATTACGTGTTTAGTTATCAGTTTCGTTATCCTAACCTGTATTTACATGTACGTAATATGTAATTTACTATGTCTATCACCCTGATTAAATAATCGAAAGTTAAATTTTACTTATGCATTAACTTATTTAGTTATTGTTTTATTTTTAAGTATGCATAGACTTGTGGCTGATCAGTTTATGTTGTGATGAAATCGGTAAAGACAAAAGTATATACTCACTTTTATTGCCTAAAATTAGCCAAGAATTTCACAGGGAGATATGAAGTGAAATTTCTAAATATTGTAACGACTAACATACCATACATGTAGGTTACAACTATTTAATTTATTCAAATTTAGGCATTATTCTCTCTCATCTTTTAAGGCAAAACTTCATAACTTTGACTCGGTAAAGTCTACAGTGATTCATAGTATGTTAGTGTAATCCATTACAACTCTCTCATCTAACTCCTTTGTCCAACATCTGTTATATTGATTTACCATTCAAAACAGGCTAGGGGCAGTACGGTTATCATGTTAGGCAGTAATTCCCTATTTTGTATATCAGTAATAACCGCTGAAAAGAAATCTGTAGCGAAAAAATAGAAATATATTTATCTCTTCTTTCATTTATAAACCCTGGGTTTGTGAGAGTATTGAAAGACAGCAGACCCTAAATATATTACAATCACCCATCATTGATTTGTTTTCTATTCTACAATATTATTTCGCATTTCATAAAGTTTCTTGGAAGTTTCAAAAATATAATTATAAATAATTCAGGTACTTTTAGCTTGCACTAAAATTGTTTTACTACTTGAAATTATTTATAATTTCAATTTAATGAATAATTTATTTAGTTTCCAGTTTTTTCAGATAAAATAATATCCATTAAGGCAGACGTTATGATGAAAAATGATACTTTTGGCAAAGGAAAAAAATGAAGGTCAAATGTATTTTTTGCATGAATAACTGGTTTGTAGACTTGAAGCTTATTTTTGTTGCAAAACAACTTTGTTCATTGTTTTTCCAATAAATTGCTCACATCTTTGTACAGTCTTGCCAATTTTGGCAGGTTTCTGTATGAAAACACCTCTTTCTCTAAACATACCAAAACAGCATAGATGATCGTAGACTCAAGTCAACATCCCATGACACTCTCTTTCCTTGAGCCTTGTAAATATGTAATGTAGTTTTGTTCTGTTTGCCAACTTTTGTGGTGTGAACGACACAAACAGTGTGATTAAGTAAATTGAGTATGAAAATTGAGCAAATGCATAGGCGTTATTAAATCTTTTGTATCTTGATGATCTATTTGATGAATATGATTGGAAAGTAATTATACCTGTATTTAGTTTTATATCAAGTTGTGTTTGTAAATAAAAGCAGCCTGCTCAGGAATTCATGATGTAAAGATCCCACATTCGAAAGCTTCTAAAGTGTGTTTGAACGTTTTTTAAATATTTCAGCAAAAAAAGGTATACTAACAAGTAAGGTTCATAGAATACTTTGCTAGGAAGCACGCGGCTTGAACAATCTGTAAACTATAGCTTAGACGATGCAATATAAATACCTTTGACAGATAGACTTTCAAAAGGATTCAAAATAGTTAAACCAAGCTGCTCAGCTTATAAATTGATGATTAACCAGTTGATGAAGGTGCATTCTTTTTTACTGTGATTATTAATGAATTCATTCATCCTACATTGTAATTTTTATTCATATTACAATGTCTTATTGCTTTCTTATTGCCGGCTTAAACGAGCGTTTTGAAAATATACTTAGTGCATAATTTATTTATATTTGAGAAACGAAAACTAATCACCCATGCCTAATAAGCTCTTTTTCGTTTATTCAACCCAATGAAAGTGACCTATACGCTAGCGCTAATAATGTAGATGCATGTAGAGAAACATGTAGATGCACTAATGGATGCACTAATATATGCACAGATAGATGCACTAATAATGCACTAATAGGGGATGGGGTGGCATGCTTCTGTCAAGGATGACAATGCTTAGATTGTGTTTTACTTTCATCTCTGAGACTCGATCAGTCGTTGCAGCCGGCGCTTTTCTAATGTTTTTAGTGCATCCGCTTTGAACCCAGCATTCAGCGAGCTCCACCAGTTAGGTCTGTTCCTGGAGGGAGAGGTCCATGTCTCAAGCTGCATGGAAAAGTCTGTCAGGTCTCGTTTCAAGACATCTTTGATCATAAGTTGAGATCTGCCTGTTTGGCGGGTTCCATTTTCCAGCACACCATGAAGAATCATGTGTGGGATTCTCATGCTTGGCATACGGTTGACACGCCCTGCCCATCAAAGCCAGATGAACTTTAGTCTAGATGAGAGGGGGCTTGAGCCAATCTGCATGAACAGTTCTTCATTTGTCGTCGTGTCCTTTCACACTTTACCGAGAATAAATCTTAGGTTCCGAGTGTGGAAGGCACTGATCTTCGATTCCTGTGGTTGGTAGGTGGCCCATGTTTCTGCACCGTATATAAGGATACTGAGAACACATGCCTTATACACACGAACTTTGGTTTTGATATCTATGTGTCGGTTATTCCATACACGCTTGGTTAGTCTGCTAAAGGCCGGGAGGCAATTCCTAGTCTTGTGGAGATTTCAGTGTCTACAGTTGTATTCTTTGCGAGACATGACCCACGATAAGTGAATTTCTCAACATTCTGCAGGTTATTGTCATCTATTGAGAATACATGCGGGTAAGAATATTGTGACATAGTCCCAGTCTTTTTCAAACTAATCTGCAGTCTAAAGCGCAGGCAGGATACAGCGAAGTGGTTGAGCATAAACTGCAGGTCTTCTAGGGACGACGCACATATTGCTGCATCATCAGCATATCACAGTTTCTTGATGACGAACTTCTCAGTAAGAGAGCGCGCTTCATAGCGGGCAAAATTAAAGAACTTTCCATCGTCTCGTGTGAGAAGTGATACACCCCTGGATTGGTGAATTTGTCTGTCTGTCACTTTGAACATATAAGAGAAGTATATGCAAAAAAGGGTTGGGGCAAGGACGCAAGCTTGTTGACACCTCGTTTTATGAGAAATTCATTGGAGAGCTGACCATCGAATTGTACTCGAGCTAGCATTCCATTGTGAAATGACTCAATTAGGGTGAGGAGAGTGGGAGGACAATGCACCAATGGATGCCCTAATAATGCACTAATGGATGCTATGCGGTAATAGATGGTAATAGCTATGCGCCAGCGTATATCTACTAGCATATCTTCCAATGTAGAATTTCTATATTTGCTGAGCTTTCATCTACACTAATCTTCCTTTGAGCTCAGTTGACAGTAGACACACCTATAACAGGTTTTTTTACAACGTAAATTCCAGACAACATAAAAAGTTCATGATAGGTTTTTGCTTCACATTGGCAGATTTTTCGAAGATGACTGGAGTGTTAGTTTATCATGCTGCATTTGCAGAAAAACCATCTCTGTGTGAAAAGCTATATATATATATATATATATATATATATATATATATATATATATATATATATATATATATATATATTATACAGTGTTTAAAACTTTCATTGCATCCTAGTTTGTCTGAATATATCGTTTAATGTATCGACATACAAATACAAAGGTCATTGATTTGTACAAGTGTTGCTGCATAGGTATAACAATCTGATTGTCATGGGTTGCAATATAATTAAAAGTTATCTTTTATTCTAACCTTGACCCCCGGATACAGATAGACCCTGAACAAGTAGAACTGCTTTTTAAAACAAAAAAATTTTGTTACATTGATTTTTTTGTAGGTCGACCAAACATTTGTTTTTCTGCAGAATGAACTTTTCATTTTAAATAAGCAAACTTTTGAAAATAAACATCAACTTGTGCAGTCCTCATCAACTTGCTGTAATATTACTGAAATTACAACAATTTTAGGCATTGTGTAGAAATTGTTACTTGCAAAAAGTTGTACCTTCTTACAACCATATTATTGGTTATAGCAATGCTTGAAATTCAAAATGAAACTGATTTTGAAATACAAATCACTTGAACCTAAAATTCCCTATTGCAGAGACCAGCATGCAGCTACCAACGAGGCTTGATAATGATTATTATTACTTTTATCTAAACTTCACAAAAGTTCATTGAAATAACTTGAACTAATGAACGCTTCTAAAATGTTAACTTTCATGGCTAACAAAACACTATTGCAGCCTCACGTTGATCCAGTTAGAGACAACGCGCTTGTCAATTTATGACTATTGGTAACCATTTGTCTACCAATACATTATAATTGCCAATACTAAGACCAAGCTATAATTAGCCTAAGGTACAGACTTGCGTTATCTGCAGCAAAGATCTACTGCAACACCACAGGGAAACTAATTTGATAATCTAATTGATGCAAAACTATCTAAATAGCTAGTTTTGCATTAACTAGATTAATAAAACTACATCGATGCAAAACTAACTAGCTAGTTAGTTTCTTTAAATTCAACAGTAAAAAACTTTAACCATTTTGCTCCAGTAAAAGAGTTTACCGTGTCAAAAAGGAAAGCATTTAAAAATCCATGGACTAACCAAGACCGTCTAAAATAAATACGAAAAGAAAAGTGCTATTTCAAAAGCATAAAACTTTCCCTTTAGAGCGTTATTAAAACCTAGCTACATGTATATTAAACAACAAAATAAAGTGTCTAGCTTAATAATACAGGGTAAAAATGACTATTACACTCAATTAGTGAATGATTTGACCGGTAATCCAAGAAAGCTATGGAAAGCTATTAATGAATCTTGTGGACGCAAAAATAGCTGCCATTCGACTATTGAAAAGCTTATAGATAATGATAAACACACCCTTTGTGAACCCTTAGATATAGCAAATTCTTTTAACACTTTCTTTACTGAAATAGGGCCAAATCTACCTACGAAAATTTCATCTTGTCCAAGCTATCTATACTCTGAGCAAATGCAACATAAACCATTTACTTTCTATCTAATTGATGCTGACTTAGTTGCCAAACTCTTAAAAAATTAAAATGAGAACAAAGCTGAAGGTATTGATGGAATTCCTGCGAGGTTAGTTAGGGATAGCGCGGACTTCATTGCCGCTCCTTTAGCGCACATAATAAATCAATCTATCCTGACTAGTTCAGTGCCTTCTAAAATGAAATGTGCCAAAATTTTACCTATATACAAAAACAAAGGTAGTAAATCCAGTCTAACTAATTATTGCTCTATTTCCATACTCCCGGTTTTTTCTAAGGTGTTCGAATCAGTATTAAACACCCAGCTACAAATGCACATTCAAGAAGAAAATATAGTATCTAGCTCCCAATATGGTTTCCAATCAAACAAAGGTACTCACCATGCTTTAATAGAATTGTGAACAATGCATTTGCAGCACTAAACTCCAGCTTGGTGATTATTGGTATATTTATGGACTTTTCGAACGCATTTGATACCCTTGACCATACAATCCTCTTGCATAAACTTCAAAACCTAAACTTTGAATACAATTCTATTGATCTAATAAAACACTACCTAACTAATAGAACACAATGTGTAAATGTAAACAAAAGCACATCTTAGTCTTTAAACATTACCTGTAGGGTACCCCAGGGATCTATCTTGGGTCCTACCTTATTCCTCCTCTATATCAAGGACTTAGTTCAAAGCACAAACTCTTTTGAAACAATTATGTTTGTTTGCAGACTTTATTTTTTGAGAGTAACAATCTAAATATAGACATGGCTCAAATCAACCTGAACCCAAAAAAGTTAAAATTTTGGTATTTTGCAAATAAACTGACGTTAAACGTAGATAAAACTAATTATATGATAATTAAAAATCTCCAAAACAGATTTCAATTAAACGAAGTGGTTTATTTAAATGACAGGCAACTGAATTACTCAGATAACATTAAATTTTTTGGAATTATAATCAATAGCTCACTAAGCTGGAAAGACCATATTGACTGCCTCCGTTCAAAACTTAGACAAAGCTTGGGTCTGATTTATATAGCATCAGGATTATTACTTAGAAATGTTTAGATTTTGCTTTACAACAGTCTGATCAACAGTAAAATTATCGATTGTATTGAGGCTTGGGGAAATGCACCACGGAGTCACCTAAATAATATTTTGGTAATTCAAAATCGACAATTGAGAATACTTTTTAATAAACCCTCCGCCTATCATACTTCCGATCTTTACAAAAAAACAAATATTCTATCTATTCATGAATTATATCTTTTACGTATTTGCAAATTGGCTCATTCTGAATTTAAAAGCTATATTAAATCTAAGCCAGATCCACCTTATGATACCAGAAACTCTCAATTTGCTGTTCCCTTGTCACCTTCGACCTCCGCGGTTGGCCACAGGCGTTGTGCTTACCAGCTGGCGGCTGCCTGGAACGGACTGCCGGTCGGATTAAGGCGGATTGAAAATCACACTGTTTTTCGAACTACTCTGAAACAATGGCTCCTTGACTCTCTGAAATAGCTTTTATTGCAGTAAATGAACTTTTGTTTTTGTTGACTGTCTACCCGGGCTCTGCACCTTGACTAGCTACGCTATTGTGCACATGGGCCCTCATCATTAAATATAGATTGATTTTTCTATTATGTTTTTTTAATTCTTTGATGAAAAATATACAAACAAACAAACAAGCTTTGCATCTATTTTGTAGTCATTAATTTTATTGGCCGAAATTGATATTGACGGAACCAACTGACCAAGTTTTCTGTTATCTAACACGCCGACTTCGAGAAATTTTAATGATGATGAACCAATCCACAACTTCTAATGAGTTAGCTTCAATTCGTTTGACTTGGTTCTAAATATGTGCAAACACATACAACACATTGAATGTTAAAATTATTTTTGGTTTATTATTAAATTATTTTAAATTACCTAGTGTTTGGAGCCAAAGGAGAGATGGCTTGTTACTTGGTTGTTTCCCAGTTGAGTGTTTTGAGAAAAAAAATCACACGTAACATATAAATAAAGAAGATTTTGATTGAATTATTGAATGAGTGTTTTATAGTTATTATAATGTGAATTATTAAGAGTACCTATAACCAAGTTTACAAGATTCCTTTTGGAAAGTGTAGATAATTTTTGATTATTGGAGATTTTTTTTCTTGTGATCGGTAATCTTTCTGTAAGGATGTTTCAAGCTTGTAGTTCACAAAACTTTATCTGTTGCTAAAACTATTAGGAAACCACATTTCTCGACTTATAGAAAAAATGACTTCAGTAGTCATGAATGTTGTTTACAAGTGATAAAGTTATGGTCGCATGTAAGATTTTATAAAGTTATATCATCTAGATGAAATTACATATTGAGTGTCAGATCCTAAGACATCACCGGTACTAACTTTACCAGATTTACTGCTAATTATACAGAACTACAAAATTAAAAATGAGTCAGCTGTGCAATTTTGTGATGACTCTTTATGTAAAATCAAACCATGTGAAAACAAGCTGACCGATCAGCTAATTATTGTGAGCAGCTTATTGATTTAATGATGTTATAATAGTACTCTGACATATACATTACAACACTGACTGCTGCTGCACAAAATTATATTGATTTTCTCTGTCAAAAAATAGGTACCTTGCTAGTGAGCAGAAGCATTTCGGTTTGCCAACTATTTCATGCTTTCTTTGTCTGTTGCAGCATTAATAATTATGTAGGTATACACACTTTTTTCATAGCATTTAATATAATAATCAATAAAGCAAAAACAAAATTAAATCTCGTGTTTACAAAAATATTCTTCATTTAATCAGACAAATTGTTGTTTGTAGCTTTATAAGCCAAAGTAAACGTTTATCTATTGGTTCAATGAGCTGAATTTTAACATGGGGTAAAAACTCCTAAATGTAACAAATAAATATCAGAAAAATGAATGCTGTGAGACTACCATACGCCAACAAAAATTGACATTATATACTTCTATGTATTCTGAAATAAGGTTCACTTTTATTTTAACAAATTTTAGCCCAAAATGTTACCCATGAGTACATTCACCAGGTCAAACAAATATGAATTATTTTGCTAACGAACACAAAAATGTTGGGTTGTTAAAAAATTTGTATTTTCTGTCAGATACCACACTAAATTTTATGCAGATATATACTTTGTTTTTTATGCATTAAAGTAGATGTTTGGAATCTTTTTGAGCAAAGGATTAAAACTTTGTAAACTACTTATAACAAAATTATTTTCAACTTGCACCAGTAAAAAGCTTTTTGTCACCTTATTAACGAGTTCACGCATTTTTATTCTAGTTTTTCACACCTAATCTCAGAGTAGAGTTAGTAACTCATACTTCTAGAAAGAAAATTTTGACCTTTTTTCATCAGTTTAAATTCATGAGGTATTAGATATCGCGACCTTACGATATTTTATCCAAAGGTTCCAAACCACTTGTTTTTTTCTGATCAGTGCAGTTAGTGAAATGCCATTTGACAAAAAACTTTTGTTGGTATTACACAAAAATTGATGTCACATTAACTGTCAATTTGTTGGTACCAAAAAAGTAGTGACTTAATGTATTTATTGTAGCATACTAAGTGAATCATGGCGAGCTGAAAAATGATGATTTTCATGTCAATTTGGTAAACTTAGAAAAATTCCTGATGACAGTGTGAGTATTACTTGAGACTTTTGGATATGGTTTAATTACCAAAAAAATCACATTGGTTTGTTAATTGAATTTCTATATTGCAGTCAGATGGGCAGTTTTTTACACCATCTAATAGTTTATGCATTAGGTGAATAAAGACTGGTGTTGAATATAAAAAAGGTCATTTAGTTAAATATTCTAAAACATTGTGATAGTGAATCATTGTGACTTTTTCAGGAACACGACTTTGCAATGTTTCTTTAGAGAGAACATTTAGTGAAATCTAGTCTATGTTGAGCACTAACAAATGCATTAAAGTCAGGTTGTAACTACAGGTAGAAATGCAAAGCACATGCCAACCATAGAAACAATATCTTTACCTTACGTCAGCAAATTTCATTACTGAGAAGATTCATTAAATTTTGTAGGTAAATCCAAAATACATGTAAACCAGGACTTTATAAGGGTTTTCAGAAATTTGGAGCATTCTCATTTTTGAGAGTTGGTATGACACTCTAAGTGATCCTGATTTATTGTGCTCTCCAAGGGTTTTCTCTGCCTACATGTATCTGAGCTATAGCTAAACATCCCTGAGCATGTTGTCCACATTGTATGATAGAGGAAGAAACACAAGTGCCTCTCAACCTTATTGTTTTAACCTGTTTGAAATGCTTTGACATTAACCGTGCTAGTCTTTTAGCACAAATTTTACCTATAAAAAATATATTTTGAATGTTTTGCATAGTTCTGGACATATGCGTGAGTGTTTGATGTTCTCTACATAATTTGAATGATATTTCAAGTTTTTTTGTACAAGCCATCATGATGGTGATGAATAATTTCTGAAAGTGGCCATGTGGAGTGGTAGACATCTCGATGAAACTGACTAAAGCAAGATGGTTCCGGTTTCTCTAGCTGACGCGAGCTGCAAGCTTGCATGACCATCCAATCTTGTGCTTTAGATTGAACACGTGTAAACATATAGAAATGTTAAAAAGCACGACAATAAACAGCTTTAACAAATTATTGAATGGTACACGACCTTGTTGATTTTGTTGACTAATTGAGTATTTAACAAATTAAATATTTTAGTTTCATTCATATTTTCTATAAAATAGTTGCAGTGTGTGTGGAGTAAAAAGATCACAATACTTTTGTTTATTGTTTCAATATTATAGATTTTACGCATATGGATAAAACAGATTGTATGACTATTGAGCTCATAAAGAATCCAGGGCATGAAAATTAGGCAATTCATGTCATACAAATAAATTAATTCACAAATTTCTAAATAAAGTTGCTAGTCTGTGAGATGCTAAAGTTGTGTGATGGTGGCTGTTGGTACAACTTTTGAGAGCACCATAATCTTTCTTTGTGATAACAATGAACCCTTAATGACTGGTTCCTTCATGATACACAGACTTCATGCAGCATGTTAAGCAGGATTTACAACAATTAGTGAAAAATATGAAATTCATCCTTTTCTCATATAGTATTAAAAGATCAGCAGAAGGTTGTTGTCAACTTTAATATTCTTATTATTGCTAGTTCACTTGAGTCGTCTGTGTTGATTTGAGTTCAGGTTTGTTAAAAATTAACAACTAATAAATTACAAACTCTACCAAAATTTAAAATTAAACTAAAAATCTAAAATGGTTTAATTTTGAATTATAAATAAGTTCTCATAAAAAATTAGCCGGTTCTTTAATATCTATGCTTAACAGTTCAAAGTTATGAGCTTGTAAAAGTGCAAAGTAAAATAAAAGGGAATGCTTGGGAACTACAATTTCCTATATTATATTTGAATTGTTTTGTTGATCCGCTGATACATGAACAACACTATGCACAATTAATTTATATTTCAGAACCAAAAAGTCACAAAAATTAGGATACTACAAAATATTATAGTTGCTAAAATGTTCTAATATTGTCCATAATACATTCAAATGAAATACATTCATGCATTCATATTTACCAATCACGTTACTCTTTGGATTTATATTTCTCTTGTCTGCTCTAAGGATTTTTGTCAGTATTCACGTCAAATTATTTACTCCTTGCGGAGTATCCTTTATGGAGCTTATTATGTTGTCCTGTTTTGTTTACAAACATACATATGCACCCTGCAACCAGCGCTCCTCCAATCACAACTCCAGTACCCATTCCTATTCCAAATCCAACGGCAACCGCCAATAGAACTGTAACAAGCAGGAGAAAACTTGTAAGATGGCTTATACAATAATTTTGGTTAGTGGTTAAAATCGGACAGCAACATCACCCTGACCATTCAACAAGGAGCTTGAAATTATTTAACCATCATAACATTATAAAAATTTGTATGGCTAAAATACAGGTCTAGAATTAATAACATAAAAAATGATGCAATTTACTTAACCTGAAGTTTCTCCTTTTACTCTTGGTTCCGATTCATACTCCAATCTAAAAAGATTGACACATGTTATATTATCTCAATGCGTCTCAATACAGCAGTGTTAGTTTTTACTAAATAGTATGACTTTTTGATACATAAAAGTCCTGTAGTTACCATTATATGAAACCTTACAGAAACAAAATAATACAATTACGCATAAAAAATTGGTTTTTTGCGTTATTGAAATAACAAAAATATGATTATAAAAAAGTGTTATAAAACTTCAAAACTATGAAAAAAAATATAGTACACAGTGGTACAATAGGATTTGGGTTGAATTCGTATCCCAACTTTGGTTTTAGGTAAAAAACTGTCTCTCAAAACAGATTTTCTCCATTCAAACAAGGTAATATATACTAATGTATTTTAATGATTTGAAACCACTCCAAAATACATATTATTAAAATATATACAATGTGTTAAAAGTTAGGGTTCAAATAGTATATTAAGTTTGAAAACTATATTTACTGACCATAACTTTATTTACCTAGTTTAGTTACTGGAGTAACCTGAAATGCATAAGTGATTATCATCGGGAATAAATGGAGCATTACAACTTATCATGTGTGGTATGTATCATAATCAATTCCTATCTTTGAGGCAGGCACATAGCATAAATATAAAATTTATTTTAAATTAATTTAACTTACTAAACACATATTTAAACCTTAAATTTAGTTTTAGTATTCAAATTTTATACTAAGGTTACATTTAGTTATAACCTAATAATCTGTCACTAATCTGACACCAATAATCTTTTTACATAGTCACAGCTTAGTTTTCGTGATACATAAAATGATCATTATATTTGCTTAATCTACCGACTTTATAAATTGATATAACTTCACCGTCTATTTCAAAAAGCTCGTCCTCAAAAACATACTTCTTTCATATATAAAGATATGATAAATTAAAAATATTTTGTTCTAGTGGTTATATTTTGTTCTGGTCTTGTAGTTGGTGTGAGATTTTGAAAGTAAGTTTTACTGTGTTCTAGTTGGGTGCTTGCTTTAAATCTGCAGATTCTCTATTTGTTTTAATTGTAGTTCAAACTTTGTTTCCGACAATCCTAGTGAGGTTTTAAACAGATGTGAATGTGAAAAGACCTTGCTTCAACTATAAAATAGATTTTGAAAGTGCAAATCGGAGTATTACCTAAAAAATTAGCTAGTCTTGGGTGTCCTTGAATCAAAATCATTGATATTTGGGTTAGAATATGAATAGTTTTGTGTCAATAATATGAAGGGTGCAAAAAAGTAACTATTGCCAAAAGGAAAAAGTAACAGTAGAAATCTGCATATGATTATGTAGTTGACTTACATGGTAAGACTTAAAGACTGACTAGAAACACACCTTGTGTCTAGAAATAAACTATCCATAAAGATCAAATTGTTTCCACGTGTACTCTTTGCACGTGTACATTAGGCACAGCTATTAGCCACAAAATAGTAGTACACAGCCAATTAGAATTGCTCAAGTTCATAATCCGAAGTCATGATAAATTTTTTTATATAACCAAAATGATTAAAAAAAGTCTATCAAAAACTGAATCCTGCTGGCATTTTACGGGATCTTTACATTAAGACAAGACTCTTATTGGGATACAGTCAGTGTTGGTACAGAAAAGGTTGAAGAGCAGTCAAACTCTGACTGAAAAGAAATTTACCTTTACAATCTATTTTATGTTTCTGAACATTGGCAAACATATCTCATTCATTTTGTGTTCTCCTATATAGCTATTTTAGGCAATTTTGTAATTCATTAATTTGCAAAACCCAAAAAGCTAATCAGAAGCCAACTGCTAGTGGTAAATAATCTTTGCACAATCTAACTGATTTGGATATAGCCGATTTTGAATTTAACACAGATAAGTTTAATTCAGTCGGTTGTTAACTTTAATTCAAATTCTCATATAATATATTGCACAGTGTTTGGCGATCTTAGCAACCATTTACCTATATTTGCCTTTTTCTACTTCAACGCAGTGGATCACAACAAGCTTTAAAGACAGTTTTAGCAAAAATTGTTGATTATCCATCAATCAATCTTGAGTTTTGAAAAATATGTTGGCATGAAGCTTTAAAAAAACGCAAAAATGTTGATTATATTTACAATATTTTACAGGTCTGACAACCAAAAGTGTTGAACAAAACACATCTTTAGCTGAACACACAAAAAGTACTAAGTCTGCTACTCCCCAAAAGCCTTAGATTAGTTTGAAACTATTATACAAAATTCAACCATAGAATAATCTATATAAAAGATGCACGTTTGCTCCTCTAAACTCTAACCTTTCCAAAAAACATAAGCTATTAAAAGAATCTGTAAACAGAGAGATTAAAAAGGCAACAACAGACTACTTTTAAAAATGCTCAAAGAAACCAGATTCCTTAGTGTCCTAACCAAAGTGTCATCAATAATTGATAACCCACCTTGTGATACAGACATTGCTAACGTGTTAAACTTGCATTTTACCACTATAGCAAATAAATTGGCAACTCATTTAGATAGGAGTCATTTATTAACGAAAATCCTGAACTCTTAAATGAAGTTGAACGATGATGGAGAATCAACTTTCTTTACATTTAGATATGCGTGGGTAAATGATATACAAAGAGCAGTAAAACAATTTAATGTGAACAAATCTTGTGGTTCAGACAGAATATTAGCTTTATTTGTAAAATAACTTCCTCAGCTATTGTTACTCTCTTATAATTTCTTATTAAATAAAATTTAAAAACAGATATATTTCCATCTAATTTAAAACATGCTATAGTAACCCCATTATATAAAAAGTAATTTAAATCTATGTAATAACTATCATCCCACTTTATTACTTCCAATTTGTAACAAAATGTTTGAAATTTTTTGAACAACCATTTGCTATGCTTTTTGGAAAATAATAATATTTTAGTTTCCAACCAATACAGTTTCAGAAAACAACTATCTTCACCTGCCAATGTCCTTGCGAAGTTTAAAAATCAGACTTTACAAGCCTTTAGTTTTGGGATGTGTGTTAAGGAGTTTTGTATATTCAAAAAAAAATTGATACCATAAATCGTAACATGCTGACAACCAAACATGAAAAACTCAGCTTTGACACTACATCTTGTCAATGGTTTTAAAGTTATCTAAGAAGCTGAACACAGTCAACTAAGTTTCAAAGTAAAATTTTATTATTACCAACATTAATTTATGGAGTTCTTCCAGACTCTTTGGTCATTCATTGTTTTTAATTTACAGAACAATTTACCTAACGGTTTGCAACATTTTTGCTCTATAACATAGGCGCTGTATACTTATGTAAACTCCAAATTAACTTACTGTGTTAAAGTGTGGGTAAATGCTCCAGCTGTGTACTTAAATCATTTATTTTTCTTCAAAAGAGGCTAGTTTGTATTATTTGTAAAAAGGTTCTTATATCCTACTAAAGAGCTTTTGTAAACTTGTTTTAAGGCTGTGACGTTCTTTTGTTATATAAATATCGTACTTTGCTTTGTGCTTTCGTAACATTTCAAGACTGTCTTCAAAACATTGTACCTGTAAAAATTATGAAACAGAGTTTTATAAATTTACCCATTCTACCATCTAGCTCCGCACCCAATCATCAAAAAACTACATACCAAGAACCGGTGCTATAGCACTAACTACATGTACATATATACGTTACAACATAGTACCTTTTTTGAATTTAAAAATAGTCTAAGAATTCATTTTCTGGAGTGGGGAGTGAGAATATACTTTTTTTCCTGCTATCGTCTAACTGGGGCTTGCCTTGACCGGCTCGCCATTGCATACATGCCTCATCATCATCTCATTTGCGTTGTTATATTTATTGCTCATTAATTTAAATTGTTTATAAACTCTTATGTTGGCAACGATTTGATGTGTTTATTGTTTCATTTTTTTGTTCTATTTTTTCTTTTGATGAAATAAACAAACAAACAATAACGTTAAAGATATAAGGCTTGACTCACCTAAACGACATGGTAGAATCTAATCTTTTCAGCTGTTCAACAAGGAATAAGCTGAGTCTGAATAAATGCTCAACGAAGAGTAAAATGCTATTCTGGTTGAGACGAATATAATAATAAGATTAGGGCCATAACACGTGCGCCTCTTTACTAGGCTGAACCAATAGGAAAGGAGTGCATTGGCCATGAAAAAATCGATTCTAGCTCTAATTGAGTTATTTATGCAATCATCATATGATCAGGAAGTATGGTCAATTTTTCTTACTGAAGCCCAGTTCTATAATAAAATTTGAATACAAGGTCAAATATTGGATGAACTTTATGATCATTACTTAAAAAGAATCTGCGTATAATAAAAAATTGAAAATAGAGATTGAAACATAAATAGCATAAAACACTCAACAGTTTAAACTAATATTTCAAAATGTTATGTATTATTTACAGATTACTTGCTGCATGCGCTTTATCATAAGGTAGTATATGAGCCCTAGTTGTTAATATACAATTTTGCTGAAGTATATCAAAAATTCAAATCTAATCCTTCAAAACTATTGCTTTTTGAAATTTTCTGTTGCAATATTTTTACCCAAATGCTTTATATACAAAAAAGATAAATACAAAACTAGATTCAAAACAAGACCTACCAACCTTGATCAGTAATGTGGCCACTAATGGAATGCTTAGCCTTCAATACCTAGTTTTCCTAATGATGTGTTTAATTTTTGTTACACTATTTAAAAGGAAAACCAAACAAATCATCAATATAAAGAGCTCAAAAAAGACGCAAATTTTTTTATTCAAGTTTATGAGTAAGTTGGGATTTGAGTAAGCTGGGATAGATGACACTAAAGTACTATGAGCTACCATAGATTATCTAAAGTCACCAATGGGTTTTTTTCTACAAAAGGCAGTTTATTTAGCCGTATTCAAATTAAACTATTTTCAAAGTTTTCTAATAAAACAACACAATAACTCAGCATGGGCATCTGGCAATATGACAGTGCACCTGTACTTAGCACAGTACCTTGTTTAGCCACAGCATTTTGATTAGGGTCTGACTACTACTTTCATGGTTAATAGTTGATAAAATATTTACATACTTTTTTTCCATTTTGTCTTTTTTTCACTTTTACTAATTTTATATTGCTGACATTGAATGCAATTAAAAAGCAAGATTTTTACATTGAAACTTTCCGCAAATGTCTGTATCATAGTAATTCAATAGTTGAATAGATGATGATTTCAAGTGCAATCAATAGATAGTAAGCTGTAGGCTCCAGTCAGGCACTCATACTCCCTCCCAATGACTAAGCTTTTCTAATCCCTCACAATGACTAAGGCATAGATTATTATTATAATAGCATTTCATGATTTTCATTGCAATGACCTTTGTTCTGCTATAGATTCATTAACATTTACTGCTGAATTGTGACTTTAGCTTTAGGGTTATAAAGCGTTACTACTCAAAAAAGTAATAAATGTCTTCTTTAAAAGTCTGAATGATACAGCTATAATTAGCGCAAAACATATACTTAGCCGTGGTATTTGTACACACTCCTTAAAATCACAATAAATTCATCAAAATTATCTAAAACAGAGAAAGCTTGTCAACTGTTATGGCTAATATAATACTATTTAATTCTCAATATAAACATTTTAAGAACAGCTGGTCTACATTAAATTCATTGTTACATATGTTGTGAATAAGCTTTGATCTTATAGAAAATGCTTGCATTCTTTAGAACGCAATATTAGTAGCTGATAAAAGTTTAGCGACTAATTAGTTTAGCTGATATTTTTCCTATTTTTAATCATTTGCTAACAAACTTACAAATAGTATAGAAAATTAAAATATTTTAATCTAATCTACCTATATAATTTAAATTAACAACCTTTCATTTACCATTCGAATGCAAAAGACTTTTGTTTTCATTAACAAGTCCATTCTCTTACAGGTTTTGTCATTTTTACTTATTTTTTCAAAACTACTAAAGCTTCTAGTTAAAAAAGGAAACAGCTTTGGTTTTGGCTGTTGGTTCATTGGCAAAAAACTGACATCTGAAATCTAAAGGAGGTATATTTAGACTAAATTATTAAAGTGTTTCAGTCATCAAACTTTACCTTTAAATTAAAAAACTTTAAACTTTTTATCATTAAGTCTAGAAACTTTTCTAAAAAATGAAGTTTTGTTTGTTGATTTATTTAACATAACTGTCACTATGTTTTGTGAATAAATATGGAATACTTTCACCGGTGATTGGAATACTAAAAAAACATGCCTAGACATATCAAAAACCAATTTCAATAGTCTAGTATATAGTTTATAGGTGATAAATATACAGTCTCAAATAAAATTGTATAACATACTACCATTTAGTAAGCAATATGGTGTTGGATTCTTAGACTCCATCCCTACTAAATTAGACAGGTCAGCTGCTAGCTATGCGTAGCATCTGGCTTGTTATTTGTGATAAGCTCAATAGTCAGTCAGTCATTAATAATCAAATTTGTGCTGTTAATTTCTGTGAGTCAGAAATGTAAGTAATCCATACAGCTTATATCAGTCCTGATTATTAATTTTCTAACGTTATATTAGTATTGTAAAACAAATGAGGTAGACTGATGCAATATTACTTCATATTGATTTTAGCTGATATTAAATTATAGTAGCTGAAAATTCCCTGTTCAGGGAAATATATCCAGCTAAGTATGCCTTGGTACAGCTGTATCTCCTTATGAGTATGTATTTGCAAACTATTGCTTTACTTTGCAAATTAGTGTTTAGTTCGTCCATCAACATTTTTCCATTAAAACATACGTAAGATCCGTCATTATGTCATGGTAATAGCTCCAGATTGTTTCTGATTTAATTTAGTCATATTGTTAAAACTCACACTTAATGATCAATATTAATTTAGTATTTTCTCCCTTTCAGTAACTTTCGGCCTTCTGCCAGCCAGTTTACTAAAAATTGCTGATTTGGCTCCATGAATTGCATCCAATATTTTTCTACTTCAAACTCGAGGTTTTTTCGACCTAAAAAAATTGTGTTATATACTTTATTTTGCCAACATGTTACCAAACAGTCCTTTGCAAAATACCCAATTTATCTATACTTTTTGCATTGCTAAAACTTTGTGAAGCTATGACTGCTATGAAACTAAAGTGATATTCGACAATATTCCTTACTCTCCAAAAACTATTACTTTCACCACCATCAGAATCAGTGCTGCCACTTCCATTATCTGTGTGATCACTAAAATTTTAATCTGAATAGGCAATGTCATCAGCCTAAGCAATTCATCATTTTTGAACTTGGGAAGTATTTGCAAAAACCATAATAACACAAAATAGTTGGAACTTGAAAAAAAAAATGCTTGGTTTTGAGCTTGAAACAAAGATTAAAACTGATTTGCTAATTTAAGCTAATTTTATAGAGAAATTTTCAAACAACACTGTCAATACCATTAAGCTACTAAGTATCGGTGATAATGGTATAAACAAATAGCACAATTCAGGTTCTACGCAATTGCTGGGAAATTCGCAAAGCAAGTGCATACCACGGTTTACCCTAGATTTAACATAAATGCGCATACGGCAGTAAAAAGATGACTGGCTGCCCTTATAAAAGCATTTTTAGTATACTGATATTAGGCACCACGATTGGCGCTAAACCGCAAAGCGCCAAAACATTTCATCAAAAGTCTAACAGCAACTTGTGCTCTTAAATCGGTGGAGCTAAAAAAATCTTCTCTTTCCAAGTATTTTAGCTTCCAAGGATATGCAAAGACCAATACTGTATTGATTGCAAACAATGGGTGGCACTAATGAAAAAATTCCAGTGAGACTAATGGAAACAATTTTGTTAGTGAAGCTTTTCCCCTTGACAGCTCTTGCCTCAAAGCATGTACCAATGCATAACTTGCAATAATGCAGTTATGAACCATTTTGGTTGACATAAGAACTTTGGAATCAGCACAAAGTGTTACATGCTATGTTCAACTAGGCCCTACAGCATAATTCAAGCACATTAAAATTTATATTTAAAAAAGATTGTGCTTAAGTTGGGTGAATAACTATCAGCGTTATTACCATTTGTTTATTTTAACAGACTAATGGAAACATGGATCTTTTGATGCTGTGCATTTTTATGCACTATGACAGATACTGACTGGAATGGTTAAACACACCTACTAAGTTTTATAAACATAGCAGTGCACTTCTATGCCAACTGCTCGTAATTCGCCAAGCATTGCATAAACAGGTCATACACAGCACATATAAATTCAGCCAAGGTTATTTACAAACTGTTAGTGATACCGTATCTAATGTTGCTGTACTAGGATAACTCTTGCTTTGTGTCAGACAGATGAATGATGTGCTCGCTGTAACTGCACTGTTTATTATCAAACCTGACCATACACATTATACATAAACTTAAATGATTCACCAGAAGCTCTACCAAGGTTAAATCACAATCACAGGCGTTGAATTTGTGTTGCAATGCCCCTCTACCAAAGACATTACATTCTTTTTCTGTTTTAGGACAAAACAGACTTTGAACAGACGCCACCAAACAAGCAAATGAAGAAATAGTAAGGCATAAAAACATGGTTGAAAAACATTGATCCGATTAAAATAGGCATGATATGATGAATATATGAAATGATGCAAGTATTTATTCTATAAAAAGCTGGAAATGCAAATCAGAGATACTATTTATGAATATATATGTATCGATAAGAGAATACAGCAATATACTTGCACATTCTAAAGTGTTCTAACATAAAATCTGCGTGTTGGGTAATAGTCTGCCCACAAAGTCTGTTTTCTTGAAGCTTATAGGCTACTGAAATGCCGACTCGTTTAAGGGCAGCCAATTTTGTTGAGTTCCTCGGGGCAATGGTTCCCTTGTAGAAACCCTCCCTTGCGGCATCAGCAATTTGATGCGCATCACACGACGACACATCTGCAGCAGAGCTAGCTTCAGGAACTAATTTGACAAAAGTTCAGTTGCCTCTTGTATATTTTTCACTACTATCAGTCACAATGATCTCTGACCCATGTTCTGAGGTAACATTGTCTTTTGAATTTCCAAAAGTTGGCTCAAGCTTACATGAGCAGATGTTCTGTAAAGGCCGGGTATTACCTACATGTACCTCAACACTACCAGCATTGGGTTTTTATCCGCATAACTTTTATTCGTACATCTAGCTAGTGGCTTCCTATCAACAGCTTGCTTGTGCACTGTACAATCTGGTTTTAGGTTTAGCATAGATATTTTGTTTGCATCTCATGACTACACATGAGTGTGAATGAAGTAACACCAGTGATATTATGATGAGTTGAGCGGTATGACATCGAACATTTTCTCAAACCTTTTCCTAAGTTTAAATGGTTACTGTGAGCAATACGCAGTGATTTCGACAGTGTCCTATTTGCTCTTTCAATCTCCTCATTGGCTTGCGACCGAAGTGGAGTAAGGAAACTCATCAGATCTAAACTGGGGGGTCATTGTCAGTTTTCAGAGCTTCACAAAATCCCAGCTTACTGAATACTGTGTCTAAAAACTCAATATTTTTCTCACTGGTTGTGGTTTGCATAAATGCACATTTTATAAATCTAGCACAATAGTCAACTAGCACAATCAGGTGTCGACCATCTGACAGGGGTCAAAAAATTCTGAACTGAGAAACTTCCATGGCTTGTTTGGAAAACTTTTCATATTCAAGGGCTGTTGTGCATCGGGCTGACTGACCATCAAACAGTCAATGCAGTCTCTACAAAACTTATCTGCCAATACCCTGCCACCACACTTTACTCCTAAGCCTTTGCTTACATTTCACAATGCCTTGATGGCTTTCAAAAGCTAATGAAGCTACACAATTTCTCGGTGCACTTGAGACCACCATTCTATTACATCTAAGCAAAACATAGTCAACTTCACTAAGGTCAGTACTAACTGATTTGTATTCAATGTCACAATCAGTTAAATCATTTGTTTGCAGACTTTGAAATACATGTCTCATTTCATCACAACTATTTAATGCTGTTCTAAGTAATAGGCACTGACTGTTTGGCTACCTTATCTGCATACTTATTACCAACTACAGCAGCTATAATTTAACTCTCTACAAATGCTTTAATCATTATTGAGAGAGGTCAGGAAAATTCTGCCTGTCTGGCTTGTAAACAAATTTATACCTTAAAAACTGCCAGCGCAATGACCATCACCTTATTCTTGTCACAGGCTTCGATCTAGCATTGTTAAAATAAACGCCAGTAGCTTATGCTCCTGCAATAAAATGGAACCCAGGCCAATATGACTAGCGTCTGCATTTTATTCATTCAAGGCTCCATTGTCAATGTGAACTAGAGTTTCACACTTACTCATCAGCTGTTCGACGTTTTTAAACGCTTGGTTTTGCGCTTCTTTCCATTTGAATTCTACCTTTTTGTAAGTCAAGCGACGAAATGGTTCAGATAAACTTTGGAACAAAACGACCCACAAAATTTACCATGGTAATAAAGCTTCTACATTTACTGGCATGTCTTGGTGGTGCAAACTCTATAATTGATTTCACTTTGGCTAGGACAACCGAAACACCTTTGTCTGATATTACATGGCCTAAGGACTTTACAAAGTCTATTCTAAACTTGCACTTTTTAGGGTTCGGTGTCGATCATGTGTCCTTCAAACGTTGTAAGAGAGCACGCAACCTAGCATCATACTATTTTCACTAGAAACACTTAGAACAATATCATCGGCCATATTCTGCACACCTAAGCCTACATGTAGCATAGCCTGCTGAATAGTGTGTTGAAGATGTTCAGGGCTAGCACTTGTACCCAATGTTAAGCGTTTATACGAATAATGACCAAATGAAGTAACATAAGTAATATTTTTCTGAGACTTCTCAGCCAACTCAATTTAGTGGAATCCCTGCCTAAGATCTAGCTTGGAAAATATTTTCCCAATCTCTAAATTAGCTAGCATTTCTTTTGTCGTAGGAATTAGATTGCGCTTTCGCAAAATTGCTTTCTTGGCCTGGTGCATATCCTTTGACTGGCAAATATCATCAGAATCCTGCAACACATGATTCTGCACTGTGTTGCAACATAGGTGCACAGTAGCCCTACTAATGTGGCTTGCGCAATATTAGCTGGGCTATAGTGCACCTATGGCTCCATCACCATAATCTCATGCTGAGGTTGAGTGATTTTTGCTATAGTTTTTCATGTTCTGCTCAACTTGTATTTAACCTGATATATTTACTGATATGCAGTTTATTTTTGTATTGTTTCTATTGATAAAAATAAAAACATACACACACGCACTCGCTTACGCAAACGTGCACGCACACACACACATACCACAACAAGCAGGCTCACCCATGTTGTTCCCATTCAAACCACTGGCTCAATGATATCGACAGCTAACAATTCATCATTTTTGGCCTTTACTTTTGCGCGATAGCCAATTGGCAGCCTAGGCACTGGCTGGGCAACTAGAGTTACATCTTGGTCTGTGTGGAATTTCACAGAGAAACCCCTCAGCCTACATATCCCATTAAAATTTCAAGAAATTGCCCTACGACTTCACATGGCTGGTCATGCAAAATGTTACAAACTACCCTATCACTATGAGACAACAAACTGAGGTCATTGGCTGCCTTAGCACTAAGTGAGCATTTAGCAATACCATTGAAAACAAAAAATGTGTTTTTACTGTTTTATTTGCAGAACTAGCTTCAGCTCTAATTTCACCTAACAAATCTAATGGCTTATTGCTACTGCATGCAAACAGTTCAATAGATGTAAGCTTAAGTGTCACTGATCCTTTGATCCTATCACAGGCCTGTCTATCAATAAAGTTGTTACAGACACCTGCGTCTAATACAAATGAAATTGTTTTACTATTTATTTCGACTTTGCGCCTGAGCATTCAAGTCCTGTTGTCGTTGACTGCCACCAGACTGTCACTGTCGCATTCATTTTGAGTTTCTTGTACTGTGATTATCAACAAATACCTTTTAAATTAGTTAGTCCCAATATAATATCCATTTTTTACAGGCCTTACACTATAATTTGGTCGCTGGGCATTCAGTAGAAGACGATAAATGTCCTTATTCACTACAACGATGACATATCTTATTATCTTTGCCGCCCTTTCCATTATCACCCGAAGTAGCATCTGCTACTTTATCATGCTCAGCATTAAAATTTTCATTATTTCAAAGTTTGGCAGCCTTTTTATGCACAGCTGAAACTGTCTCTGGCTCTTGGAATGACATTTTGTCCGCATTTTCATCCAATTTGACTTGCAGAGCTGCATCAATAACAATTTGCAAAACTGCTTGATCTGATGAAGTCAAATGACCCAAATGACTGTAACTAGTAACTAGTAAATAAATGACTCACTGTTCACATCATAACTGAACTGTTCCAATACTTTTTTCTCTAGGGCATTTCCAAATTGGCAACTTCTAGCGTAGCTCAACTACAAAATCGTTTATGCTCTCACCTTTTGTTTTCTTCACTTCTCAGAACTTTGCTCTCTCCACAATTTTATTTGTTGCGGCACCATAATGTGATCTCAATGCCTACTTGATGTCAGTGTAAGACATAGCGCAAGGTTTTCTTGGCGACACTAGGTCAGACTACTCATCATATTGTGACTCTGAAATCTAATAACTAACACATATTTGTTTTTGCCACCAGCAGTGTAGGGCAACTCAAAATAATTCTGTAGTCATGTGATATGTGACTCAATAATACCACTAAATGGATGCGCGATGCCTGAACTACCTGCAGCCATAACTCACAAGAAAATAAAACTCCACATGCAGCAGAATCCGAACCAAACTAGCAAAATTTTGACATCAAAAATGACTATAGAATTATCTTTGCCCTCATTTTATTACTGTTGTATTAGATTTATTCTTGATTTATATAAGATAGATGAATGCTTTGCTTGGTGTAACTATATTGTGTATTATCAAGCCTGACCATACAAAATATTCCTCAAGTTACATTATTCATCAGAAGCTGTACTAAAGTCAAAACACAATCACAGGTGTCAACATAGTGTTAGAATGTCCCTCTATCAAAGACGTTACACCCTACTAGCATTCTATAGGTAGACTGCATCGTGGAAGCTTCTCAATATTTTTAAAATTTTGCTGACAGTTTTAGACTTACTTGCTTATAGACAAAATATATGTCTAGATTCTTGTATGATGCATCATCTATTTTTAAATAAATAATCCTAACCAACCAAATTTTAGTCCAGTCAAATTTTGGTATAATCCTACATTTGGGATATCTGTGCCATGCTTCAGAAACTTTTCAGTTTTCCAGTTTCCTAAAATTATTTATTACTGAAGTTGATATGACTGCTGTAAATTTTCAAAAGATCATTCTCTCAAACTAGCCAGCCATGGAAATCCTGGATGTCAGATTTTTGTGCATGCATAACAAAATGACGAGCATGGATAAAAGCTATAAGTAAACTATCTAAGTTGTAAATAAAAGGTAACTTTTTTCTTCAAGTAAATATTGCAGTTGCATAAACATAGCAGTAAAAATGTATAGAAAAAACTAAAATTGGAATTCGTTAATTTTTTTTGTTTCGAATCTGTTAATATTCAATTTAAAACCAACAAGGGCTCTCAATTAATTGCCTGAAATCAATAAGACAGCGTGACAAAGCATCGACAGACAGTAAATACGAAATGACAAATAAAAATAACTTGAAAATCACTGCAAAAGAACAGATAGATAATTACACTTTCTCACTTTCAATTCTAACATTCATAGGTTAAAGGCAACATAGAATAAATTGAAAAAGATAATGTCATGTCAATCAAATATAAAACAAACATGAGGCAAAATTAAAATATGGAAAAATGGACCCAGACAAAAATGGTACATAGGGGAAGAGTAACACGGAAGAAAAAAATATATTGGCAAAGGAACATGGTTGTGAAGTAAACATGGCAAATAATTAAATTGGAAGAAAAATAACAATTTATCTGACTATTTCAATGGTTACCCAGAAATTAGCTCAAGCTGTTGATATACTACATTGAAGAGTGGCAATTAGAAAAATAATACTTACCGGTGAATCTTAAACGGGTTCTGCTAATTATAAACTAACTTTTTATAGAGATCAATGGTAGACTACATTAGTCCTTTTAACTCTGCAGGCAGCATATTGACAATGTGTTGTTCTTTTAAATAAATATGAATTAAATTATCTTTCTAGAATCCATATTAGTTATAGACCAATTGCTTGCAAAACACTCAGCAAGACACTAAATGGCAGAGCAAACTTGAATGGCTGCCTATTTTTTCCCTTGCAAGGTAAGTAAAACTTCTTAAAAAGGCTTGATGCAGCAGTAAAACTAAAATTATGAGCGAAAACTGGTTATAACAGTGTTTGCTAATTGGCCAGAGTTCAACGCTTTTTTGTTAATTAAAATACAGTTAACAGTTTTACATTCACTTCCTCTAATAATGTACGCTAAGTAATAAAGACAAATGCCTGAACTGTGACAATGTCTGTAATTCATAAGTAAGTGTAGGAGAACCTTAAACTAAGAACTACCTCTTTTACCAGTAGTTACTAGTACTTTGCGCAGAGATGAGACAACTCTATTCATTTGTAATTTTTAAATGATGCAACATCACTTTTTTTTGCTGCAATACTAACATAAACCTCAAAATTATTTGGCCCCATAGTAAGAGAGAGCTCATCTTTAGAGATTGTTCTTAAACTATTGCCCAAAAATAAAATGAATCCAATGAAGTGGATGAGCGAGCAATGATTTTATGAGCCTTAAATAATGGTAGTAATAAGTCTCATACAAAGCTTGAAAATGGTTCACAACAGTAATATTATTGTACAAGTTAAATATCTGTACTTTTGGCACTTATTAGATTTTTTTTCTATAAATGCAATTTTGGAAATATAAAACTGCAGAAAAAAACAAAAGTTAATGAAAATAACACTTTGTTATTGTGGAAAGTCTTTTATTGATATGTAAAGCTAGCAATTTTATTTTGCATCCCGTTGTTTCAGGGAGAAGTTTGAGTAACTATAGTTGATAAATCGGAATATAGTAGTGTTGTTTTCATAATTTTTGTCCTACTAATAATTTTCAGAAACATCATTTTGATTCCTTCATTTTTAAAAGTTCTCGAGTATGGCTGTTTGCAAACACTTTATGTAGTCAACTTAACATTTTCTAGTTGACCAAAAATTAAAAACTCAAGCTTTAATTTTACCACTAAATCCAGGATACCAGCTTTCATGAAAGTTGTCCAATCTAGTAATGCTAAGCAACTTTAAAAATCTGTATCGTCTTATTCTGATAAGCCACCGCAAAATTCTGTGGTCCTTTTTTCTACTAAACAACTATAAATAGGTTGTGCTCTTTAGTCCTACTAAGCAACTTTCCTACTAAACTTCTTGGTATGTAGTATAATATGAAACGCAGGAAATGTTGTTCATAGAATAAAAACTAACTGTATGTTTTTTTTTAAAGTATTAACAAAATGACAGTATTTCTATTTTACTTTTAGAAACTACGAAATTTAACAAAGAATTAGTTATCCTGTTCAAAAGAAGCAAAGGCACATTTGTGCATTTTTGATCTGATAGGAAAATAAGATGGGTATCTCGATTAAGCTGTTGAATTTGATCATCTTTACAATGCACAAAGAAACTCACCTTTATCTCATTAACCAAACTCTGAAATGCATAACTCATGTAGTAACAACTTTCCGCCTTAGAATGGAGACTAAAAATGAACACCTTTAGAGATCAGATCTTGATTCGTCGACTAGCTAAAAGTTTAAGTAAATAATATTTGATTTTCATCTAATAAGTAAATACTCATTTTTGTCTCATTAACTAAATTCTGAAAAAGCTGGCTCATATTACCTGCAGTATAACAGTTATCCATAACAACTCTAATTCTTTATTGGTATCGAACTTGGAGATACTAACTGCACGATGTGTGAGGCCTACGACTCACTCAATGGAGTTTGCTATCCGTGTGAAACGTGGTGTTTGGCTCTTGGCTTTCAAGGCTACATATATAATCGATCTTTTGATAGCTGCACATGTACTGGAGTGTTGTGATTTTTAGTTGACGCAAAAAAGAATGTCAAATTTTAGGATGCAAGTCAGGAAAGAAATTGGAAAAAAATATATGATTGCTGGAAGTGCAGATTTTAGCTATTATCTGCTGAAATTGGCAAATGAATTAACAAACTTGGCTACAATTGCTCACTCTCCTGCTTGTACTTGTACAGAGTTTAGGTGTGTGAAATGTGTTAAATATAAAAATGTAGAATGTACAAAACCATATATAATATCAGTTGCGCGTATAAAAATCACAAATGGAACCTGCAAGATTACAGAGCACCCATTTTCGGCTTGTGTCTCTAGTTTGATGGTAACAAAAGACTGCTAAGATGACCAAAGCATGAAGCATAAAATTATATGTTCTTTCATGGTAGGTTGGTTTGGGTTTAAAGAGGGTGTTAAAACTGAGCTAATGTTGCAACACAAATATTAATGTACATCTGTAGCTTAGCACTCAGCTCGCAAAGCAGTTTATCTAGGCAACATAAAAGGCCTTCTCTCAAACATACTTCTACAAAGTGCAACAATATTCACAGGTAAATATTTGTTTGCTTTTAAATTAATGAATAGCATGTTTGTTTTTGACTTACTATGTGCAGGTTTTATTTGTTGAGTAATTGTTTTAAAGGGCATGTCCAATTACATCAAACAGTATAATTATTGTATCATCTAAAGATCTTAAAAACATGTAAATAAATGATTGAGTTTGTCTATAATACTGTAATGTGGTACTTTTGGTTACTGAACTAATCAACTTAGTAAACATTTGGTCAATTATTGATAATGACAAACATGAATTAATTGAAATTACATTATTTGAATTTTTATTTTATGTGAAAACAATTTTAAGAATACGCTAAAAAATGCACTTCTTTAAAAAAAGACATTTTTGCTAATGACTTGGTTTATAGCTCAAAATAATTTTTACTGTTTCCTATTCAAAATAAACTTTAGAATTCAATGCAAAAAATAATTATTCTTACAAATTAATGAGGAAGGAAGCCAAATATTGGTAATTGACATTGGTTGGAAGGAGAGAACCTTAAGTAAAGTTTCTCATACAAACCTCAACGACAACTGCCAAACACCTCAACAGGAAATTGTGAAGTGCTTTGACTAAATACCATAAAGTCTGTCTGGTCTTGATAGTATTTATTGCATAATTAAAATAGTCAGTCAGGAGATAATTTACTTTGGCTGGAATCGCTGTTGTTGCTTAGGTACACAGAAATAGTCTGATTGCTATTAGTTGTTGGGTTTCCTTTATGCAAAGTTTGTAAGGCGGACCCGTAACACGGCAAATTTCATAACCAAAGACACACATGATTGGTCTTCATCGAGTCTCAATTGTTTGCTCTTCTAAATATGAGCATATCATATTGATTTTTAAGAACTACAAAACTAGCTCTCTGCTCAAGGTTAGACACTTGCGTGTTTGATTTTAGCACCGACAAAGGTCTCCTCTCCAACATGTTTTTGCAATGTGCTAAATAAGTTACAAGTAAGTATTCACAAAACATTGGACTTCAATAGACAAGTTGCAGGTGTCTGTTAAAATTTTGTGTACGTCATGAAACACTGTTCCTGTTTTATCACTGTGTCATTTTTTTGATACTCTGCTTTTATTCCTGCCTGAAATAAAAATAAAATTGATTTCTCTTTTTTTACCAAATAAGCAAGTGAGTAGGTCTAGCCCAGATAAGTATCCTTAAAGAAGTCAAAGCACTTTCCTTCTAAGTTACTAAAAGTTAGGTGCCTATCAGATGTACGTTAGGCAGTGAGGTACATTATTTGTGATATATAGTAACTAGCCATAAGTTTGGAGTGAGGGTCCGCTCAGATTCAATTTTTGATACTTTCAAAATCTCTAACTTAAAGAAGTTTCTGTAAAAATACACTTTTAAACTGAATGCACAAAACAAGATACTATTCTTGAAAAGTCATCTGTGCCAGAGTCATGAAACCATAGTATACATTAAATATCAGAATATAAATAAGCTACTAAGTTCCTCTACTTGCGACCAGAAGATTTTATCACTTATTTACATAGCATTCAGAATATACATGTATATTTCACAAATACGCATAAAAGTGCAGCTAAAATGCAATGAGCATATAAATACCTGCACAATGTGAGAATTTTATGTCTTTTGACTTCTGTTGCTTCTATGGGTTCTTTATACACTTACTGTAGTTAAGCTGTTTCCCTTGGTCACACGAGTGACTAGGTAGCCGTCATGTGGCCGACCAGAATCCTTAGCGAGCGCAGCGTCATAAGCAAAATCAGGGCTCTGATTTGTCTTGGCATTGGTTTTATTGGCATTATCTCTCCTCTTGCTATTGGTTATTGCCCCAGCAGATGGGCCCCCAATCAACATCATGAGGATTGATCAACTAGAGCCAGAGGTAATGCTGTCAAGCTTTGAACTCAAAATGGCAATCTTCAGTCCCTTTGAAAGCCCTATCCTCCTACTGCCAATTTCTTGACCCTATGAAACTAGAGGTTCGCATCCCCAATTTCTGCCAATAACTCCCTCCTAATTACCCCTCATTGCAGTAGTACAAGGTCCTTTCAGCAAAGGGATATTTTAGAATTCATGCCAAGCATCCTGACTCAAGTTGCATCAACGTTTCTACGGGCTTGATTCGGGTGGGCTTAGCAACGTGACTATGTACAGGCCAGTGTGGTTGCCTAGCTGATTTAGCTTAGTTCGCTAGTTGAGAGACTAATCTGGATTGCCTAGTCAGCTGGGTCTCTAGTGACTCTTTAGGCTGATTTTGCTGAAATGTTTCTTTAGATCATGCCTTTCCACTTTGAGTGGCTTTATCTTTTAATCTTTGCGGCGCCAGCGAGTTTTGATTGGAGTGGGAATAAAGCTTTCATTACAATAAAAGTTTGGTGGTCAGCTTAATAGTCTGCTTCTCACTTGGTAGAACCTCGACATAGCAAGAGATTCATGCCGCTTTGAAAAAAGTAGCTATCCACTTGTCGACTTCTTCTTAGGCAAAGCTTCCTACCTAGTAAAATGTCTTGAAAGTAGCTTATGGCAAAACTATTTTTTACTTTGTTCGCTGGTTGCTTTGGCAATCAATTTAAAAGGCACAAAATGAGAGGTCTTTGGTTGATCAGTGAAAGCTTAAATGCCAACCAGGTGTAACTCGACATGAGTAAAAATAAAACAAAAAATTGACTGTAAGATATTAAATAATACTGAAATCGGTTTTGTTACCATCACTTAGAAACGTGTTGAAACAGCTAAGGACATGGCCACTTGCGGTTAAATCGGCATGGCGAGTATGCATCATATTGTATAAACAGGTTTTATGTTAGAGACTCAATTTGTATTTTTAATAATTGAGTGCAAAATAATTGTGGTTGCATATAATTTGTAAGAAAGTGTTGCTTGTCATAATACTTATCTGCTAGTAAATTAAATGGCAGTAATCCGCTTAGTAAATGTTAAACATTGAACAATACAAATAAACCACCTGATCACCACCTTGATTGTATTTTATTTGAAGATTTATTGCCTCAACTCAGTTAATTGTGTATTTGTATTGATCACTTCAATCGTTTAATTAACGTGATCTTTGTGCAGCTCTAACTTTTACAAATCACTCGAGCTGAACATGCATATCCCAAAAAAGTATAGCATATTAGCAAAATCTTCTCTGCTTCTCTTTATTTGGCAAACATGCTTTATTGCACTTTTGATATTTTATGGTCGTCTCCTCCTTAGCATGGCACTGTGTTGCACTTCTTTCTCACTGTCGAACCATTTGCAAGTATCTGAGACCGGCGACCACTACTATACAAATATATGACTGAACAAAGGTGACATAACAGTAAGAGTTGCCCATCATGTTGGTTCGAGAGCAGCCAGACTCAATAGACAACTCCAACACATATCTACCACGCTAAAAATAAACCTTTACATAGGTATTGCGGGAATCCATAAAACACCATTTAACAAATCAATAGTTGATACAAGCCACTTGCCAGTAATGCATATGCTGAGCATTTTATCTTGAAGCACTCCATTTGTTTATCTATTGTATATATTATACGGGACTACATATGTACATGTATAATTGACTTTTTGGCAGATTTTTGATTAAAGATAGACAACTTGCAGTCAAAAGCTCATGTAAGCCAACTTTGAGGTTCAAAAATTTCTCTGACAGTAGTTGAACTACTCTTTGAAGAAAGGTGTGATGAAATTAAAACAATACAAGCGGTATGAATAAAATCATTAGTAGAATATAGCTTTTAGTGGCCTGGCGGAAGCTTGAAAGTATGTGACAACTGTTGAAAAAAATTGATCAATTTATGTTAAGTTTTTCTACTACAATAATATAGTAAAATAGTTGGCTCAAAATCAAAAAAGAGTAGCTTTGACAAAAAAAGTTTTGTGCGAAAGAGCCGTGCACAAACACAAGATCTGGTAAGACATTGTCATGAAGTTTCTTTAGGAAGAATCAATATCTTACAAAGAATGTATGCTTTGCTCTTCTTAACACATTTGTAGTTTTACATGCTCTAGATCACTTTTGGATTGCCTATTCAAGATCTTTCTGCGAGAGGTTTCTTAAGTTACACTAAATAGATTTGCTAGACAAAATGAGAAAGTCTGCAGTTTCAAGCTCATTAAAACTTGCTAGATAGCTGCCACTTCACAACAGAGGGTACATTAAACATGGGTTCTTTCATCACCTCAGTTAGAAAAAATATAGATTTTCGTAAAAGCTCTTGACAAGCTTGTAAAGCTAACTTCAAAGAAAAAACTTCAAAGGGTGTAAGCCCTGTTTGATGTTCATTTTGCTCAAAAATCGTTTTGCGTATTCTCAAAACCAGGAGATTGTGCAAATGTATGATTGTTAAATGTTAACATTATGTTACTTAGATACTCTTCTGACTGACTATCCTCTTGTGGTTTTGATTATTGAGTAGTCACTATGGAACAACCTTGTCCTAGTTTCTATCAAATACAATCATAGCTCAACATTCGAGTCTCCCAACATTTGAGACATTCAAGATACGAGCAGAATTTTGTTGTGTTAATTTCTGTCACACATAACACAAAAAGTTTTCTAGACTTTTTTGATACCTGAGCATAAAAGCCAGTGTTCAAATAGCAGTAACTGGTCATTTCCTCAAAAAGCCAACTTTAAGAACAGCATCGCTCGGTATTTCTTCCCCAATTACTTTGAAAAAGTTTTCAAAAGATCAGCAAAAATTTAAAGAAAGCCTGGCAACTAATAATGACAACTACAAAACTGAAACAAGATTAAAGTAAGTTTAGTGTAACGGTAAAACCGGTTTTTGAGTGTGTTTATTAAGTTAAATTTATGTAAGCAATTTGTAAACTTTATTTTATGTTAAGAAAAATTACAAAAGCTTACCTACTGAACGTGTTGCCGTCAAACTTCTCTCACACTGTTTTTAGCCAGAACATGTATGTCTTCCTCAAACATAAAAACTTCATAAAATAATAAATGTAGAATCTTGCAATTTATTGAAGATCAAGACGGTTAAATAAGTATTAGTTATTTGCTAAGTGGAATGTTTTAAATTACAACAGCTTAATGTTAAGATTGGTTAAAGTACTTGTTTTTATAGTTTGCAGACAGAGAGAATTAATCGTAGTTGCAAGTATGGCGACCGGAAAACGAAGCCCGGTTTTTATATTGTAATATCTAAACCAAGATGTTAACAGAAAAGAGTATGCTCATAAAATATTATACAGTAAACAATTATCAATGCATTGTAATTATTAAACACCAAATTAGCTTGACGTGGATAAGGTAAAACATGTAGATAATCTCAAACATAATGTCAACATCTCCCCTTCTAACAATAGTCTGTTACTGTACATAGTCTTTCATCCAGACTGGCTTTTGGCGTTGCCTAGGTGGATTTCGTCGGGGAGTGGCCTCAGGGGACTGAATTCCGAGACTGGGACCTGGGGCTAGGACCTGGGACTGGGACTCTGAGTGAGTAGCTGGTGCGTCAATATTCTGTGGTGATCTGCTCCTTGGTGGAGAATGCTGGCTTGGGTGTTCTGGCATATCTACAGGCACTGGCCTTAGATCACGCCGGTTTCGCCTCAACAAGTTATCATGGCATTCGACTGTGTAGGAGCGGTCAGTTAGTTGCTTGACCAGTCTTCCTTCTTTCCATTCTCGACGATGTCGATTGAAATCCTGTATCATTACCGGGGTCCCCTCCTGTAAAGCAGGAAGATTCTTGTGCCGATCATTATATTTCTCCTGAGTCTTTTTCCGTTTTAGCCACTTTTCCCTCCAGTTCTGGACCTCATCCTCATTAGGCTTTGGGGGCTCAGTGGCAAGATACATTTGATCTCGTCTCCCTACCCAAGAGTCTCTGTATAGGAGTAGTGGACATCTCCGATATAGGAGTGTTGAGGTACTCTAGTATTGCTAACTGGGGATCTGCAGTCCTCCTTAAAGTCCTTTTTACTATCTTTACTGCCGACTCCACTTTGCCATTGAACTGGGGGTAGTGTGGTGAGCTTGTAGTGTGGTAGAATCGCCACTTCTCTGCAAATGTTGCAAATTTATCAGAGGCAAACTGAGGCCCATTGTCGGTTTGGACTACTTGTGGGATGCCCAGCCTCGCAAACAGTTGTTTCAGCTGGTCTATAATTCCTTGAGAAGACAGGTTCTTCACTGGGTTACATTCCAGATAATCGGATGTGTAATCCATAATCACAATGAAGTGTTCCTTCTCATATTCGCACAAGTCGACTCCGATCTTGATCCAGGGTTTCGCCGGAACTGCATGTGCTTGGTGTTCTTCTCGCGGTTGTCGGTCTGTATCCTGCAGACACACCAAGCATCGACTACATCTTTCTGTGACATCTTTGGAAATGCCTGCCCATTATACAGTGAGTCGGGCTTTGCGTAGAGTTGCTCCCGTCCCCATGTGACTAGCATGGAGACTCTCAATCACCTCGGCTTGCATCTCTCTCGGAATGACTGTTCTACTGCCACGGTAGATAATGCCATCCTTTACGGTCATTTCATCCTGAAAGGAGTGGTAATGCCTGATCAGAGGTGAGGATGGTACATCTTGCCAACCGGCTTTGATGTGTTCCATCAGTTCTAACAAATCTTTGTCCTTAGAGGTTAGCCGCTGTACTTTCTGGTAGAGCACATTTGGCAGTGACCGGTCTCCATGCTTTTCTGTACACTGAAACACGTGCTCCCGTGGTGGCGCTGTCCCTGGTACTTCCATGTAAGCATCTCTAGACAACATATCTGCAGTCTTCTGGTCTTTTCCCCATCTCCATAGAATTTTGATGCCAGAGTATCGTTGTAGAGCCAGCAGCATAGCCTGCACTCTCCTTGAAGCCTTGAATAAAGGTTTTTTGAAAATTGTGGGTATTGGCTGATGGTCTGTGTGGACCGTCACATCTGCGTGACCAAAGATGTACTAGTCAAACTTTTCTGTGCCGAAAACAATGGCCAGGCATTCAAGTTCCAAGTGGACATACTTGGTCTCACATTCAGTGAGCGACCGTGACACGTAGGCAATAGGCTTACCATCCTGCATAAGTGCAGCTCCTATTCCTGCCGTTGAAGCATCCGTCTGGATCACGATGGGCTTGTTGGTATCAAAATACTGGAAAGTGTCTGCCCCCACCAACATAGCCTTAAGCTTTCGGAAAGCTCTTTCTTGGTCACGGCCCCACTCAAAGACTGTATTGTCCTTAAGGAGTCTCCTCAGTGGTTCACTCTCAGCTGACAAGTTGTTGATGAACTTGGACATGTATGTCACATGTCCGAAAAATCTCCGCACCCCCTCTGTAGACGCTGGTGGCTGCATCTTCTCAATGGCTTCAACTTTTGCCGGATCTGGCTTAACTCCGGCGGCTGTGAGAACATGTCCAATGTAGTTGAGCTCATCCTGCAGAAACTTGCATTTTTGGCGATTCAGGCGTAGTCCAGTATCCCTAGCTCGTTTCAAAAGTGCTTCCAGGTTTTTGTCATGATCTTCTCTGTCAGTTCCATAGACAAGTACATCATCGGCAACAACTGTTACCCCCTGCAAGCCATGCAGACACTCACAGAGTCTTCTCTGGAACTCCTCTGGTGAACTCGAGATGCCAAAGGGCATCCTTAAGAATTTATATTTTCCACCAGGAGTCCAGAATGTTGTCAGATCAGTCGAATCCATAGCTAGTTTAACTTGGAGAAAACCGTCCTTGGCGTCACAGAGCGAAAAGCACCTGGCTCGGTTCAGCTGGGTTAGTACGTCATCTAGCGTAGGCATCTGTGTGTGGTTGCGCCTGATTGCGCGATTAAGGTTTTGAGGGTCGATGCATATATGTATGGAGTTGTTCGCCTTTCTTACTGGCTGTATATGGCTTATCCATTGTGTTGGATGGTTGACACGGGTGATGACTCCACGCTTCTCTAGTGAGGTAATTTCAGCCTCCACATCGGCCTTCATCGAGAGAGGTAACTTGCGAGGTCTCACCTGAACAGGCTGAACTTCCTTATCCAGCTCTATGCGATATTCTCCTGGTAGAGTGCCCATCCCTGTGAACACATCATCATACTCATCCAGAAGATCGCTCAATTTCCCTTCATTTACCAGACATACTGACTCTGTCAGGTAAATCAACTCCATGTCCAGACATGTGGTTCCAGACAGCAGACTCCGTTGTGTGGTGTTTACCACCATAAATCGCAAATTGCGGTAGCTTCCTTCTTTGTCCATGACCTCAACATAGCACCAGCCTTCTGGTTTGCATTCAGTCTAATCATACATGATGAGTCTGGTAGTGGTTGGCTGTAGGGTTGGTTGACCAATCTTTTCATAGTCAGCTACAGTAAGAATGTTACTAGTAGCTGCCGTCTCGAGTTGAAAATGGATCTCGGTCTGAAAATCCCCAGCTCTCACCGAAATCTTAGCGAGTAACTTCTTGTCTCGTGTAGTGATCTGAATGCTGTTTGTCGATTCTTCCTCTGACGAGTAGTTCCATGAACTGACTTGATGGGCAGACTCAGTCTTGCCTCCACCCGGCTTCTTAGACCTACACAATTTCGCAAAGTGATTGTACTTTGTGCACAGATGGCACTTTTGACCAAACGCTGGGCAAGACTTGGGAGGGTGTGACATTCCACATCTATCACAACTACCGCTAGACGGCATACCTTTACCGCCTTTGGAATGGCCTCTTCTGCTCTCCTGATCTAGTTTTCTCTGTGGCTGGTAGCGGCGTACTGTAGCCACTTCTTCTCGCAAGGTGATTGCCTTCAGATCTATTGCTGCGGCCTCCATTTGTCGTGCTATTTGGATCGCAGTATTCAGGTCTACATCCTGTTTTTCAAACAAGCGCCTTCTTGTTCTGTCACACTCTATGCCCAATAGCAGAGCGTGCAAAACCATCATGTTATACATGGTGTCAAACTGACAAAGTCTAGCAACTGAGTGCACCTCTCTTAGAAATTCATCAAATGTTTTCCTGCCCTGCCTCATAGTAAGTAACTTATGGGTTTGGGCCACTGTATTCACACGTGGTGCACAGAACGCATCAAACGCCTCACAAACCCTGGCATAATTATTTTTATGTTCATTTGTAGTCCACATAAACGAGTCATAAATATCAACTCCCCTCGGGCCGATGGTTCTTATTAATAAAGCAACTTTGACAACATTATCGGCATTGGTTTTCTCTGTACCTACCAGGAAAAGATCAAACTGTCTCTTAAAGTCCTTCCACTTCTCGGGTAGATTACCCCCATCACTTAAAGGTTTTGGCGCCAGAAGTTGTTCCATGGCTCTCGTAGCGACCAAAAAACAGTATCACACTTGGGGCACCATGTTAAGATTGGTTAAAGTACTTGTTTTTATAGTTTGGAGACAGAGAGAATTAATCGTAGTTGCAAGTATGGCGACCGGAAAACGAAGCCCGGTTTTTATATTGTAATCTCTAAACCAAGATGTTAACAGAAAAGAGTATGCTCATAAAATATTATACAGTAAACAATTATCAATGCATTGTAATTATTAAACACCAAATTAGCTTGACGTGGATAAGGTAAAACATGTAGATAATCTCAAACATAATGTCAACACTTAAAGCCTGTTTCTCTATACAATTATTATGTTTAGATGGTTTTTTCATCGTATGCAAACACATTGGTTGTTATTCAGGGATGTCATTAAGGAAATATTGCTTTAATTTACAGTAAATTAACATGAATGCTCAGACCCATAATGCATTGAGTTTGCCTGTCAAAGTATAACGGCATAGTTGGTACAATACTGGCTACTGGCAAGTTGGTAGTTGACTGGCTGAATTGACCAAATTTACTAGTCAATAGTTTTTAACTTGTTGCCAGGTGTACTCTAGAAATAGGTGATGGAAAATAACTTTTTTTCAATACCAAAAAAGAACACACGACTTTTGTCAAAATAAAACTATGAGATAATTTCTTAATTCACTTATCTAGTGTTTTAAATGTCGGCTTTGTTGGTATCTACACAATTGAGAGATTAAATGCAGCAATCATTTAAAAATGATGCTGGTACGCAAACATATATTTAGGACAATTATAGTTGATTCAAACCTTAAACATTAAAAACATTTATCATTTTCTTGTAAATTTAATTATAATTCGCTGTCTAAACTGTTCATTTTACAAGAAATATCACTTACCATTTAAAGTTTTTTTTCAGAACACTATGAGAAAAATTCATTTGTAAAAATATTTCAGAATTCGACACCATCTTAAACAAAAAATTTACAGTTATCAACAGCTTCTTCAATGCTGTAATTAAACAATTGATTTTTCGTTTGTAGCAATGGGGATACTTGTAGTCCTGGTATCATTGATAAATGCTCAAATAAATACATTCGTACCTCTCAGTGAAGCTCCAGCAACATTTGCCGTTACCTCTATCCATCAGCCAACTTCTAGCGCTGTTCATTGCGCTGCCAGATGTACCATCTCCAAAGGCTGTGTTGGTATCACATACGAAATTGAAGAAAATTCATGCACTTTGCTTGGAGCTGTAGAGTTTAGTACCTGTCAAACAACTGCAGTCCCAGCAGGAAAGCCTATGCTGCTCGATATTGATAGACTTTTAGCAAGAGGTAAATACTAAGTGCAAACTTTTATTTAACATTACATGATATTGAGACATCTTTTTCTGTTGTCTTCTTTTATAAAACAGTTGCTGGCAGTGATGGTTTTGATTATTTTTCTCACAGTTTTGGTATTAAATTATTGACAAGCTTTCGACTTGACAATACTTTTGTATTTCTCAATAAAACTACCTCTCCAAAACAGTCCAATATACATGTAGATAAATCTAAAACTAAATGTTTGCTTAAGTTTAAGTTAGGGAGTATTTTTCAATTTCCATCCAACATGTCGCTCTGATTCCCATGTCATTTAGATTGTTTTGTATAAATGGTGCTTATTCAAACAAAGAAGCAATTTGAATACTATATTAATAAAAAGAGTTATTATCTAAAAACTGCTATAAATTTTGAAAAAACTGAAAATCCATACTGAAGTCTCTAGAAACTGAGTGAATTCTAGTCCTCAATAAGTTATGAGGCTTAAGCAAGTTCGTTTTGGCTATGATAGTTTAATATATGTATATGTATTTACTGATATCTAGTTAGTTATAGAAGTCACAGTCACTAGTCAACATGTCATTATTTCATTTAACTATTGTTGCAATGAGGTATTTATCAATGCATATTCTTACTTTTTTTTGTTTTTATTCTTTAGGCAGACCAGTAGATATGTCTTCAGTCCATAAACACTTTGATGGGAGGTTCGCTGTAGATGGAATTTATAAACCGTCTTTAAACGACCTTGAGACACAGTCTCTGGCTCATACCGGAAATGAAATGAATCCTTGGCTAAGAGTAGATTTGGAGAAGTGCATTGTTTTATCAACTAGAATTTTGAACAGAGGAGATTGGTAAACAATATTTAATTTTACCAATACACATCTTTAGCTTTTTTGAAAATTTTATTTATTTTAATTCAGTAAACTTATAGAAATGGTGATTTTTAAGGGAGTTTTCCTATCTTGCTGACATGGCTCAGAAAAAATAGTTTTCGGAATTACATAGATTAGTGAAAATAATTATGAAGCAGTCAAAGTTTTTTCTGTCTACTAATGGATAATGTTCAGTAACCTTTTAAACTCGGACCATCCTTGTCAATGTGTGTCAGTAACCCAGGGCAATTTGTCCCATAATTCAAAAGTTGTAAACATCTATTAAATATATCAAAATTGGCTCATAATACAATGATATGTAGCAAAACCTTAGCCATAAAATATCTGGCAGCGCTCAACAGATGTGACCAAACAGAAAGAAGTGTTTCACATTTCTTTAAACTAAAACCACATAAAATTTGTGCGCTTTAAAAAATTCATAAAGTATTTTTTTGATTGCATCATTATATCCATTTAGTACATGATCATCATTAAACTTACGACTTGAGAAGAACTACAAGACTATTGTTCGTATCATATAAATTTAGACTTGCACGACAATTATCTATGACATACAAACAAATGAGTTGTGTGGATTCTTTCACCGTATCACTTTAAAAAAAATTGTCATTATAACAAAGAATCCAATAAAAATACTTGAAAACAGCCTAAAAATCCGATGAAATATTTTATTCATTGCACAGTCCAACAACTCATTTTATTGGTTTTTTTGTTGCTTAGAAACGGCATTTGTAAGCAGAGCCATGCAAATATCATTCTTGTTGACGTTGGGGTTTCTGACACACCCTATGCCATGCCGAAATACCGGCTGTTAGAGTTTAAAAGGTTAAAGAGAGAAAAGAATTGATGATATCAATAATATAGGTAAATTCATTTAAATTATGATGTTTAAATTTTTTAACATAATTATGCTAAATAGCTTGATGTAGAGGTTTAGGTACAGTATTCTGAATAATGTAGAGTAAATTGAACAATGTTGTTACCAGCATTTCTACCATAATGATTACTGCTCATCCAAACCATGGTTGCGCCGACTGCTAAATCTTGGATAGCCTTAGCTTCATTGGCATTGGCATCCCCATCATAAAAAGGTAGTTAGACCTTCTTCCACTGCCTCTCTCAAAGAACAAGACTGCTTGGCTGACACCCCTCCAATTTCGCCATCATTAACTTAGCTGGCTGGCATTTGGAGTTAACTTTGATTAAAGCACCATGAGAAAAAAAGAGCTAACTCTGGGGTTTGATGTCATTCGGCTCTGTTCGTCCATGTTGTTGGCTTCTTCTTAGCTGGCATTTAAAAACAGTCATATTTGTGTGAGGGTCCCAGCTCTTATATGGTAAGAACCAATTTCAGTCTGGCTGATCAATAAGATGGTTAACTTTACTTTCAATTGCAAACAAATATGGCCTGTAACATTATGTAGTTCCTGTTCTGTCTGCTGGTAGTAGTGGAACGACAGATGCTAAACCATTTCCAGTAATCAGTGAGTGTGAAAGCTGCCCTATTTATTGTTTGGGCTAATAGGTAGCTGATCGCAAGTGGTAGCTTTTTTGGTGGCCCTAACGAGCCGGTGGCGCTCTTTCCGAATCCGGCCTCATGACTATTGCTAAAGGTTCCCCGACTAGCGATAGGGTATTTTTGCATTTTGGAGGCAAAAAAGCTTAAAAAATAGGTTTTTAGATCAAGCCTGTTTCAGTTGGATTACCGCTAGCCAGCAGACAACCATAGATGTCACCATACATGTTTGTAAAACAGCATTGGATTCTGTAGCTTATTAGGATTGGCTTTTAAGGCACATAAGTCTGTAAACTCCATCACATGTCTATCCCTCTCCTACATGAGGTTGAAAGCCTAATGCAACAATAATGGCTTTACCGGTATTCATGGCTAGTTTGTTTAGAAAAATCTTGGCTAAGCTTTGTACCTTTTTGTGGTGTTATCCACAGCAGACGGGAATGTGTTGCATTTTCTGTCACTTTTAGATAGCCTCATAGTTGCAGCTGGTTTTTGTCCATGTCACCTTGGTTTTTTTGAGAAAATGGAAGCAGCTGCTGACTCGGCAGCGGTCTAACTCAAAATGTCTAACTCGATTAGAAATATTTGAAACAAAGTATCTAAGGCATTAGTTGCCATATTCCTACATACATCCTGCAGCAATAAAATGATGTCTCTTGTGTATGCTTGCTGATATAACAACAGGAAATGAACTTGTTAACATATCTTATTATTTCCCTCAGTATATAAGATATTACTCTGAAGTGATATTGTTTAACTGCCTGAAATGTCTACTATTGTATTGATACAACGTTTTAAAGACCCTTGCAGGTTGTGGATCGTGCTGTATCCTCTCCTAAGTTGGCGTATGCATGGTCGTGCCGGGTTGATTGCATCTCTATCAGGCTGGCTTCCTAGCTGCAATTGCTGAGAAAATAATTTGCTGCTTGGTTTTCCTTTTTGTGGCACATTATCAGATAGTTAGATAAGTACCATGGCATCAGTAACTAACCAACAACTCAGGGTTCCTATCATTTTTGTTGTCTTTATGGAAAACCAAAACGGTTAGATTGGCCCATTCTGAGTTTTTGAGAGACTGAGGAATGACCAAACGCTTCTTAACATTCAAAATAGCTTTTTAATGGCTTCTGCTCCGAATGGAGGACTGCATCTGCCTTTTCATCAAAAATGTGTAGTTTGAGCCCTTATGACCTAGTATCACCCTAAAAACTTGGCTTGCAGTTTTGGGTTGTCTCCGTTTTGTCTGCTTGTTTGATAACTAAACTCCTTCGCCAGGTGCGACTAAAAGAACTCCTAATTTTACTGCCATAACTTATCCTGCAAATGTCTGAGCATGTTGTTTACAGCTTCAAGTTTTTTTCAGTTCAAATGCATGCTGGTTAGTTGAAGCAATTGGGAGGTTAGAATAGCACTCCAGTTCACCAGCAACTTAGCTCCTACCACAACAGGAGCATATTTGTTGGCTATCTGATTTTAAGGTGTAGCAATCCTTGGTACACTCTAATTAGCTGGAGGAAAAGCTGGTTTCACTCATTTAGGTCCTTTTTCAGCCCTAAGGCTTTATAAGAGTCTGTTAGTCTTTGGTTGTTTTTCAACCATCTTCTTGGTTTGGGTGATGAGGAATACCGTGTCATGCACAATTTGCTAAAGATAGCAGAGTGCAGCCGTCAGTTGGCTTTCAATATGGTTCCTTTGGGCTCTAATAATCTGCTTAGACAAGCTCATCAATCAAAACACCAATTTGTCAAGTGTGTTTGCCGCTACGGTGGGATCCAAGAGAATCAGGGCATTATGCCATTGGGTGACTAGTCTGTAAAGACCAACATCTATATGTCACCTCTGGGTTGGAAGGAGGGAACCGACTAAGTTTACTCCAATCTCTGCCAAGCCTAGCTCTCGTACATTGTATGTTTTTACTAGCTATCTTGGTTCCACAATGCTCAGTGGTTTGGTGCTTCTCTATGGTCATGTTTGGCAAATACCATGTAAGTTGGAAGCAAAATTTTTGGCATTTTTGGCATTCATTCCTACAAACATCCTGCAGCAATGAAATGATGTCTCGTGTGTATGCTTTCTGATACGACTACAGGAAATGAACTTGTTAACATATATTATTATTTCCCTCAGTATATAAGGTATTACTCTGAAGTGATATTGTTTAACTGCCTGAAATGTCCACTATAGTATTGATACGATTTTCTAGTGACCCTTGCAGGTTGTGGGTTGTGCTGTATCCTCTCCTAAGTTGGCGTATACATGGTCGTGCCAAGTCGATTGCATCTCTATCTGACTGGCTTCTTAGCTGCAATTCCTGGGCTCAAATCTAGCTGCTGGCTTCCCACATTTTGCCACTTGTGCAAAAGACACTGCACAATTGGTAAACAGGTCAACTCCTTCAAATTTGCCTGGTTCTTGGTGATTTAACCAAGCAGCTTAGAAAAAAGGCTTCCAGCTCTGCAAACACTTTTTCTTTCATACCGAACCATCTATGTTGTTTAATGCAGGGTCTCTCATTTTCTACTTGTTGACTCTCCAATCTTGCATGGCTGTCAATAATGGCTCCAGATTTAGTGGTCGGAAGTGGCCTCATTAAGTTCAGACTCGTCCTTGATCCAAGCAATGCTTTATCAGGCCTGAATATAAAAATATTCAGTATCAGCCACTGACGCCCGGGCCACTATCACAATTTTTCACACAACTTGGATTTCGCTTTGCAGGAGGTGACTGTGTCTATTTCAGTAAGTCAGTTGCTTCAACTCTATTTAGATCATGGTCTCCTAAAATATCCAAATAACTCCTTTGAACCCATAAGAACAGTATGGCTCAAATGACATATTTGTGAATGTGACTTACCGTATAAGCTTCTTCTGTCTTTCAAATAGATGGAAAGTCAATCACCTCCCTCAAACAGTAACCTCGTCTTATTGGGTAACGGGTATCTTTATCGATCTCTTCAAGGCTGTCCAACCAAGCCTTTGGCAACAGGTCGATAACTGATAGCTAGCATATGAGTCAGGCATCATCCTTTTTCTTGGAGCTTCAATTAACCAGTCCTTGTTTGAGTCAGCAATCCGGGCATATCTTGTGGCTATCTGATTGTATATCTGGCTATCAACCCTAATTTTGGTGCAATGATGACATAATTCACTTTTCTATATTTAATTATTTTCCGAGTTTTGATCGCAAATTCAGTTACATAAATGAATCGAATTACACAACAGAACTACACGATATAGGTAAAAAACATTGTGAGAATACTGTTTGTCACAAATTAATATCATTGCAGGTTTACGAGATGATATTTGGCAGAGGGCAATGGATGTAATGATCACAGCTTCAACATCTCAGAACAACTTGTTTTTCTCTAGTAACCCTGAATCTTTGTGTGGAAAGCACGATGGCTACCTCAACGAGTATTACACCATAATTACTTGTCATTACCCAATAGTGGCTCAGTTTGTTCAAATGCAACTCGGAGTTATTGAACCACTGAATATTTATGAATTTGAAGTTCATGGTTACTCAGATGTTGGCATGTAATAGTCATGCTGCTATATTCAAAGCTTCAATGTTTTAACTATGTAAACGTTTGGTTAAAAAAAGTAAGCATCAGTTTTCTTCTAGAATTCTATTAACGATGATTACATAAACTATCTACGTTTATCTCACTGGAAACTTTAGGTAAGAGTTTTTGTTGTTTAATAATAATTAAATTTTCTTGTTCATTACGTTTCAGATTGAAGAAAACTTGGAAATTTAAAAACCTTTAAAAACTGCTCAGTCTTTCAGTCGATCCTTTATAATTAAAAATAATTTAAAATCAGTCAAATTACTAGTTCAATGTTTGATTTTTAAAAAAATTTTAAGTTTAAAAAATAGAAAAGTTTTCAAAAAAATGATTACTGCATTTGCTCATTGAATGCTTTTCATAACTTTAGCGATGAACAACCAAAGTTGGCATTTGGTAAATTAAGTTGTTTGAAGACACAAACAATCATAGCTTTCGACTAACACCATGATGATTAACTTGCTTCTCATTGCTAGCGCTACCAACCATATTAAATGAGACTTTCCTTTTTACGTTTATCAATCACTCTGGTTGGTCATTATTAGGAAGTAATACTCTACAATTGTTCAGCTGCCAAAAATGTATTAACTTATTACAGTGGTGTCGTACATAGCATTTTGAAAATTGTGTCAGTTTGAATAATACGGTAAATAACCTATGAGTTTGAAGAAAGCTTTGTCTGATATTGGAAATTTCGAAAGTCTGTGCAATTGGTAATATGTTAGTTAGGAGTTTAGCTAGCATTCTGAACTTTGAAAAAAAATCATTTAATGGGTCTACCATAAGGTATTTTGTACCTTAGGAAAGGTAAAATTTATTTGCTGCAATAATTGACTTCATATAGAGCTAGGCAGCTCTTGTAATGTGTAAAAACATTACAAAGCTTTGACCTTTGGTCTAAATTAAAGATGATTTGACAGCAAAATAGTTTGCACTAGTTTGGTTTATTAACAATATTGTTCAGAGTTATAAAAATGTTTTTGTTGTAAAAACTAAACATCCAACATCCCAGTATTCAGTATAAATTGTTGCTTTTCTAAGGTTCCTTAAAAATAACTCCACTAAATTACATAAGTAATTTTTCGGAACATTAGACAGTGCCAGGATCAACCCACTGTATCGCTTCACTTCACTAGAGCTGGATGGCATGTTTCTCAGCAAAGTTTAATTAATGACTCACATTTGACTACATGTGGTCTATTTAAATGTCCATCCGTTTGTTTTGTGAATGTTGTAATGCGTTGATATCATGATATAACAAGATGAATTTCAAAAATCTTAATCACTTTCTTTATGTCTTATCTAAGTTGTTACTAATTTAGGAACACTCAAGTTGACTTGCTGCTTGTGTAACAAACTTGAACAATAGGTAATAACCTTATTTGAGCATTTGAAATATATAAACAGTGAGATCAAAATTATTAAAACTTCAGCTGAGTGTGGTTTGTTGTGTTACTGTGAAAAAGCTGTTGCTACTTTTTAGCCCCCTTTGTTCAAGAGAATGAACCACTTCGATTGGAGAATAAAAATATACACAATCAATGATAATAGTAACTTAAAATAGATTGTAGTACTTCAAAAAACCATATCATATGATCATGCCTGTTAAACTTAGACTTAGACTCAGACTCAGAGTTAGACTTACACTAAGACTTAAACATAAAAGCGTGTAGGTGCATGTGCATGTGTGTGCATGCGTGTACATGTATGTACATGCATTTACATGTATGCACACAAATATACATACATGTTCATACATGTACATACTTGTACATGCATGTACATGTATATTTATACATGTACATGCATTTACATGCATGTAAAAGTATGTACATGCATTTACATCTATGTACATGCATGTACAAATATGTACATGTGTGTACTGGTATGTACAAGTGTGTACATGTACGAACATGTATATAACTGTACATAGATGTATGCAATTGAATGTAAAAGCATGTACATGCATGTACACACATGTACATGTATGTACACATGTGTACATGCATCTACATGTATTTACACGAATTTACATGTGTCCACATGTATGTACATATATGTAAATATATGGGAAAGTCTGTAAATGAACGTAAAATCATGTATGTACATGTATGCACGTACAAGTACAAATATGCATGTGTATGCACATGTTTGTACATTTTTTTCTATGCTTGTACATGTATATACATGTATTTACATGTATGTACATAAGCATAGAAGCATGTACGCGCTCGTACACTCATGTACAGGTAGTTACATGAATGTAAACTTATGTACATGCATTTACGTGTATGCACATGTGTTTACTTGTATGTACATGCATGTACATGTATGTACATGCAAGTACAATTAGGTGCATGCATGCACATGTATGTACACGTATGTACAATATACAATGTACATGTGTGCATATTGACAAACTTACATGTACATACATATACACAAATTTCCATACATGTACATACATCTACATTCACCTACATACATTTACTTTCATCTATGTACATGTACATATGTGTACATAAATATACACACAAAGAAATTTATACACATATACATATATGTACATACTTGTAATTACATGTACACGCTTGTACAAATGAGTACATGTTTTTACACACATGTACAAGAATTTAAACACGTTTAAATACATGTACATGCATGTACATACCTGTACATACTTGCATATAAGTTTATACATATTTATGAAAACATACCAATTTTTATTCGCATGTATATTCTTTCACCTACATGTACTTGCTTGTAAATACATGTACATGCATGTACATGCATGTATGTAGGTACATGTATGTACCTACATGTACATGCTTGTATATGTGTGTACATGCACATACATACTTTTACTTTTAGGTACATATATATATACATGCATCTACTGTACATAAACAACAATACATGCACGTGCACATACACATACCTGATTTTAAATTTATTCACATGCATGTACATAAATGTACATTTTCGTACATGCACATAAATGTTTTTACATTAATTTGCAAACATGTACGTGCATTTACAAACATGTACATTTATGTATGTACATGAACATACATATACATACATGTACATCATGAACATACATGTACATGCATGTACATACATGTACATGCATTTATATACGCGTAAATACATGTTTATACATGTATATGCATGTAGATACATGTACATGCAGGTACATACATTTTCATAGCATATACAGACATATACATACTGGTACATACATGTTCATACATGTACATTTATGTACATATATGTACATACTAGTAGAAACCTGTACATACATGTCCTTGCATGTAAATGTGTGTACAATTACAAACATACATGCACATACACAGACAAATGTACATACATGTACATACACATACATGTACAGACATACTTTTACTTTCATTTACCTAAATGTACGTACATGTACATATAAATAATTGTACATACATATACGCAAACGTACATTCTTGTAAACACATGTACCTACTTGTACCTATGAGTACATAATTGCACATACATATACATGCAAGTACCTACCTGTACATTAATAAAATATGTGTACATGCGTGTACATGCACATACATGTTTTAAGCTCATGTACATACATGTGCATACATGTACATGCATGCACATATATGTACATACATGTACATGTATGTATGTGCATGTATCTTTATATGCATGTACAGACTGTACATTGATGAACATACATTTACATATATTTACATACATGTACATGCATTACCATGCACTTAAATACATGTACATACTTGTAATCACTCGTACAAGCATGTACATATATGTACATGCATGTTCATGTATGTACATGCCTATACATACCTGTGCATTCATATACAAACATGAAAATGCATTTACGACAATTTACATGCATGTACATACTCATACACACATGTATAACATCAATAATCATTTCATGCTAACTATAGTCATCTTGTTACCTTTTTCAGCGCCTATAATTTAAGCAATTTACAGAGTTCATATCTCCATGACCCAATCAGATGTGAGACAGAATAATATAAGGTCGAAATGTATCATATAATCATGAAAACTGTCATAGTGCAAATCAGATTATCAATTTGGCAAAAAAAAACCTGACTTTCGCTATGTCATGGCCTATTGCAATATCGGGGGGTTTTCAAAACCTACCATTTTTACTGGCAATAAACATAGTAAACAAAACAGCAGCAACATCTACTAAAACACGTATGTAATATTATCAAAATTATCATTTAAAATTAGTCAAGTTTAGATTGATGCACAAGGAAGTCTTTTCAAGTTTAAATATATTGTTAAACATAAATATAAACTGACTTGCTAACAAAATTCAAGACTGGGTTTTCAAATGACCCAATCTACAGTATAACTATTTAATGAACCCAACATCAGTATATCACTGTGGAGGATGACGAAGCCTGATAGAGTCACAATTAGAAACCTGGGAAGTGGAACAATTGCCTTTGTTGGGATCCTACACCACTGGGGCACTATCAGTGCCTGTCGGCCTGTCTCATGTACTTTAGACCAAACTTTCACATACATTACATTGAATGTCTATATGTGGGTCTACCACTGTCATCCCTCACAACAACCTTTGAGCCTTCTTTAGCCATAACTGTTTTGGACCCTTTTAAAACGTTCCATCCAGGTTTTTCTTTTTTCAGGAGATCTTGATCACCCATTCTAATCTCTCGCCCACAAGCATGTTTTTTTATATATTCGCTGTTCTAAAATTTTGCATTGGCATCCCAGTCCGCAGCTTTTTGAAAAGCTGTTGGATCTTGATCTGAAATTATTTTTGGTGATTTTGTTCTCATTTGTTTCCCACCGCACAAAAGATTGAATGGGGATCCTCCAGTACTGCTATGTAAGGTTGATCTACTTATATGCCTAATAACTTCCTTCAAAGTTTTACTCAAGTAATCTTTGTTAGTGTTTTCTTTTGCGATTTTTAGCGACCTAAGAAAGGTGTCATTTATCTTTTCTACCTTTTCATTGAGATACACTTGATATGGAATGCAAATGCTCCTAAAAGTTTGGCTGACATAAACTGTGGTTCAAAAACAGTTCTTAATGTTTCACAATAACCAAATCTAGCAAACATTGTATCAAGAAACTATAACTTTCTCAGCTTCAGTAGATCCTTCAGATGCACTGTGGTATTACATGATGGAAATAATAGCTTGGACTAATACGAGAGTAATATAATATCATTTTTCTTTAATTTTGTATCCAACCAAAAATGAATGTTAATCTTAAGACGTGAATATAATGTGCTTGTTAAATGCAAGAGGTGTCTACTCCTAATGAAAACATAACCATGATATGATAACTTTTATTTCTACTAATACCATTACAACATGCACCATTAAAGTATTGACTGTAATAGTCAACAAGAACAATGATTGACCTACCATCTGGCAATGGATAATAGACATGGATAACATGAATAATAGACTATAATAGACTATAAATTTTAGTGCTTACCAAAATGAAAAGGAACAGAGTAAAAAGGTTAACCTCGGTTTTGTGATGGGTTGTCTTGGTATTGGAAACCTCTAAGTCCAATACACTCCTGTCATAGGCAAGTATAAAAAAGTACAGATGAGTAATATCTAGAGTTTTCTCATGCTTTAGTGTTTGACTATTGCCTTGTAATTTATTCACAACAGACTTCTACTCAATAGAAGCAGATCTGAACTTCTGACACGGTAAACTGTTTTTCAATCAAATTATGGCCATTGAATGAGTGCTGTAAAGAGATTTTTTCATACATCAAATGCACTTTTCGCAAGAGCAATTATGCCGTTATCGAAACCTACAAATAATAACCATCTAGTTATTTCTCAGGCTGAGATAGTGTCACGATGGAAATTAGTATGTCATAATGAGTAGGGTAATGTGCCCATTTTCTGTGGACTATCTGAATGAATTACTTAAGCTTGACTTTCTCCAGTTTCGTTCAATCATTCCTTAAATCTATTGCAACCTTTTGTTAAATGAGGGTTTTCTACATGTAGATGGTTTCACCCTAGTACCTTAACCTAAGTATTAGAATTAGCCAACAAAAACAACTGCAAATGGTTGTCTTAAATTTTAAACTGCTATCTCAAAAAATGATTGTTGTACTTTTTTGTTTCTACTCCATTACTGAATCCCTAATTGCATGCTAAATATATCATGGTATCCTGCTGTGCTGACCTACAGGGTAAGTAGTTCATTCATTGTCCAAAAAAACATTTTAATCATAATTCATGTGTCTAATAACTAGCATCTAAGATCCAGAATATATTATTATTAGCAGTTGTCAATCTTTTCAGAATTCTTTTTGAAAAAGTTATAAATTTAGTTGTTCACCTTTTCTTTTTTAGCTGTGGACAGCATTTTAACTACCTCCATTTTTGTTAAAGATAATCTAATGGAAACATAATCAGTCTGCAACTATTTAAAAAATTACCAATGCAGCAGACAATATTTATTGATTCTGTATCTGATGCCTATTTGAGTATTTGTTTAAATTAAGAAAGTTTTAAAGAAAGTCATCAAATTATTACCTACTTTAATTCAATCAATTTAATTCGATCTAGAGAAACTACAAAGTTCCCTTCAATATATAATTTGCTGTTGCTTGAGAGGCACTACCAAGAAGTCATATTACGTTCACATAATGTAAGGCTTGACAGTCCCAAAGCTATTCTTGTTTTGAGTAGACATATAGATTTACTAAAGAGAATAAATCTTTCTGAGAAGCCATGTTTGGTTGCTTCAACTGAGTAGAAATGAATAGCGAGCACAACTTCACAACCTGTTTCAATCAGGTTACAACCTGCTACGACATGTCAATTGTTTTTTGTACCTTTCTCTGCATTACAATACGACATCTTTAAACTAACCTACTTTACATCTCACTTTTATGTAATATTTTTAGTTTCTGTTAGCAGAAAAATTTTGCGTCAAAATTTGTTTGAACATCTTAAAACTTTGAAAGTTAAATATTGCTAATTACACCCGGTATATTGTAGGCATTTTTCACAGTTTTTCATTGCATATAAGAAAGCTTGTCAATTAGGCACATGTATAGGCTAAACTGCATCCATTTTATTATTCACAGACCATTGTATTGCACGCAAAATAATTAAAACACATCGAAAAAAAATCGAGCACATATTTTGAAAACCGGAGCAAATGCAGCAGCTGGTGCTAGGATTGAATGATTTAACGTTTATGTTTGCGGGAGATGCTTGATGTTTGCACCCGATGAATTGCAGGTATGTTTGCTGTCACTAGCTATATGGGGTTTTATAATACATTTGCATAGGGTACACTATTCAGTAGATCTGAGGCATTCGGGTTCCAATTGCATAATCTTTAAAAATTTTAAATGAGAAAGTATACTTTATCGTATAAAATTGATGTAATGAAAGCCTGGTTAATAGTCATAGCTCAAAATTTTAGAAACGATGCAATGTTTCCGTGGTGTCTTTGTGTCTAATCGGTTTGTGTTTGCTGAAATTATTAATTGACCATATTCAATGTTCATTTACAAAACAATATCTTTGTATATCACATATCGCTTAAAACGGCGTGTAGCAGATAACTCAAAGTTTAAATATGAGTATCTAGTTTAGAAATGTTTATCACACCACCAATTCTTCAATAGTTCTAAAATAATTATTTTCTTTCAGTTTTTTCCCAAAGTAATACCTGTAGACTGCATATAAAGAATCCAAAGCACTCATATAAAAGCCAACCTATAACAAATGATTTAAATTCTGGTAATTAAAATGAATATTTAAGCAATTTGCGAATAATTGTCTAAATTATAAATAATTGTTGGTATAAATGTGTAGGGCAAAATATGTTATGCTGGTGCATGGCTCTTTCCACTTTGTTTGTACAGTTTCCGTTGCATGACTATCACTGGTATCAAGGTCTATGCCTGTTTTTCAGATTTAACTCTTTCACTGTCATAGACGCGTTTATGCGTTTTCTATGGTCAAGACTCGTAGTCTCATTTTTTGTGAAGTACCCAGCAATTACGTAGTACCTCACTTTTATTTTTCATTGACTACATAACCCATGGTCTTTAAGACTCTTATGATATTAACGGTTTATCTAAAGATCTAAAGGTTGTCTAAAGATTTATCTATAAAATTAGCCTAAAGCAACAAAATTTAAAATTTTGTTTGAGAGTTTTCAACTTAAAAACGATCATTTTTGTGTAAGCTTTGTTAAGTACTGTCTGAGTCAGAAAATATTTACTTACTTATGTTGATAGCATTATAGCCAATTCCAGTTCAGATTTTTGTGATTATACAGATAATTAAATTAGCAGCACTGACTCTGATAGTGGTGAAAGTAATAGTTTTGTAAGAGTAAAGAACATTGTGGACGATCGTTTTAGCTTCCTAGCTATCGTTGCTTCCTGAAGCTTTATTATCGCACAAAGTATAGTATCATAAAGCCAAGATTTGCAAGTTAATAATGTTATATTGTATGAGCTGTAATGAACTGTATGCATAGCATGTGTGTAAGCAACTGGCAAACATAGCTAGCCCAAACATAGCTAGCATAAGTAATCTTATAATAATAGGATAAGCTGACCCAGCTACTGTAAGGCTGGTAGAGTCATTAGCATTCAGTGTGAGCACACACTGTGACATCTTCCTCTTTTAGTTGTAGTTACAATTCAAACTGCTCTAAAATATCACAAGTCAGACACTTACAGAAAAATAACATATCTGCATAACAGTTTAAAATAATAGAAGTTGATTGCAAAACACAATTGTACAAAATCTGATTCTTGGTAGAAATTGACTCTTAGTCCAAAATCACACCAAAAACAAAACATGATTTTTTTAAATAAAAAGACATAAAAATTTGGTTGATGTAGCTTACAATAATTGTCCTAATCAAGAGAAACCTAAACCAGTGGGTGGTTTGGAAACTCTTCCCGACCAATTGACAACTGAGAAAAAGCTTGAACTCATTTGATTAGAATTGGTTGCACCTGTCGATGCAGGAGTGGCGGTGCCACTCTGGTCAACAGACTTGGGAACAACAGCTAACTGACTTTGCTGAGCAGACTGGACCGGAACCAAAGTTTTATCAGAATTAGTACTTTCAACCAGTCTCTGTTGTTTGTCAAGGTTATCATTAATCAAAGTTCTATCAGAATTAGTCCATACTTTCAACGAGTCTCTGTTGTTTGTAAATGTGATCATTAATCGAGGTTTTATTATAGACATGAGAAGATCGGTTAGGTCTCAGAGCCTTTATGTTGCGCCTGAAAACTTTGCCATCCGATAATTTGATGTAGTAACTTCGAGGCGTTTCCGCGTGTTCAACAATAACACCTTCTGCCCACTTTCTATGGCCTAGTTAACACCAAATTTTCCTTCCTACGCAATACTCAGTGGCAAGGGTAGCTGTGTTGTTCTGAAATATAGCTTGTGATTGTCTTTTAACAAAGCGATTGTGTATTTCCCCTAGATTTAGTCTTTGGGGCTTGATTTGGTGGGGTAGGCAATGTAATTGTCCTCTTAAATTTTGAGTCTGTTGCAAAACTGCTGGAGATGGGAGTTGGTCACCCAATGGAGCTGACCGTAATATGGCCAAAACATCACACAATGTCTGACCAGATATCAACGCCTTTCTGAGGCTGTTTTTGATGGTATGATTCATGCGTTCGGCCAACCCGTTAGAGCGTGAATGATAGGGAGAGGAAGAGGAAGTTATGTGTTTAACATCATTATCCTCAATGAAGCATTTAAATTCATAAGATGTGAAATATGACGCATTGTCACTGACCAAGGTTTCAGGCTGACCAAAGTCGATGAACTGCCTTTTTAGTAAATCTATGACTTCTAAAGACCAAGAAGTTTTTAATTGATAGCAGGCTGGCCACTTCGAGTATTGATCTGTTACCAAAAAATCGTTGCCATCGAGGTGGAAAATGTCCATACTAACCGACTGCATAGGGTATTTTGGTATATTATATGGTTCAAGGCTATACTAACTGTTCGATCTCATGTATTCTTGACAAACAGAACACGACTCTATCAAATCTCTAACCTGACCTAAATAGCCTAGCCAATAAACTGCACCTTTGGCTTGCTCAGTACATTTACTAACTCCCATGTGACCAGCATGTATTTGGTCCAACACCGTTCTCCTCATTGCTATAGGAATAACAAACTGGGCCCGGCACAGTAACAGATCATTATGCATTGTGAGATCAGATTTTACATTCCAGTAAGGTTTTTGTGGCTCAAGGCAAGCATGTTTAGTCATTGGCCAACCATGCTCTATGTATGACGCTAGTATCTGCATTGTAGGATCTAGTTTGGTTGCCTGACTCAACTTTTTCTTGAACAGAGGCTGTGTGATAATGCCTGTGGTTATCGAATCAATCTGATCATAATCTAGTGCTTCAAGTTTATTAGCCTCAGCACCGTAGCTAGGAAGAAATGCAAGTGACAATCTATCAGTCAAAATTAGGTTTCTACCTGGTTTATGAATTAAAGTGTAATCGTATCCTTAATTGCGTAGTCTCATACGCATCAATCTAGGGCTAAGCTCATTTAAACCCTTTTTCATAATTCCATTTAGTGGAAGATGGTCTGTTTCTACCATGACATGCTGGCCATATATGTACTGATGAAACCGCCTCAGAGCATATTGAATCGTGAGGCACTCCTTCCCAATTTGCACATATTTTCTCTGTGTTTCCGTAGGAGAGCAATTGGCATATTATATTTGTTGGCCTGCATGCATTATTACTGCTCCCATGCCAAACTGACCGGCATCAAATGATAGAGTAACTGGCAATTCTGGATCAAACATTTTTAGTGTTGGGCTAGATGATACGAGGAATTTAAGTTTCTCAAACGCCTGCTCAGCTGCTTCGCTCCAGGACCATTCCACACCCTTCTTAGTTAGCTCGCGCAGTGGGTTGGGAACTTCCGACAAATTTGGACAGAACTTAGCTAGATATGTGGCCATTTCTAAAAGCCTACTGACGTCATCTTTACCTTCTGGTTTTGGCATTTTTGTAATTGCTTCCACCTTACGGACATCGGCCTTGATAGTACCATTGCCTATAACGTGACCTAGATAATTCAACTCCGACTGCCTAAAATTGCATTTCGACTCTTTCAATTTCAGATTACAATCCCTGCATCTCTGCAATACCATCTCTAAGATTTTATCGTGCTCTGTTTCAGTCGCTGCATGAATCAACAAATCATCTACGTAGCATTCCACTCCTTCAATGTCTTCAAATAATTCTGACACGGTTCGACGAAATATCTCAGGACTAGAGGATATTTCATAAGGCAATCTAAGAAATCAATATCTACGGAGTGGAATGGCAAAAGTCATCAACAAACTGCTAGCCTCATCTAATTCAATTTGCAAAAATCCTGAGGTTGCATCTAACATAGTGAATACTCGAGATTTTGAAAGTTTAGCAAATATTTCACTAGCTGTTGGTAATGCAAAATGTTTGCGCTTTAGATTTTTATTTAACTGTGTAGGGTCTAGACAAATCCTGAGTGACCCGTCAGGTTTCAGTATGTTTAATATAAGGTGCACCCAGTCAGTTGCTTGTCTTACTTTAGCTATTGTGCCCTCACTTTCCATATATTGTAACGGAAACTTTAGTTTATCCCTTAGTCTAAATGGGACCCTCCTAGCACTTTGTATAACAGGCTGAGCATTCTCTTTTAGTTGCAAAGCATGCTTACATGGCAACCTGCCAAGACCATTGAACACATCAGTGAATTTTTTAGCTACCCTATCTGTGACGGAATCAGCCCTATCAACCAACCCAAGCTCAATGCAACTGGGCAGCCCCAATAAAGTTGCCATGTTTGTATCAGTTTTTACGACTATAAACTCCACTGTATGATACTTATTGCTAACATCCACCAGTAACATAACCTTGCCTAATACATCAAGTGCATATCCACTAAAAGACCTTAGTGATCTAACATGCTGGACAATTGTCACCTGACTATTTATGCTGGCTAGTACAGTCTGTGAAATTACTTTACATGATGCTCCCGTATCCACTTTTAATCGTAATGGCTTACCATTGCACTTAGCATTGATTGTCCATTCTCTTCTGTCATTGATGGCAAATGCAATGTCTCCGGTATTAAAGTTGTCAGGTTCCAATACCTCATTGGCAGTGTTGTTACTATTATCTCGTGTAGATAAGCATGCAGTGGAAAAGTGATTTTTACGGGAACATTTCCTGCACACCTTTCCATATGCTGGGCACCTTCCTTGTTGATGTTCCATAGCGCAGTATTTACAGTTCTTTATCGTTTGTAACGGTCCAGTTCTATATTGTCTATACAATGGTATGTTTGGGCTCTTGCTCTGTGACAAGGATACTTTCTGTTGTGGGGGTACGACACTTCATATGGCATTAACACAATCTGTCGGGTGGTTCATTTCTCTGAGGTATTGCGTGGTAGCCTCTTTACGTTGGCATACTGAGATAACCTCCTGTAATGAAGGATTGCCTGGCAAGTTGAATATATCCTCACGAATCGACTTAGACGATATACCTGTTACAGTTCTGTCCACTAGCGCTTTTTATTTCTCATCAGCATGGAATTCACAAGTTGTGATAAGGTCTCGAAGCGCTGTCACAAAGCTTTCATATGGCTCGCCTTGCTTCTGAACTAGGCTGTGAAATTTGAATCGCTCAAAGACTGTCTTTACCTGAGGGTTAAAGTGGGCAGTGAACGCTTTCTTTACTTCTGCAATGTTTTTTCGATCTGCTATGTTTAGTGTTCGAAATATTTCTTGGCCTTGTGCGCCAAGCAGTGTCAATAAAGTCGCAACTTGTATTTCTCTATCCTTTTTATCTTTTTCTGCCGCTATCATGTAAAAATCATATTGCTCGAGCCATGCTTTCCAACATCTACTAGTCTCGCTGGAGTTGTCTGTAGAGTTTACAAAACTTGCCGGCGGCTTGAGCCCTCCTTCTGCCATGTTTTCTTTTCGTCTCCTCAAAAATCCCGTCCTGACACCACATCCTAAAGCCAGGATTTGTAAGTTAATAATGTTATATTGTATGAACTGTATGAACTGTATGAACTGTATGAACTGTATGAACTGTATGAACTGTATGAACTGTATGAACTGTATGAACTGTATGAACTGTATGAACTGTATGAACTGTATGAACTGTATGAACTGTATGAACTGTATGAACTGTATGAACTGTATGAACTGTAATGAACTGTATGCATAGAATGTGTGTAAGCAACTGGCAAACATAGCTTGCCCAAACATAGCTAGCATAAGTAATCTTATAATAATAGGATAAGCTGACTCAGCTACTGTAGGGCTGGTAGAATCATTAGCATTCAGGGTAAGCACACACTGTGACATATAGATACATCAATTTTTTATGCATAGCAGTGTTGGTTAAATATTTGCAAAATAAAATATGTAAAAAAATGTTCTAGATGGAGTTTGAAACTAAAACAAGTATTGTATACATACCATGAACCAATATCGACAGTTTTCGGAAAATGGCAGCAGTTGGCCAATAGCTAAATTTTTACATGGACGGTAGTGAAAGGGTTAAATTGTTAAATTTTAGATCTCCCAATATATCAAATTACTAATCATTTCAACCTAAATTACTTTTACTTAGTTGTCCTTCTACTAATAAATCTCAAGGTTTATGTTTTTTCATATCTAACTTGAAAGTAACATCAGAGCACAAAATAATCATTGGACTCCATCACAGGTTACTCTGATATTGCATACATCAAAGTGCTGCCCAATGCGGCCACCAAAATACATCTAAAATAGCCAACCTAAGTGATGTGTAACTTAGTTTCTTTTAATCCAAGTACTGTTTAGAAACTGCTCAATAGACCATAAAAATTTAACCAAACAGTGTGTCTGTATTTTTTTGCCACTTGCTGGTGTAATCTGATGTTTTTTTTGTTTTTAAAGTTACTCTACCATTCAAAATCATCATAAACCACTAACTATATTAAATTGTTTTTATTGTGGAACATTTACAAGAGCATCTTAATAATTAATGAGAAATAAAAGTTTGTTCTTCTTTGAGCTATATTAGCATGAGTGCACCATAACTTTAGTAAAGATTGCTTAACTACATTGCTGCCACTTATTATTCTATCAGGAGTTGTCAACACCTGTGCTAGATATGAGTGTATTAGCTGTTTAGTCTGTGAATTCAGGCTATATACAACTTACTAATTGACAGTTTGTTAAATAAGCATACATTACAATATTTATTAAACATTTCCATAGCGCGGGAGATTGAATACAACAAAATGTCCATTCCTTATGCTGACTATCCGCGTGCACCACTATATGTTTGACCTTCTCCAATAATCTTCAACCATCTTCATGTCTGCTGCAACCTACTGTTACAGCTGGTTCCCAAGTTGTTTGCACTCCTCTGCGCTGACAAACTTATCTTAATCAACCCAAAACACAGCTGCATCAATTTAACACAAATTTTCACTATTTTCTTAAAGAGACTGAGTTCTAAATTGTATGCTGAGCTTGTCATTATATAAACCTATGATGATCTGAAGAGTAAGTGTATCATTTGCCGTTTCATTTACAACCCATTTATTCATTAACTAATACTTCTAATGAAAAATTAGTAGTCAGGGTTTGTCAGTCCCCTCGGTAATAGTAGTCTAAAAACTTTATAAACCAGAGTTGTTCATTCTTTTTTTACAAGTTTTAGCTAGTTTTAGTTAGTTTTTACTAGTTTTAGAATACCTTTTTTAATAATTTCAATCTTACTATAGGTCAATCCATGGATGCATAATTGATTTGTAGCCTGTTAAGAATATGTCATAGTGACGGAAAATATTCATGGACTAGGCATCCGATACTTAATTTGAATATGTTTCAGAAACAGAGAAGTCTCAAATAAAATGACTGAATTATTAGCTCATGTAACTGATCTTGTTTAGGACTTCTGCATTGTTGAGCAATGCTTGTTAGACTCTAGCACCTCCTTATCATTCATGGTTGTCGGCTGGTCAGCCGGTTGATCATTTAAACTTGCACAATTTCACTGTAGTTGATGCAAGCAGGGAAAGATATCATATGCGTAGATACATGTATTAGGGTTGCTTGATCTTGGTCATGATCAGCTACTTTTATGAGTAGCTTTATAAGTCTGGCTGGATTTATACTGCAACTAGGTGAACGCCCGGCATTGCAAAGGCTATGAAAACATTTTTCCACAGAAAGTTCATTTTCATTTAATGTGTACCTCATTTACTAGCTTGTGTTTTAAATGAAAGTGATTCATTATTTTAGCATTTGATTATTTATATGGGCCAATTTGCTAATTGCTAATTAGCAGTTTCTAATTTCATACTTGCACAAATTAGTTATGATTAAAACTTATATATGTTTAAACTTAAACACTAAAACTCAAATAATGTTTACCAAAAGTTCATCACTAAAATAATAATTGAACTGGCCGATCTTACTTATTGTAATAACTATGTAACAAATACAAGATAGGGAGTAATCACTGACAATTATAACATTGCAGTTGCCTTAAAAGCTTATAATATGACAGTAACGATTTTTGTTCAGAAATGTTATTGATTAAACCAAGTTTCTACATGTAAGTAACAGTATGAACTAAACAAAAATAAACTTGTTCACAAGATGTTAGCACAATAACTTGATTTCCATCTATATCAGTTTAAAAATATCTTTACCTATTCTCTTCATTTTAATAACCAATTTTGTTAAAACAGTATCGCAAAAATGATATTATTCGTTTGTTCGAAGGTGATAACTTATTGTGGTCAAAAAAATGAATATATAAAATTACCTATTATTTCCTGGTATATTTGAGTGATGAAAGGATGATAAATGAATGTCCCATAAAAATGCTACTACTGTAAATATTGTATGAGGCTTCAAAATTTTACGAACTTCTACATGTAGGCCTATAGTTTTAGCCTGAAAAATGCTTCAGTACTGTTTTTTCTTTCTTTTTGAGGGCGTAATCTGTGGGTTTCTCAACTTTTTTTGCAAATATTTAACCAAATATCAGTGTATTATGGGCAGGCTTACCTATATTTAGCAGAAGTTAAAAAAATTTCAGATTGTTCGACAGATTGCCCAGGGTTACTTACCCACATTGACCAAAATGACCTAGTTTGCAAGGGACTAAATTGCGCATTTGTATGCGCAAATGCAAAGCCTAGTGCATTTTGTTTGTTAAGGTTAAATAGGAGATAATCATATTGCACACACAATTTTGCTTGAATTAAATTCAACAAAAATATATGTTATTATTTGCTCATTATAAAGTCATAGCTATAACTTACACATTTTGCTAATATATAAGTAAAAAGCAAACCTTTATTCCCAGTAGTTTCTGTGGCAAACCTTTTGCAAAGCTTGTCCATCAATAGGTTTGTACTTACATGTTATTTCTTTTTGAATTTGAGAAATCATGTTACTATAACATAAATATATAGGCCGCATGAGGTAAAAATTGATTGCATCTTTGGTGAAATGACATAAAATGTGTTATTGATTATGTGACAGTTTGCAAGAAATTTTCTCAAAGTTAAATAATCTTGAAAGCCATCTTAATTGTGGAATGTTTCATAAACAGGTTCGATTGACCAACAGTAACTCTTTGTACGAGAGATTAAAATCAAACTTGCTCAAGATAGTGGACTGCTCTATATGCTTTATAACCATACAAATATTTATCAAGAAAACTTGTTAAAAAGTTGAACTAGGTATTTCAAGCAGTGTGAGGTTGAAGCACATACACATTAATTAGTTTAGTTCAGTTAGTCCTACGGTCCAACCACAAAGAGTAGCTTCAATGCAAATCCTTAAGTAGTACTTACATAAAATTAACTTACCCTACTTTGTCGCATAATTCAAGATTTGCTGGTCTAGAATTATTGCACTCAATGGAAATGATTATGTTCTCGCGTTAGAAGAAAAATATCTCAGGTGAAAACTGTTAAAAAAATTGAAAGTGTGTGTCGATATGTGTTGCCGTTGCCTTGAAAACACTACCAAACGGTTGAAGTTGGTTTTCAATTGCCAGATACAGTATCCGATAAATTAATTTGAATAGTCTGGAGAGGGCATGCTGGGCAATTATTTTCTTTAGCAAAACATGAGAAACTTAAATTTTCTCAGAGTGCTATGGACTTTTTTAAACTGTACACTACTCCAAATTAAATATTATAAAAAGGTTAATGATAATAAGGTGGGTGTCTGTATATACTTCTATTAGGTTATTAAAATTGTGACACATAAGGTGAATAAGGATAAAACAGTGAGTGGTTGTAGTGAATTATTTGCGAGTAAACTTAGTAATTGTTCAGATTTTGTTCAAATGACTTTATACTTACTCATGTCGCATTTGTCTCAGTAGCAACAAGATCAAACTAATTGTTGACCATTGCTACAAGAGCTCAAAACAAACTGGATTTGTTAGTCTTATCAGTACTATCAGTTTGTGAAAAGTTCAAAACTTGCAGTCAGTTATTTTTTTAGTTTTATTTTCTGCTCTTCATGGATTCATCTCTGTGAAGTATCAGCTACATAAGTAACCTGCAGTAATTTAATAATTGTTCTGGAGTATTTTGTGCCATTGCGACTGGTATATTTAATGCTTTTGCCTCAGATCCTTAATTTGACTATTTGTAGGAATTGAGAGTTTAATGAAAGCAGGACCATCATTAACTATTGTAGTTAAACCTGGCCATGACTGCTGCAATATTGAATTACGCCTGCTAAATACCAACCATTTTTTTATTTATGATTGTCTTTTGGTCAAAGCCCTGATCAAATCACATAACATACAGTTTTGCTACAGGTAAATGCTCGTAAGAAAAGTCATTATATTTGTGTACATTAGGGATGCTCGATATTAGCCTGACTGAATTGTTCTGTCAATTATTTATGGAAAAAAATCTGATTTTTGATCATTGTCGATGGTTTAATACTGTAGGGTAACAATTCGTCTTTAGATAAAAACTAAATTAATAAATAGGGGATCTAGGTTCAAACCCTGGTAACGCCAAATAACCCTAAAAGAATAACTATAGAACAATGATCAAAATGTGTGTTTCAATATAGTCTTTCTTTTTGCTATGAAAACACAACATTTTCTAATTTTTGGCATATATATAGTACTTTATTGGCAATAATTGGAATTGGCATATCATGGAAAACATAAATAATATTTAGACTTGCTGAAATTGTGGTATATATATTGACTGGTCTAAAAATCATTTAATGATGAGTCAATTTTGCTTTTAAACAATGCAACTTTCTTACAATTTGTTATGGAATTCAAAATGTATACAAACTTGTCATAGTAGAAAAATTATTCACAGCTTTAAAAAACTCAATTGATTACAGATGTATAGCTAGCAATACATTGAAGCTAGTTGCTTTGATAAATAATTACATGCATTTGTCAAACTTGCTCTATATAACTCTGTAATTTGGAACTAACAAATTTTGCTGTGGCCTACATTCAAATCAAACATTACTCAAAATTTGGATCTTTGGCTGATCGATATGTATATTTTTATTTCAAACCATATCTCTTACGTTTTTATTATATTTTTTATTACCAACACGGTAACAAATAGAGCTATGCAAAAGTTGCGGTCTACAGTATCTTTACTATGTGAATTTCTGAATCTATGTGAAACTACACCTGCTGCAAAGCTATAATGACTCTCTGCAATATTCCTTACTCTTACAAATTTTTTACTTTCACAGCTATCAGAGTCAGTGTGGTCGCTTTCATTGTACAAGTATTTAATTATTTCTGAATATGACTTAGCCATAATGTCATGTCCTGTTTCTAATATGGGAGGCGCTTGAGTAAGCCATATACAACTAACAGTTTCGGTGAAAACATATATAAATTTGTTTCGTACTTCAAATTCCTTGATCAAAAACTATAATTTGCTCCATGAATACAGGCTAATTATTTAACCCTTTCACTGCCGTAGACGCATAAATGCGTTTTCGTGGGACGACTGCCGTAGACGCATTATTGCGACTTTCCCAGCCATTGCGTAGTTACCTCATTTTATTATTCGTTGACAGCATAACCCACGGTCTTTAAGACTTTTATGAAATTGACAGTGTTGTCTGAAGATTTGTCTATAAAATTAGCCTAAAGTAACGAATCAATTTCAAACTCTTGTTAGAGAATTTCTAATTTAATAACGAACATTTTTTGTGTGAGTTCATTAATTACCGCGCGCGAGTTGGAAAACAGGTAAATAGTAATGTTGATGGCATTATAGCCATTTCAGATTCAGATTTTCGTGATTATACAGATAGTTAAAGCAACAGCACTGTCTCTGAGAGTAGTGAAAGTAATAATTTTGTAAGAGTAAGAAACATGGAAGATCGTTTTAGCTTCGCATCGATCATAGCATCACACAGCTTTATCATCGCACAAAGTATAGATCCGTTGGATTTTTGCATAGCAATGATGGCTAAAATGTTAGCAAATTAAAATATGTAACTAAATTGTTCTGAATAGACATTGAAATTGGAAAAAATACTGTTTACATATCATGAAGCAATATCGGCAATTTTCGGTAAAATGGCTGGCACTTGGCAGATACCCAAATTTGTACATGCTCGGCAGTGAAAGGGTTAAAGTAACATTTGGAAGACCCTCACAATGACTTACAAATACTAATGATTGGTTATTATGTGGTCACAGACTATCAATATTGTGTTGGATCCTGCGACCAACACGTAGAGGCGACTAGGTCGGCTTACTCTACCGGTCTGCATTCACTCTTCACAGGGGCTGTGTAGCGGTTGCCCGTGACCAACACGAGGAGGTGACTAGGTCGACTTACTCCACCGGTCAACATCAACCACCGTACACAAGGAACGGTTCCCAGAGTGGTTCTATACTAGTTCGACAAGGTCGACTTGAGGTCGACGGGGTCGACAGTGTTTCTGTGACTTTACTCCCACAGCACAGTCCATAGACTGGGTCTTTGGAGTTAGTCAAGTGCTTGGTGTGGTTCTGCTATCGCGCAAGGTAACAGAAGAGTATGGTTCCAAATGCAAGGCATATATTGAACAACATAAAAGAGCCGAGGCTCTGCCTTAAATACATTCAATTATGCAAATAAGGTAGCAAAGGCCAGCCTCCTTTAGGGGCGTGGTTACACAAATGAAAAAGGGAGCACAACTCCAAATGATATAAAGAAAAAGGGGATGGCAACATAACGTTTCCATCACACACGCCGCCCCTATAGACGACCATCGGCTATATAAAAACAAACCAAAAGAAAAGAAAAATAAAATAATATGAGAAAACACAAACTAACTGAAGCATACCAAGGATAAACAATGTCTTTCACGGACTTCGGTCGCATCTTTTATGGGGTCGACATCCGGTTTGCCAATTCTTCTAGACGACGGGCCGTCCGTCTGAGATTAGAGGCCTCTTCCCGAAGGGCGTCCACCGTGACTCGGGGTCGAATGTCTCCCAGTCGGCTCTGGACGCTTCCGACCGTTGTTAATATTTTCCTGGGAGCTGGTATGGGTCTTTCCACTTTGAGCGGACTACACCGCTGGCCTATCCGCTTTTTCTTCGGGGGAGAGGGAAAGGGCGCCTGGGGTCCTCTTCTCACAGGCGGCTTCGCCTTAACCGGCCCATAGGGTGTGGGTTTCTCGAAGGCCGCAGGGTTAATCAGTCGGACCTTCTGGCTCCACGCGGGGTAACTGGCGCGGTCGACCTCATAAATGTTGATGCCCGTTCCACCGTGGGCTTTTCGTATCTCCACATCCCTTATTCTGGACTGATGTTTAGAGATAGTGTCCCTGGAAGTTGAATTCCTCCCACATTTACAAAAGAATCTAGTGAAATGCTGCGCGATATGAATACGGCGCCGTCGGGGAGTGGACAATAGCTGCTGACACAACGGGCAGTTGGTACCACCTTCCCGGCATAACCTCAGTATCTTCCTAGCCGTTTCTTCAGAGACCCACTTGGTCGGCAGGTGAGAGTTTGGGGAGGAATCCTCTTTCACCGAGTCGGGCTCCGTATCGTCTAGGGTTTCGTTAGGAGCTGGGTGGAGTTCCAGAGGAATTATTAACTCGGGTAGTAGAGGCAAGGCTCCGATAATTGGAGAAGCCTTCTTTATTGTTTCCTTCGTTACTTCCATGGTTAGAGGAGGTGCAGATGTATACGCTTCGAGTTGACAGCAAGCAATGAGCACGCTCTCTCTGGTGTCCAAGATGGCCGCCCTCTGACTTTGACCTCTGGTGGCTTCTCCTGATTGGACGGCGCTGGTATCATAGTCGGCTAAGTACGCAGGGGGCTTTCTGTTTCGTTGGGGTCGTGGGGGGTTTCCAGTCCCGGCGGTGCTAGCCTGAGCTCCTACATTTCCCGTGGTTCTTGCTTCCTCGGTCGTCAATCCGCAGCCAGGGTCGGGGCCAGCCCTCGAGTTAGGGTTGCGTTCCCCTGGAGAGACCAAGGAATCCTCGCCTGGAAACCGAAGTGATTCCAATCTTCCCGGCGATTGTAGTATTGGCAACTCCATTAGTCGACTAGGCAGGAGTGATTCTGGAATAACGACACCTGGATTACCGTTCTCTCGTGATACTCGTCTCCGGGGGTGACCTCTCATGTTAGGACGTCGGGTAGGTTCGATTTCAGCTGGGGCTCGTCCTTGTTGCACCGGACTAGGGCGACAAAGCCTTAACCTTCCTTCAGCTTGAGTGCATCGCTGGCCATATCTTTCTATTTCGTAAGTATGATTTTCGTGACTCCTTAGTACGCGATAGGGTCCCACATACTTGGCCGCTAATTTTGGATTTTCCCCTTTTCTTCGCCGCTTGCTTAGTAACCATACGAGGTCACCCTCATTGAATAGCGGAGGCTCTCTCACATCGGTTGATACAATCTCCTTCTGTCTATCTCGGAGGAGAGTATGGGCTTGCATCAACCGGTCGTGAACAGTCTGGACATACTCGTGTATGCTCGTAAATGATTCCAGCCTGTTTCCATACAACAACTGGTCAAGAAGACGAAGCTCTCGACCCAACATCAAGTAATTGGGTGTTTCCTTAGTGGCGGAGTGCGGTAAACCTCGCAGCGTCCGCATGATTTGTGGCAATAACTGATCCCAAGCCTCTTGTCCTCTGCCCAGTAGAAGGGCTCGTAGGGAGTCACCCAGTACTCGATTATTTCTTTCAACCACACCATTCCCTTCGGGGTGGTACGGAGTGGTCCTAGATTTGTCGACTCCCCACAAGTCACATAGCTCTTGAAATAAAGAGGACTCGAATTGGCTCCCCTGGTCGGTGTGGATAATTTCGGGCAGACCGAAGTAACTGAATATTCTCTCGTCCAAGACCTGAGCTACCGTTGGGGCTGTAGCGTCGGGGATAGCTAAGGCATCTGACCACCGAGTGAAATGGTCAGTGAGCACCAACACCCAGCTATTTCCTCGAGGGGTCTGAGGTAGGGGTCCCACCAAGTCTACGGCTAGACGTTGCCATGGCCTCCCGGCGTACAGCCGTTGTCGGTTCCCGGAGGTCCGGCCCTTTCCCGTCTTGGCCCGCTGGCAAACTTCACAAGAGAGAACTGCCCTCCTGATATCTCCAGCCATGCCCGGCCAGTACCAATCCAGTTGGACGCGTTTCAGGGTCCTCTCCACACCGCAATGTGTTTGTTCGTGGGCTTTCCACAGGATCTCCTGTCTCAGCGTTTGGGGGCATACCACCACCACCCTTTCTCGTCCATTCTGGATGAGATGAAGGGTCAATACACCTGACTCGTCAAGCTGGAGCTGGTGGAACATCCGGGCCAATCGCTGCAACTCGGGGCTGCCTACTTGTAGCACGGCCTCTTCTATTCTTTTCCGGTTCCTGACGGCCTGATAAATTATCCCTAGGTCGGTAGCGGGCCTCTGTTGCAATGCCCGTACTTCATCTAGCGAAGTCTGCACCACCGCCAACAGTTCCGGGACCTTTGGGACCGTGATTTTATCAGTTTCCTCAATGGGTCCTGGTTCACCTGTCATCTTGACGGCCCGTAACCGAGGGTTTTGAAGCTTTCTGAGGGGGTCGTCCAACACTCCCGGTGACCCCGCACCGCATGGCAGCCGTACTGGAACTGGGCTGGCTGGTGTGGGAGTCGGGAGGTCGGGCCCTGATGTATGTCCGCTGCTGGGTAGTCGAGGCCATTCGTCCTCATCCAACTGGCGGGCGCTGGGACTGGGTCCTCCTGTACCTCTTGGTGGCTGTACTGGAACTTGGTCCACTGGTACAGTAGTTTCCCCATTTGTCTTTGGAGTTACTAGAGAGTCACACACCTGTGACCTAGTTGGCCCCCGATCCCGCTTTTCAATGGCTGCACACTGCCGGCAGTCGATGCACTGTCGTCGACTCAATCCATCGGCGTTACCGTGCTTAACGCCCTTTCGATGGATAATTCGATACTTGTGCTCGGCTAGGCTCTCCAGCCACCGGGCCACCTGGCAAGAGGGTTCCTTCCTCCGGTGCAACCAAACCAAGGAGGCATGGTCTGTCCGGATAGTAAATTCTCTGCCATATAGGTAGGGCCGGAAATGTCGGACAGCCAGCACGACTGCCAGCAACTCTCTTCTAGTCACGCAGTAATTGCGTTCGGCGGAGGAGAGGGTCTTGCTATAGTAGGCTATAGGTCGCTCCTTGCCTTGCTGGACCTGGGATAGCACAGCCCCGGTTCCTACGTTACTAGCATCGGTATCGAGCACGTAGGGTAAGGAGGGGTCAGGATATGCCAGTACTGGAGCGTGCGTCAGTGACCACTTGAGCTTAATGAAAGCTTCCTGTTCCTCTCCCTCCCACTTCCAGGGGACCCCCTCGCTTGTCAACAAGGTGAGAGGTTTGGCGATCGAGGCGTAGTCAGGTACGTATCGGTGATAGTACCCAGTGGTACCCAAGTATGATCTTAACTGCGTCACATCCTGGGGTGCTGCCCATCCACTGATGGCCTGAATCTTCTCAGGGTCGGTAGCCACTCCAGTGTCGCTGACTATGTGGCCCAGGTACTTAACTTGGGTCTGGAACAGACTGCATTTATAGGGCTTTAGTTTTGACCCGGCCTGTCTCAGTCGCTCCAACACCTCTGCCAGCCTAGTTACATGACTAGAGAAGTCTGCCGACATGACGATGATGTCGTCCATGTACAACAGCAAAGTTTTCCAGTGTAGCCCTTGGAGGACGCGTTCCATTAGCCGCTGGAAGGTAGCCGGGGCGGAGGTCAGTCCAAAGGGGAGCACCTTCCATCTCCATAACCCACTGCGTGTGGCGAACACTGACCGTTCCTGGGCCTCGGCAGAGAGGGGTACCTGCCAATATCTGCTCATCATATCCAAGGTACTGAAAAACCTGCTGCCGGACAAGGCGTCCAAACTCTCATCAATCCGGGGGAGGGGGTAGGCGTCCTGGCGAGTGACACTATTGAGTTTTCTATAGTCCACACACAATCGCCACGCCCCGTCCTTCTTCCTCACCAAGACCACCGGAGAACTCCAGGCCCCGTGAGCGGGCTCAATCATGCCCTGTTTCTCCAGGGCCAAAACCTGTCGCTCGATTTCGGCTTCTTTCTCGTGCCCTACTCGATATGGGTGTTGACGGACGGGTTGTGCCTCTGGAAGGAGGGGGATTTCGTGCTGTACCAGGGTGGTACGCCCCACGTCCTCGCTTCCTTGGCTGAACACATCCGCATAATGGACCAAAAGGTCTTCCATCCTTCGGTGCTCGGTAGGGGACGAGCAATGTGGCGCCGCCTGTTGGAGCAAGTCCAGCATATGGGGAGGTACGTTGGAAGCAGAAGGGGGAGGTTCCTTAGAAATCTCGGCCTCTTCTTTCGCTGTCCAGGGGACCGCTATTTCGTCCGGCCCGACTCCAGTGTATTGTCCCACAACCAGCCCTGCCGTCACGCTGACTGGATGGTCGGTAGGATTCATGCAGCGGATGGCCACTCTCCCCTTCTCACCGGGTTGATGTAGGCTGGCGGCCACCATATAACCGTTTCTTACTCCCACGATTAACCCGACTGGTTGATAGGATGAGGACGTGAGACGTCCGGCAACCAGGACCTCGGTTCGAGGAGGAAGCGTTGTGGCTCGCATTATTTGAACTCCACTTGTCAGGGGTCGACCCTCTCTGTCAGTGCAAGTCAATTTCTACCCATTTAACACCAACGCGGGTTGCTGAAAGTTCATCTCACAGTAGTGGTCGACCAAGAAGGGCATGCCCAGGATGGCATCTTCCTTCAGGGCACACACCACTAGAGACACAGTGACCTGGACACTCCTGACTCTGACTGGGAGAGTGATGAGTCCGTGAAACTGCAGCCGGGTACCATCTGCCATCCGCCCATAGTCTTCTCGAACCTCTAATTGGCTCTTGACATCCTTGGGTAAGCGCTCAAAGACATGTCGTCTCAACAGATTAGAGGTGCATCCGGTGTCCACGAGAAACTGGACGGGCTGACCTCCGATGCGACCTGGCAAGAAATAGCTGCTATTGTGTGGCTTCCACAATTCATCTCCATGAGTTCGTCTGGCTTGGCTCATTCTCTGGGGGCCTTTTCGGGAAGGCCGAGACGGCTTTGGCCAGATGTACGTTTCGTCCTTGGCTTCTGAGGGTGGGAGACCTGCACACTCAGGTAAGGGTTGATACTGGTTATGCAAGGGGACCGGTGGCGAGCAGGGGGGGAGCCTGTGTCGCCTAGTCCGTCGTGGCCGTTGCCACTGGCCTTGCATTGGTACAGTAGATCCACAGTCAGTGCTTCCCCCTACTGCTGTGGATGGGAACCGTTTCCCGACCTTGTGGCTTGAGGTGATTGTCCTTGGGTGACTTGAGGGCACCGGCGTTGTGTGTGCCCTGTCTGGCCGCAACCCCAACAATTTGGTCCCCTTTTCTCCACTCCCCGTCGTCCCAACAGATTTCCTTCCCTTAGTCCATCCGCTAATCCTTTTATAGCCATCAGGACGTCATTCAGGGTGGCTGATGGGGGATCCGAGTGGACGGGGGCGACTGTAGCAGGGGTAGTCTCCTCCTCCTCCACTGTCATTACTATGGGTCGGGCACCAGGCTGAGGAAGAGTGGGCTGAATTTGCAGGAACTCATTCCCTGCCTGCACTGCTTCCTCTAAGCTCTGGGCTTTTATTGCCAGAAGATGGCGTTGGAGGGGCGTGTTTCCTAGGGTCAGGGAAAACGCATCCATGGCCATACTGGCTTGGTAGGAGTCCGGAAGGTCAGCGTATGCGATCTTCACTAGACGCTCCATTTCGGTTGCGTGTTCTTGGAGGCTAGTCTTTGGCTTCCTCTTGAGGTGGAGCCTACTCTTAGCCTCTCTCGGGGAAAGCCCGTACTTCGTGCGTAAGGCCGAGAAGATGGAGGCAGGCGAATCTCCTCGACTACAACCTCTGGCTCCCTCCTTCAGTGTCTCACGCAGGTGGAGGAGAGTGGCCTTCTCATTCCACTCATTAGCTTCCGCAACCTCCTCGAACTGGGAGATGAACAACTCCACATCCTCACTCCCATCGAACTTCGGTGGCTTGAAGCTAGCTTCCTTCTTAGGCATTTGTAAGGCTCTAGTAATAGCCTCTGTCAGCTGACCAATCTGGTCGACATGTTGTAATTCCGCCTCAGCCAGATCTCTGGTAGCACTCCGTCGGCTGTGTGGCATGGTTACAAGGGTT